>NC_141476.1:1800000-2375000 GCF_009769465.1 Tauraco erythrolophus | reverse complement strand
TGGAGGAGACCACCCTGCTCCTGTGGTCCTGTCTTCCCTATATGTGTCTGTGTCTTCTCTATATGTGTCTGCTCCTTTCTTGTCCTTGCTTTATTCATGCTAATTTTAGACGGGTGCAGCCCCTTGGATGCCACCAGCACGAACTCATCGTTTCTATCCGCAGGGGGACACATTCTGTTGAGCATGGAAGACCCAGGCTGGCGGACACCGACGGGCACACGAAGTACCACCACACCGCCCAGAAACCCCCTGGGACCCAGGCTGGCCCATTCCCCCTCCACGGCAGCGCCGGGGCGGGATGCTGAGAGTGAGTGGGGCTGCAGCCACACCGCACAGACCCATCCCGAGGGCTGCGAGCTCAGCACCTGCCCCTTGGGCTAAATCCATTTAAAAGACTAAAAATTAAAACTGGCAGGAGCTGACTGGGCTTTGCCCACACCCAAACCCGTAAATCCTCCAATTCCTCACCAGCCAAACCCTCGCAATCGACTCAAATCCCAGTGATGTATCGCATCCAAGAAAGGGTCTGTGGCCCTCTTCCAAAGTGTCCATAAATCTCTGCCCACCGAGGCACACGTCCATTGCTATTACACATTACAATAGTGGGAAATGATCACTACATTTAATTAACACATTATAAATTGCCAGTTAATTACTCTTCACATCCTTCAGGACGCAGCTCTGCCACTGCTTAAACAAGCCGAACCGCTCTCGCCTACTAGGACTCGACCTAAGCCGTGGAAGAGGGGGAGATGCCACCCAGGTGCCCTTCAGGCCTGGAAGAAGATGCTGCGAGGATGCAGAAATCCATTAAGTGCTGCAGGAAGACAGAAATAAGCACAATTAAGGGTGGGGGTAAAATTCCCAACAAAGTTTAAAAGCGATTTCTCGTTCCCCAGCCAACTGCAATCGATAGCTCACGTCGAGGCTGGCAGAGGCGGGCGAGAGGAGCTGCTTTCGGAGGGAGAGGTTTCTCCTTCAGCAAAGGATTTGGGTTTCCCACTACAGCAATTGATTATTATGCTAATTGCATCCAAATATTTATGCCAAACCTCCAAGCTGCCAATACGCTCACGACAAAAGGCAGGATGGAAGCTGTTTAACTGTTACCAGAATATGCCCCGCCAGGAAGGCGCCAGGGTTGGGCAGGTGGTAAATGCATTAAATAAATCAAAATTTGTTGGGTGGGTATGGGTTTTTTTTTTTTGTCATCTTAATGGAAAAGCCAAAGGGTTTTTTGTTCTTTAATGCTGCTGCGACTTCCTGTGGTGTGACTCTTCCTATGTTTTAAAATGCTATACAATTATTTAAGTAAGCACATTCAATCTTGCAGTTTGAATTGGGCCCAAGCTGGCAGAAAGCAGCCAGGTAAAATGTGTCCAAACCATCTCGAGAGCTTCAAGCACAGCTGCAATTCTCTTCACCCAGACCAGATCTCTTGTAGCAAAAACCAGGAGGCCAAGAATCACTGGCACACAGCACGGAGCATGCCAGGTGCCCGCTGTGACCCTGCAAAAATCTGGGCTGGAGGAAGATTAAAGCCACGTTAGACTTTTCTATTTACTTACTATAATTCTTAAGTCTGATTCAAGCCAATATATACAAATATATTTAAAGTTAGACACATCTTTAAATAACAAGCCAAACCTGGGCCTTACTTCTGCAGTACAGACATTTTATTCCAAACAAAATATTTTAGACATTTATTGCAATGCTGAAAAGGACATTAAGTTGTGGATCTTCTCTAGAAATACCGATTTGTAAGAAGCCAGAACTCACTTCTAAAGTTATCTAGGTAAGTATTTAAGAAGTGTGATTTAAAACACTAATTTACATTTGTTAATTCAAGGTTGTTCAAACTATTATAAAAATTTCAAAGAGGAAAAAGAATTGAATAGCTTAAAAGCATCCTTTGAAAACTAAGGTATTACTTGCCTGCAGGATTTTCTTCCCCTAATCAGCCCACACAGAAGAGTTGTCATTTCTGTCTAGTTCCCTAGCAGATATGCTTTAGTTATTAAATATTAAATCGGAGAGAACAGAGATTCAATTCAGAAAAATACAGTTCAATCTGCCAAATTGCTACTTTCATAAATTATGATGCGAACATATTTTGATAAAAAGGGGTTATTTAAAGATGCAACCAAGGCCAATGATAAATGAGACCCTGTTTCAATTCAAGTCTGCAAGTTTTAACTCAATAAATATAAAGAAATCAATCTTCATGGTGCATTTTCTTTTCCTTTTTTTTTTTTCTTTAAAAAAACCTTTCGCTTTCAAGATAGATGCCTCAATAAGAAATGGTGTTTACTGTACATAAAGATTTTAACATAATATCCACAGAGGAAACAGCTATCTGGCTGCACGGAGTAACACAGAAAAAGAGAGAATAAATTACTGTAAATCTTTTACTAACTAGGGCTGAGCAAATAACTCATCATGAATAATTCGGTCAACAAATGCAGCCTCTTTTTATGCTCACAAGTCATTTATAAATTGTGATTTCCTTGTTCTCTTTTTAGATTTGACTGAATTAAATAATTTTGTTCTTTTTCAAACAACAGCTCCAGCAATGGTCTGTGAGTGTTCTCCAGTGAAACCACATTTCGTGGTTTAATTTGACCAGGGAAAAAAAAAAAAAAAATAAATCAGCATTACTGCTCAAACACCACCTCTCCTGATGAGACAGACCAAAGCAGAAGGAATTCAGCATGGACACGGGCTCACACGCCACGGGACTACACTGACCTCTGTGCCATCTTCCACGTGGAGTCAGATGCTGGGGAGGACAAAGCTCATTAGGGCTCTGAAGCATCTTGTCATTAGCCCTTGACTTTGCTGTGAACAGGTGACGACTGTGCTCTAAGTAAAAGGCTTGGAAATGGCTCTACTTGGGTTAAAAGCTTTAAATCAGGGAAGAGAGCAGAGGACAACACGGAGCACTGCTGAAGCATGGGGAGGTTTTCCAACGGGAGCACCAAGGAGAGCTTCAGCTGCCACCTGCGCCGCTGAGGGAGCCGTGGCCACATGAGCATCCTCACCATCATCTCTGGGAACTCCCTGCCTGGTCTACAAGCATCCAAGTTACATCTCCACTGGGTGCGGAGAAAGGATGTACGTGCTGCTTCTCACAAGAAAGCCTCCTGAGCTTGGAGATGCACCTCTAGCGACGGCGCAGCCCATGGAAACGTGGTTCCTGCTACGTGGCTCTGAGGATGGTCTTGTCGGGCGTTCAAGGCTGAACTGTGACCTCCACCCGACAAGAAGGAGCACTGCTCCCACTTTTCCACTCATCCTCCGGCAGCACAACTGGATGAAGTGCCCGACCAGCCGTGCTGCTGAGTCAGACAGCAGATCCGTAGGGCACACACGACCAGCTCACGCTCTCCCCAAGCACTAAGGTTTGTCTCTGCTATGATGCCCCTAACTCTGCCAAAAAAACAACCCAACAAAAGCCCCCCAACACCTCTATTTCTGTCTCTCTGAGAGCACAGCCGCCTGTCACACGCACCACCCAGTCCTGGTGAACCGGGCACCTTGCACAGCCCTTGCTGGGCAGACGTACATGCTCCAAGGGATCCAAAGCCCAACAGTCCTGTTGGGATGGTGCTGAGCTTGGCATGGTGCTGATGGGGCCGGTCACCCCCAGGGGCACCCACGGAGACTGGCAGGAGGGAAACTCCAGCTCCTGGTCCAGAAAAACCACGTGTCGGATCGGTGCCCCACTGTGCAGAGCCAGGCTGCCACGGAATGGTGCCGGGTAACACCGGCTGTAAAGAAAACTTTTCCCCTCCCCTCACTTTTCTGCAGGATTTCACAATTCCTTCTGCAAAACTAACAGTTTCTCACCCCGATAAAAGGGCATTTAACTTTTGGTTTTACAGAGGCTTTTTCTGCGCGTTACTGCAATCAAATTGAATTCACTCCCTGCTAGTTGAACCGGCACTCGTTGCAGGTTGAAGTGATATCAAGTAATAGCCAAATAAATATCAAATAAAGGCCAAATCAGCTGCTGTTTGAAGCAGCTTTGCGTTCGGACGGCAGCGCGCTGCCGGTGGAGAGCCGGCGCACGCAGCCCCGCTAACGACATCGTTAAACTTGAAATTGGTTGATTCATTTCGCAAGTTCATCGCTGGAATGAAAATGTCAAGTTTCTCATAACATTGTTTTAACTGTCGTCATTACCCTGTGACTTACAGCCAGACTGAATGCTAAAACTCAAATTACAAACGTCTTCTCTTAATTAGCCAATACGCTGATCATTTCATTCCAATTTCAGGCCACCAGTTAAAAGAAGCATCTCTGTAATGATTCCAGTTTATTTCAATAAACTGTATCAAAACGGCCTTCCAGGATGCAAATAAATCTCTAGTTTGAGTCCATTTGCTGTAATATATAAATAAATGAAATGTTAAGGCAACGTTTAGGACAAAATAAATTAATTCCGCTTTAATTCCACATTTACCAAAACGCTTCATTTTCAAAGCTTTGACTCAAGAGTACGACAGCACTTCTATTGTGCTTTGCAGAAAGGAAAGGAGCAGAGGAAGGACCACAAGAAGAAATCCAGTGGGAATGAAAGATGAAAAATGATCAGGAACTGGGAGAGAGATAAACACAGATCCTGTGAATATGAAGGCGAGATGCTAACGGAGCTCATGCCCTCAGCTGTTCAGGACCTGTGCTATACTCCCTCTTCCCTACTACTAGTTTGAAACACTTTGTAGCTTATCTAACAGTGAACCAATGTCATCTTTTAATTTCAGAAAATATTCTTCCTCCTTGATTCTTAATCCCAAACACACTTGCAGAGTCACCCTACCCCCTCTCGACATGTAACCAGGCTGGACAAGACAAGCTCCTGGAAAACACTTTTATGAGAAAGATCCAACATGCCTCTTATCATCCCAGAAGCCCCTTTCTGCACCTGATAGGAATAATTTCACCTTTTGGAACATAATTCCTGGAACTGCACAAAATATTCGAAATGAGGTCACACCCAGGGCCTTGCTCAGCAGCTGTAACCTTGTTGAGTCGTTACTAAAGCCTTATTTGATGCATCCTAATAAATACATAAATCACCTACGCTTTTCACAGGTGGCTCAGATACCTCACTCATTCTGCAAATAACCCAATATAAGTCAGACCTTTTTCCCCTCCCCATCATTTGTAGATGACAAGTCCCCCGGCGGTAGCAAAGTGCTGCTATAGAAGCATGATTTTGCATTTTCTGCTATCCAGTTTCCTCTCACTTCTATTACCCTAATCAATATTGTCACCTAATTCTCCCCATATCACATCCAGATCTCTTTAGTATTGCCAGCTCTACTTCTGCAAGCTTAGTGAGCGTATAGCCCAACCCCACTGCCATCCACCCCAGTGACTCCCCAGTACACCAGTGGCCCCTTCAGCCACCTCCTCCTCTCCTTTACAATTCTAATGTTAATCACCATCCTATCAACTTCAAACAATAATTTCCTGTGTGTCAGATGCTCTGCTTAAATCTAGACAGATCACATCCAATCATTATCATTGTCTAAAAAAGAGATCTTTTATTAAAAAAAAAAGAGAAAAGAAAAGAGACACCAAATTAGATTGCAATGCAACATAACAATAGAGTATTTCACCATCCATTTACCTCGGTGACTTCAGCCTCTCTAACACTCTGCACAGCCCTGACCTGAAGCTGACACTTCTCCCTTTCTAAAAGGAAAGTATTTCCCCGTGATAACTCTCCGGTCACAGAGCAGCACCTCCGACAGATGTGGATTCATTAAAAATCCCTGGAATTACACTTAAAATTCATGGGACACCTCTCAATAATCCACAGCTGGGATTGCCTGGGCTGCCTGACAATGTCATATTAAGCACTCCAGGCCCCTCTCCTCCCATGGGTATTGTGATTTCCATTGCCCTGTGCTCGTTTCCATTGAACAGTCCATCGTCACCCTCACGTCCATCTTCATCCTCATTAAGGACTGAGAAGCTGTTATCACTCCCTGGGCTGGGGAGTAAGGATACATACAAGACAAAGTACAACTATTAGTATCTCCAAATGGACTAACTTGGCTTTCAAATTCACGTGTGAGCACACCTCTAGAGAAGAAAGAGAATACAGACATCAAAACATCAAGTAGTAGAGGAAAAGCCCCCACCCCAGAGCCTCGGTGGAGGCAGAGGCTGTGTCTGAGCCGACCAGTGAAGCGGAGACGGCTCCGTCCGAGGTGGACGCACATCTCAGGCTGGATCCCTCCCTCCTGCTGACCACAGATCATGGATCATCTGTGTGCAGAAAAGCAAAGTCAAGGTTGAATCTCATGCTGGAGAATACTTCAGCTGCTTTCCTGATAGACCCAAATGAACAGGAACGGATCAGCTGCAAACCTGATGAATAACCAGAAACGTGTGCAAGAAAATCTGGAAAACTCTTGACTTGAGGATGCCACAGGCCAAAACCAAGTGCTATGTAGTATGTCTGCTTTGAGGTCATTTCTCACGAAAGCATTAATTTATCCCATAAAACCCAGGAGTAAAGAGGATTTGTAAAGGTTGCACAATGGAATATTTCTGACCCGAGTCGTTACTGTGCCTATTTGATTTTTCTGTAACAGCAAGGTGAGTCTCTGAATGTACAGCTAAAAAAAAAAAAGGGGAAGTCAGCATAACAGCTGCAGAGAAAAAAAAGAAAAATAGTCAATAAAAACATTCACTAAGGTCACAACGATGTTGGAAAAAGCCTCAGACTGAGATCCCTGCACCTGTAAGCAATTTCTGGAAGACGTAGCTGTGAAGGAAATGCCATATGGTGAAAATTCAGTCTCTAATACCCTGCTCTGTTGAAAGCAAAGCCTTGTAAACAGATTCATGCACTGCAAGTTCAACTAAGGTAAGAAAGGCTTAAAGGTCAACCTGGAGGGCAAAACTGGAGTTTTGTAAATGATGCTGGGAGATCACAGGAAGGAGAGATTTAGAGAAGCCCGAGGAAGTTAATCTGCTGCAGATGGCTCGGATGTTGCAAGCACGGGCATTATCTTGAGCGCTGAAGCACTGGTGGTGTCTCTGCACAATGGGATCCTGATGGGAAGTTCACTTCCCAGCAGCCGGTGCTGGTGTGCGCAGCCAGCACCTGCAACGGGGCGTGAAAAGCACCCAGCACCGTGTACTTGGTAAATCTGGCATCTAGGGGGAAAAAAAATAAATTTAAGCAGCCATAAGCCTGCTAGGGTACTGTTATTTTCTTTCACGTTTCTCTGGCTGTTTGCAAATTAACAGAGACTGGGTGCATTTTTAGTGGATTTAACTTTATTTAACGTTTTCCGTTCCAGACCATCCCAGGGCCGGGGTGAGCCGCTTTCGGCTCCGGTTGCCGTTGCAACCTGCCTGGCTCTCAGCAGGATTTGCCAGGGGCTTTTGCTTCGCTGGGTGTTTTAATGCACAGGCAGCATTATTTAGCTAAGAAAAAACAAACAAAACCAGTAGAGACTTCGACCAGAGCAAGCCAGAGGGGAACGACTTTTGTTCCCCATGGGAAGCACAGACGTCTCGCAGGCTGATGCTCCCTGCCTGGGTGACCATCACCTCCTGGCACCACCCCAATAAGCCATTTAAAAAAAAAAAAAAAGAGCAGAAATAAATTTTGAGGTCCTCCCTATCACTCTTCCCCAGGAAATTGCCAAGAGGCTTTGAATACACCCGCTTGCCAACTCCTCAGTCCTACTAGCCAGTGGTAGCAAACATCAGCCCTTTCCCCGATGCCCCCGCATCCATCAGGGCACGTGCACTTTGTTCTGGAGCAGAACGGACTGTCCTGGGGCAGGAATAACACTGGTTGTGTCTCATCACTCTGGAACAGTGCTGCAATGAATACTGGAAGGTAACCCACCGCAATGCCAGTGTAATGACTAATAACAGTAATGATCTGATTCTTATCATCAGCTGCAAGAAGCTGGTGCTCTGTCTCTTGAAGGCCCTCAAACACAAACTGCAAAGAGCCCAAGGGAGCACAGATCTCCTAAAGACTGGGATAAGACACAAGAGAGAGAAAACCCGAACAGTAAAGCAATCACACCGCGTGCCAGCCCCGCACCGCTGTGCTAATTAAGCTCCAAGCTGGTAACGACCTGCCCTCCGTCAGCTGCCCGTGCCAACCCCGCGCCCCGAAGCGCCGCTTTCCAACAGCCTCTGCTTCACCCACTCCCCTCCCTACCCAGCGCTCGTGCAGAGCACACCGCGTCACGGTCCGTGCCCAGGAGCAGAAGCCCTGAGCAGTGCTGGACGTTGGCACCAGGACTCGGCGGCTTTGCAGAACCGGAAGCACCGAGGGACTGGGAGCACTGGCGCCTGCATCTCAGAGGGATGCACGGTCCTGAGACACGCTGCTCCCCGACCCCTCTGCCTCCATGCACCAAAAGATTCCCATTTTTTCCACACACAGCTGAAAACTCTACGTGCATGTTCAGAAGCCCCTCTACTCTGCCCTCGTGAGACCTCACTTGGAGTATTGCGTCCAGTTCTGGGGCCCCCAACATAAGAAGGACATGGACCAGCTGGAGAGGGTCCAGAGGAGGGCCACGAAGATGATAAGAGGGCTGGAGCACCTTTCCTATGAGGACAGGCTGAAATTGTTGGGGCTGTTCAGCCTGGAGAAGAGGAGGCTCCGGGGTGACCTTATAGCGGTCTTCCAGTACCTCAAGGGGGCCTACAAGAAAGATGGGGAGAGGCTGTTCAGGAGGGCCTGTTGTGATAGGACAAGGGGTAATGGTTTTAAAATAGAGGGAGGTAGATTCAGGTTGGATATTAGGAAAAAAATTTTTACCATGAGAGTTGTAGAACACTGGAACAGGTTGCCCAGAGAGGTGGTGAATGCTCCATCCCTGGAGACGTTCAAGGCCAGGTTGGACGAGGCCCTGAGCAACCTGATCTAGTTGGAGATATCCCTGTTCCTTGCAGGGGGGTTGGACTAGATGACCTTTGAAGGTCCCTTCCAGCCCTAACCATTCTATGATTCTAAGCTTCCAAAACACTCTTCCTCAGCCCCAAGGAAGCAGAACCCCCCTCCCTCCCGACAGCGCAGCCCGGCCCTTGCAAAAAGCCTGTGCCATTTTCCAAAGGTGCCCAGGATCCCATTACTTTTTCTTGGGAGAGGATCAGTATTCGAGGTCTGTCCTTAATCACTGCTTCAGCTCGGCAACTTCCATTGCCTCTACCCCACGCTGTCAGCCGGGAACGAGGATATTGAAATCAATAACTGAACCTTCTGTGCGGCAACGACTTATACGCATTTCAAGAATTTTAAATAAAACAATATTTGAGAGGCCTTCTCTCACAGAGAAGGGGATACATTAGAAATAATTCTTCTTGGCAGGCAAGGTTTGCAGGGGGGCACTGCTCCCATCAAACACCTCAGTGCTAAAGTAATTCATTGTTTGACCTACCGAGCACCACACGTGCCATGCTGAGAAACACAGACGAGTTGGGGGATGATACATCTGCCATTTCCTGGCAGCCTGACGCAGATGTTACGTATCTTGGTTTTCTTCCTTGAGGAGAAGAAAATAAAAACAGGAAGCTGCTGCAGAGAAGACCCCTGGTACCATCAGATCATACCCATGAGCATCCCTGGAAACGCTGTCTGCGCAGCACGAGACCGCTGCTCTCCCACCAGGCTGGTTGAGTCTTCTTCAAGGTTGGAACAGAGGGTGCACTGAAAAGCAGCTGTGGTCAGGATGTAATTAGAGGTGGCTCCGTTAGCCCTCTCTTAACGATGGCTGTCCGTGCATCGGCGGGTCTGCTGCCCGCGGCACCCAGCTCTGCAGAGACGAGAACCGAAGCGCTCTCTCTCCTCCTTGAGCAATGTTTCGGGCAGCTGAAAACCAACTGCTCCTAGGTGCTAAATTAAGTATGTAGGTATCTAAAGGAAGACCTCTCTTTGCCTCATGGCAGAATTTCTACCTCCAATATTCCACCAAAAAAACAGTGCACAGAGGTGCACTGGGTATCCAAAGATAACCAGCCACGCTAAGGACAGGGAAGAGGGTTTTTCCCTTCACTTTCCTCACTTCTAAATATTTCAGCTGAATCCAAGGCGCCTGAGATGTAGATCTCCAGGAGTATTGACATCAGCTTTTATTTAGAGAGCTGGTATCAAAGGGCATCAGATCTGCTCTGGAAGCACCAGGAGCCGCTCGCTCTGTTTGAGCAGTTACGAGGCAGCCAGAAAGTAGGAAAAAAGATGTAGAAAACACGATCAAGATACTGGGAATGCAAACAGCTGAAGGGCAGATCGCACGGTGGAACTACTCAAATATAACAACATCCATATTACCAGAACATCACGCTGCGTTAAAGGCCTAAGTAATAATAAAAAACCCTCTTACATGCAGAAGCAATGAGATTTATCTGTTGGGGTTTTGGTTTTGGGTTGTTTTTTTTTTTTTCATTTGCCAGGCAGTGAACATTGTTTCACCAGACACCTAATGTCCCCGGTGAGCAGTAGCACCGAACACAGAGTGTGATCGTAAGGTCTGTGTACACCAAACGCAGGAGGAAGCATGGAGACACGCGGGACCCTGCAGCTCTGCCAACCTCATTGAAAACATCCACCCAACTCTTCCATCCCTTCCACCCACAGAGGCATTGGTGGCCCATTCCTGCCTCACAGGGGTGATGAGGACAGAAGAACTCATGTGAAGTTCTTGACGCTGCCGTCACACCCGCGGTCTCAGCGCCCACGGCCACCGAGCCACCAGGGCCATGGCCACTGCCAATACATTGCAGAAGGCAACTTGACCTGTACGTTTTCAGAAACGGTGCGTCAACCCAAACGCTGCTTCAGACTCCCTCCGAATCACATCACAACTGCAAAATGCTGCCAAACTAAATGAAAAGCCAGCGCAGTCTTGGAGAGAGGCAAAAAAGAAGAGCCATAAAAAAAAAAATCTTAACAGGAGAAAAATTAAGTAATGGTCACTTAATTCCTTAACTTCAATGTTCTCAGCTTTAATTAGGATCCAGGGAAATCAAATGTTATAAGCCCATCTGCTTAGAGGCTCCAGAAAGATGAAAACCTTCAAAAATTACATAAACAATCAATCCCCAGGCTGCCAGCATTTCATGGAGTTCCTCCCCATAGATTTCAGTATATGCCAGTACTGAAGGCATAAAATTTGTTTTAAAACACATTTTGCAGAAAGTTAGGTTAATTCATTTAACAATTTAATACATAAGGGAAGTATGATTATTTATTAAAAATGGCATTTCCTGTTCTCCACAAACACCATGACGGAACGCCAAAGGCAAGGGGCAGGTTGCTACTGAAGCACAGGGGGGATGCACTCACCCCGTGGCGGGTCCGAGGGCCTGATCCGGGCTGTAAGGGGCATCATGGGCTGTAACAGTGGAGCAGAACCTCAACACAACCATGGTCACGCCTTATATGCTGTATAGAGAGCCTATGGATTTAACTATCCAAAAGGAACCACAGATCCTAGGTAGAGAAGGATGTAGGCAAGAGCTGGGTAAGCCAGAGGTGGGGTTTTAATCTAAAAAGTGCTGCTTTGACACAGACTTTTGCAGGGTTAGAGTGTATCAGTTTGGATGGCATCTCTTACATAAGCATTCTTCTTCATTTCAAGACAGTATTCACGAAACAAATTCCAGTTCCTTCTTAAAATGAATTTTTTTTTTTTTTTTTTTAATTCATTCAGTATTTTGGGTCACTGATGGCCTCGTCACCAGCGTTCACACAAGTCGTACACAGCACACACCACATCACGTCAAATCCCAGCGCGGCCAGACACGATGTGTCACATTTTGGCACAAAATCCCCATCTAAACCCCTGGTTTCTCATCAGATTCCACCACTGAGTGGCACAGCTGCAGCTGCCAAGCATCCCGGAGAGGCAGGAGAGGCACAGCATCGGCCCCTGCCCGTGCACGGGCTGCGGGGAGCCCACTGGAGCCCTGCCGACCACCCACATCCTCTCCTTGGGAACACCATGGGTTAGCGAAGGAGGAGAAAGCTTCAGAAGAATCATAGAATCATAGAAGGTTAGGGCTGGAAGGGACCTTCAAAGGTCATCTAGTCCAACCCCCCTGCAAGGAACAGGGATATCTCCAACTAGATCAGATTGCTCAGGGCCTCGTCCAACCTGGCCTTGAGCGTCTCCACGGATGGAGCATCCACCACCTCTCTGGGCAACCTGTTCCAGTGTTCTACAACTCTTATGGTAAAAAATTTTTTCCTAATATCCAATCTGAATCTACCTCCCTCTATTTTAAAACCATTATCCCTTGTCCTATCACAACAGGCCCTCCTGAACAGCCTCTCCCCATCTTTCTTGTAGGCCCCCTTGAGGTACTGGAAGACCGCTATAAGGTCACCCCGGAGCCTCCTCTTCTCCAGGCTGAACAGCCCCAACTCTTTCAGCCCGTCCTCATAGGAAAGGTGCTCCAGCCCTCTTATCATCTTCGTGGCCCTCCTCTGGACCCTCTCCAACTAGTCCATGTCCTTCTTATGTTGGGGGCTCCAGAACTGGACGCAGTACTCCAGGTGAGGTAATGCAAGAGCTGCTCTGCTCCTCTTCAAGACCTTTGGCCACCTCCTTGACCTCCACCCTGTGAACTATGACCAGTATTCCCAAATACATCACCCAAATATACGAACAATCATACTGAATGGTTAATCGCATCGAGCCACGCCAGAGATTTCAGTTTTACCTGGACCCAACGTGTTCCTGACGCTGCTGCCTCCCAGCTTTGGGATGGCAGCGACATCCTTTGGGCTCCAGCCCCAAGGTGACTTTGTTTCTGCGTAACCTCAGCTCTCTCCTCACATAAATATGGATATTTAAAGCTTTTGAAGTGGAAGACAGAAGTTTCAAAGCACTGCCTAGGTATACCATAGAGGCTCATCCCCACCTGTTCCTGAGACAAAATTTAATTACATTCTAAAATCTTGAGACTTAAGTTAATCCTGTGTTTTGTTAGGTCCCAAGACATGATTTTCAAAAGACTCAACATTAGTAATATTTCTTCCTGTTTTATTAATTTTATTTGAATTTAGGTCTTTCACTTGAAAAAAGAACAAGAAAGAAAAACCCCATTTTCATTTAATATTATATATTTCACTCTGTTTAAACACTCCCAGAAACGCGTTGTGATATGATAAAACCGACACATTTCATTTCTTTTCCAATCTTGTGTTAAATCTACCACAAAAAGACTGACCTTATTTACACGAGATGAAAGCTAAGCCGACGATGGTGAGCATTTATCACCATCAGTTTAAAGCTGCCACTTCTCTCTCCACGGCCCCACGCACACCCTCATACCGACTCTGTGTCAATTGGATTATCTGTTGGAAGACTCTAAACGTTGCACCTTGATGCCATTTTATGGTCCATGTGGAAATGGCGTTGGTTGACTTTTTTCCCTCCATACCAAACAGACGTTTGTAACGAACCCGTACCAAATAGCTCCATTACCAGCACACCATCCACAACGTGCTTTAATCCAACTGCAGTGTGTGGTGGGAGGGAACTTGGGCTGTGGTGCTTCAGGTGATGAGAAGAGTCTTCCCCACCCTTTCAGCTGCCTGGCACATCATTAGGGGAACCAACTGAGCACCCATGCCTCCCAACTCTGTCCATCAGCAGAACATAAGCTCTGCTTACAAGCATAAAGCTGCCTGTGCTGGAGATGGTCATCTCCAGAGATAGATGCTACTGCAAATAGCAACATCTTCTGCTCCAAGTACGGGGCACTTCTTGGCTTACCTTCTCCAAGGAAGACACTGGGCAGGAGGCACGTCAACACACAGTGTCTGCACGAACACCAGCAAAACACCCACCCCACGCAGAGTCCGAAGGAGATGACAGCAAGAACAGCAAACTTTCTATTACAAGTGCAGGTCCTGCTACTTAACTTTTCTCTAAATATACTACACTTGCTAAAGCTTCATTGGAATTTCACGTTTTCTCTAGACCAGTCATTTCTCAAGCTGCTCTCAAAAAAAATTAAAGGAAAATTTAAGGTGACTTAGAGCTACGGCATGAAGTATGCTTTCATATTTTCCTTCAAACACTAGAAAAAACACCTTTTCCTTCCTTCTGAAATACTCTGTGTTCAGCAAACCTCCTGCTGAGAGAGGCTGGCACTTCCCAGCCAGCAAGCCAGGGGAATTACCGCAGGGAAGCGGGAAGCATTCACCGTGTGCCAAGTGCCGGCCCATGAAACGGGCTGTGCCACGGCTAACGAGCACTTGCAATCACAGCAAGGTTAATGCTTTAAGACCCAGACTTGTTAATTTCAGCAATACTCTTTTATTGTCTATAGGTAGTATTTTTTAAAAATGAGACTCTTCAGTCATGGTTTCTAAATATTGATGTGTTTCCTAACTATCCTTCCTAATAGCCTGTGTTAGCCGTGCTCCGTAGAGCATCCTTGAAGAAACTGCTTGCTGCTGTTAAACCAGCTGCAGGTTTGAAGTTCTTGGGTTCTCCATACATCAGAATGAGTTTTTCTCAATTTTTTTTTTTCAAAACTGAATTTAATTAATTATTGAGTAAAGTGCCACAGCAATCCATTCTGTGCTTTCGAAGGAGAAACTCGGTGATGCACAATTATTTTGTTCACCGAGACAAGGAGGAGTCAATTTTTAATGTGCCATGAAGGATTTATAAAGAATATATCTCGCAGGAGAAATAAATACGAGCAGACATCTTTATCTCTCTGGGTTGATTCAGTGTCCATCTTTGCAGATCTAAACTTCTTCAATTATGTAGATAGAACAGAAAGAGCAGAGAAAGAGCTAAAAGTATTTCAAGGCTCTACATGAGTATGTTGTGCCAGGACGAAGGGCAGGCACCTCCAATGGCTCCAACTAACACAAAGATGCACAAACTGTCATGGGAACCAAGACAGCACTGAAGGAGTTAAGGCAGACGAATGGTGACAAATTTGTTGTGAACCCTGTGAGTGTGGTTATATGGTAATATTGTACGAGAATCAGGAATGGGAAAGGAAGGGTGGGATTTCTCAACACAAGTGAAATTAGACTCACCTAGAACCACTACTGGAATTGAGGCTAATTAACACCGTTTAATTATCTCTATATATATTGAAGAGTTGTTATAATAAAACAGAAGAAATAACAACTGTGTGCTTATATAGGAAATTATAGGGAATTAATGCAAATCTGCAATTTGCTCAAGGGGCTCTAAATACATCACAAGCTTGGAGAGTACAATTCAGAAGATTTACGGAGGGCTGCAAAGCCTCATGAGGGACTTTAGCTGCAGGTTCCCCAGTCACCTCTTGTGCTGGTAATTTACACAGTAAACTCGAATATTCAACAGGAATTCCACGGGTGGTAAGAAAACATGCCAGCTTTCAAGTTCCTAATGATTTTCCATCCCTTTCGACGCACAGAAATAAACATGAGAAAATACCCTTTACGTCTCTAGGGCACTTCCCAGTGGTTTGGCAGACCCCGGAATTCGGTTCCTGACCAGAAAGAGTCTTTGTCCATCAAAACTCTCCCCCATATCCCAGTGAGCAGGTCTGCTCTGGAAGGAGGACAAAGGCTTTCCCTAGATTACAGAGCTGAATCGGCATCACGGAACCCTCAGGAGAACCCCCCCCCATGTTAATAAACACGTTGCAGTTGGACAGACGTGGTTTAAAGCTGCAAACTAGGTGGCACCTGATGCCCGACGTGCCACGGCAGAGCCTGCGTGGCGGCGGAGCAGAGCGTCGCGTCTCACGGGGCCAATGCATGGGCAGATGCCCTCAACCCAGCAGCGCTGAGGAAGGACGGTGTCACACGCAGGACAGATGTCCCAACCCCAGAAGAGGTTCTGCAGCCCGTGGCTGACACTAACTGACTGCTGCCTTCACGCGCTGCCATTGGGATTCCTCCCTCTCCCTTTTGGTGCTCAGGCTGCCCCATGGAGCCCACCGGTACCTTTCCACCATCGCTGTCCCTCCGACTGCTCCGTGTCGTGGCATTCACAAGCGCTGCCACACAGTGACGTTAATTGCTTGATGAATTTGGCAATAACCAAAGCCAAGTTTAACCCCTCATTGCCTGTATGCGTTAGGTGTGCGGCTGTGCACGAGCACACACGCAATTAACCTCTACTTTATCAACCCAAAGTGCCATTCCTGTCTCTCCTGGCCCTCGGAGGGGACCCAGTTTGCACACAGAAGAGCTGGAGGTGGAGCATTTGCTGAAGCAATGCCCCAAACACAACTCCTGCACAACACCCACCACCAGCACACCTCGGGCTCGAGCCCCTCGGCAGCTACGCACCCACGTCAGAGAAAGTCCTGCAGAAACACTACCCCCAGCTTCTCATTTCAGACTCTTACGATCCAAAAAGCTGCTTTCCAGATGACCATATGCTGGTATAAATCTGCGCTCTCCTTAAGGAGCAGGCAGAATGCACTACATATGGAAAATTGCTCCATAAAGTCAGGAGGTTTTGAACCATTAGCAGCTTTCAGCTGGTGTTGGCAGGACGTGATTATCAAGATGTTTGCTATGGACTTGCAGTTTAATAAATTGGATCTTACAGCTCTAACCAGACTGGAGAAATAGGAGAGGTGGATAGGGGAGACAGCTCAGAGACGATAAATGAACAATAATGGCAGAATTTTAACAGCTACTATCTTTCTTTTTCTTAGTCTTTTTAAAAATTATTATTATTTTTGCTAGGAGAAAAATTAGCTCAGCTCTTACAATTATCGTGGCATGGAACCTCATTTGCAGGGCACTACCGAGAGGAGATGATCCACATTCTCACAGAAGGAAGGCTGACGGGGCCGGATTCTGCACTCCACGCTCATGCAAGACTGCTATTAAAAAACTGGAATATTTTTTTTTCTGAATAAGCCCAGCAACACAGAACCTCCAGCGTGTGACAACGACAGCTTTGACACTGTCTTTATATAGGTCACGTTACAAAGGAAGGCACGCACCACTCCGTGTGCTATGAGAAAACAGCATTTTTTTGACACACTGCAATAACTTCTGAAGAAATGAATGGCATCGCCCCCTCTTCGCTCCTACCAGCCTGCCAGGTGCTGATTCCAGATCTGCTGTTAGAAGGAAACCCAATATCCTAAAAGTAATGATGCTTTCCCGTGCCATCCCTGTAGGCAAGCACCCCTGAAAGGCAGGTGTGTAAGACAGTAACCGAGAACTACCAGCCTAAGCACAAAAACTATTTACCAGACTAGAGAATATGGTCTAGCTGCATTTTATTTCTACTCCTCCTTCTCAACAACTAAAACTAATAAAAAGTATCTGTTGAGCACATTAAGAGGGTGAGGAGAGTTTTGCAGAGACGAGGGGCCCCGGAGCGCTCTGCCAGTGGAAAACCTACATTTTCCCCCCGAGATGAAATGTGCAGTATCACGAGCATCTCCATTAACGAGAAGGTAGGTCACCACGAGGGACTGTAGATATTAACACACCTACGGTGCCCTACTAAATTAGGGAACCCACTTACATTGTTCACTGAATTTTTAAATTTCCATTTTTCTGCCGAGTAGTTTAATTGCATTTAGAGTGAGCTGCTTAAAACTGCAGAAATCACATGTGATCTAATCAGCTTACAGTCACACCAGATGAAAGCTATTTCAGGTAATTCTAGACTTAAGCAGGCCTTGCGTTCAAACGAAGACGTAACCTTATCCCCACGGCTAGTTAACGCCTAGCTAAAATACTAAAAACAAAAATCAAAACTAAACAAACCCCCCCAAAAAAAACTACCCAAACCCCAGCACAGCTGGCACGTGCTTCACTGTACAGCACTTGGTACAAAACTGCAGTCACTGGAATTAAATAGACATATATTATTAAATAAATATATCACCTACAGACCAGTCCAGGCTCTGTTGTCTCAGACGTTTCAAATAATTTCACGGAGCTCTCTGCAGACAGCTACGTGGCTTTCTGAAGTGGAGAAAAGTAGCCAAGTATAAATTAAAAAAAAAAAAAACAACGGCACTGAAAGCTTGCCTTGGTACAGCTCTGTTGAAACCCAACCCAAAATCCATCTGTGCCCCCCAAGGAGAAGGTTCTTGATGCTGCTCCTGCTTGTTGAGGGCAACCACAGACCCTTGAGCAACCACCACCAAGTCAAATGCTCTGCGCCAAGAGAGTCAACAGGGGTCTTGCCATACATGCCTGGGACCAGCAGAAGAACTCCTGGAGTTAAGTAAAAGTAGCCACCTGCAAAGTAGGATCTGAACCCCACAGAGCGCCGCAGGATGTGACTTTAAGAGGGCAAGTTTAAAATCAGACCCATGGGTAGGGGTTGTACTGGATCGCGACACGAATCCTGAAACTTGCCGTGATGTCTCAGCGCTCAATGCCAAACCCTGCAACCCTCTGCACTTCTGCTGTTTCAACGACGTGCTTCGATGAAGTTTGAAGAGCAACACAGCACCACAGCGACTCACTGCCTAAGAGTCCACTGATGGTTAAACTTTTATAAGCCATAACATGGCAGGTCCCAAGCTCCAGTGAAATTATCAGCTACAAAAGTAATGACTACGCTTGCGAATAGTTCAGACAAGGAAATCAATCAATTTTGCTCTACATAATAATGCCCAGACCTCAGCTGGCAGCACCAAGACTGTGCGTTCATTGCTACCTCAAATCACCCACCACTGGAGGCCCACCAGCCAAAAGCAGTTCATTAATTTTACTGGCATTTACTAGATACTTTCTTAAGCAAACCTTGGACACTACCATAGGAGAACCTTCTCAGACTTCTCAAAAACCATACAGGCTTGGGTTTTTAATGGTACCCTGCCTTTCGTTTTCTATAAGGCTGGGATGCAGGCTTCAGGAGAGCATCACCTCTGCTATGTCCAGCTCCCAAAGCAGGGAGAAGCTGTCAGCCTAGGAGGTTTTTCACGTTCCAGATGCAATTTCAGCACACAGCTGAGCAGGATCAGCAGCACTGCAGTCTGCATTTTCACTCCCATCCATGCTGTTCGGCAAGTCCTCGGAGACCGGCAGCGGGGCTGCAGGACCTCACTGCAGCCGAGACCTCAACCAAGGGGAAGCACCTGTTGTGCTACACACGTAAATATGAGCTAGAAGGGATTTCTGTCCCACAACAGTCATTGCTAGCACACAAGAGAACTGCACATGGAAAGACAGACGCTATATCGTGTGTTTTAGCAACGGAAAAACAGAAGCGTGGTGAGCCTCAGCAGCTTCGCTCCACGTCTCACTGGGAGACTGAGAAGAGCTGTAAGTTAAGCCCAGCTCTGCAGCCCAAGAGCAGCCCTTGCTCTGGTCCTCCTCGTCCCACAAGCAAATTGGGCTACTCACAGACATTTGTCCTTGTCTCTAGTTAACATTCAAGCGATTTCAAAGCATGGGAGCTCACATTACCCAGAGCAAAATACGTATCCTGCTAGACACAGGGAATGAAGAACACAAAACTCAACAAAAATCCAGCTTTTTAGACTGAAGGTGTAACATCTGAGCATTCCCATGACTGCTCGGTGGGAAAGCGGAGCGCTCCGATGCTACACGGGGCCTCTCAATCGTACGTACACAGGCTGTATGCTAAGCAGCACTGATAAGGGGATCTATTTTCACATCTTGGGAGAATATCAATATCTGTCCTTCAGGAAAAAAAAAAAAAAAAAGAACAATAACTCTTTGCCTGATGCCTGCATGATGAATTTGCGACGGAAAAAGCCCTTCGAGTAGAAGAATTGGCCTCAAGTGAGCCATTAATATCGGAGCGTTGCAGCTATGTCAGATGTTACAATATTTAAATGAATAGAATATTACTTTTTCTACTCAACCAAAATGATTACGTACACACAGACCAAGAACAGCGCCGCACAGAGCACACCACGACTTCACTCTTGGGGACAGCTCGCCAGGACTTCTCCAAAACCATTGCTGCAGGCTTCAAAGGTGCAGCCTGGCAGGGCACAACCCCACCTTCCCAACGGCAGTTTGCTGGCCGGGGGTGCGAATACAGACCAAAGAACAGGCACCAGTAATACAGGGCTTCCCCCTGAAATGCAATTTAGGAATTTAAAGCCTCTTTAAGGAGTGATTAGAACAGGAAATTGTAATGATCTGACCACATTACAGCAGAATAACCCTTCATTTGTACAACGTACTTGGTAGTAATGTACTTATCTGTTGGCGTGTAAATGTGCAGGTCCCTGTTAAAGCTTCACATGGCAGCACAAGTTCGATGATGCTGGGTTATCTACTGCTTCGTGGTACCTGCTGGAGGAAGGGCTGGAAGCTCTATGGATGCCTGAAGCACTTTATTAATAGCACAGCAACACAGAAGCTGCAAAGAGCACAGCAGATTCCCTGTAGCTACTTTTAATGCCATGCTCTTTGTTTTTCTAGGCATCCCTTTCACTGTCAGAAAAAAAACCCCAAACTTATTTTGCTTGTTATCAGCAAGATCACACAGTGAAATTACAGTCACCTGCTTCAAGTCTTACCTAAAGCACATTATCAGCTAGCTGCTTTTGAAGAGCCAGCACCTCAGCACACGAGAGAAAGGACAAAGAGGCTCTACAACGTCTCTCAACTGCATTGTTGCTTGGCCAGACACCAGCAGATATTAGGGTCAAGCACCCTCCACCACCCAACCAAAGCCGAGGATGAAGAAAAAGCTCCAGCTGTGAGGGTGTGGGCAGGTGCTGCCCCTGGCACTCAGCCTGGGCAGCATTAAGGATTTGCTTAATGTGGACCACATGTGAGGAATAAAGAATCCAGCCCAGACACAGAATCACAGAATGTCAGGGATTGGAAGGGACCTCAAAGGTCCTACGGATCACCCTGCTGGAGCAGGACCACCTAGATCAGAAGTGAGCCCTTGGATCACTTGAGGTTTCAGGCTAAAAAACCCACCACCAGGACTGCAATTTGAGCACTCAGGAGGAAACCTCATAGACATCATAAACATAGATGCCAGCAGGACCATTTTTACAAATGGCATTTAAATGCAGCCAGGCTCCCTATTGTCTAAAAATCATTTGGGGACAGTCTGAGAAAAGCTACTTTTCAGAAGAAACATGGCATTGAAAAACCTCTGAGCATCCTGCAGGTCTGACTTGCCCAGGGATGCCGTTACGTTCCCAGGTAAAGTCACTCTCATGTCCTCCCCACCGGACACGAGCATCTCACCCAGCCGGCACAGAGGGAAACCCCTGAGGACTCTGACGGTGACTTTGGGGGAAAGAGGTGGGTCTGGTTCCTCAGGAACTGCCTGGGTTGAAGGGGAGCATGAGCTGGGTCAGGCTTACAACAAACAGCTGGGATTTAAGCCCAGGCTAAAAGGGACAGCCCAGCCCACACGTGCACATCGCATTAAATGGTCGCAGTTGCCTTCTCTGAGTCAATACCTCCAAGAGCTGGTGCGGTGTCGGGATTCCTGCAGGTACAGCAGTCTGTCCGTGGGGACTGCAGGGCAATCCTGGCCAACATTCACGTTGATGATACTCTTACTCATGATGGAGAAGTGCTTAATGACACGTTACAGTATCATCTCTTGAAAAACTCTGAAGCATCAAATATCCCATTCTGAACTGCACAGCAAGAGGTAAAAGCCTTACTTATTTTCTAAAAGGGAGGATGATTTTTAATGGGCTGGTAATCTTTAAATCCTTTTGTTTAAAGGACAGAATATAAGAGCTGTTTTGCTACTCTCTAATAACCACTGGTATTAACCATTCCATAAAGGACAGTGATATAAAACACGTGATGACTTCCTTCGAAGCAGAACCCAGGATATGAACTCAGCTCTGCTCGGACATTGGCAGTGGAGTGTATACTTTTAATTAAGTGTATACTTTTAATTAAGTGTGGTGCTACATCATGCTTGATGAAAGGCAGGAGGCAAAGCAGGCCTTGAGCGAGCCCAGCCAAAGGAACATCGTAGTCCTTGGGCAAGCTGGAACAAGCTGTTGTGGAGGAAGCCATAGCACTTCGTGAAGAGACACTGGAAAGTTATTATAATGAAAATTCTAGATCCTAAAATAAGAATATAAGGAAAATTCTTCTGGTTAGACCAATGGTCCATCTAGCACACTGTCCTGCCTTTGATGGTGGCAACAGAAAAGGCAGCATGTGAACCAGGCCCTTTTTTATCATCCATACCTGACACAGAAACCAACTTTCAAGATCATCAAAACATCAACTGTCGCAAAAAAAAAATAATCTGGTGACAGTTTGCTTTGCATCAAACCAAACGGGCTTGGGATAAATCGGATGAATGAAAGTTAGTGCTTGCTGGGAAAAAAAATCTCATTTACTTTAAAATATGCTTTAAAAGAGTGACTGCCCTCCCCAGCCACCCTCCCAGTGCGTCACTCCAGGCACCGTCCCAGCACGTACCCCTGAAGCCCTGACCTGGTATCACCTCCAGCCGCACCACTGGCACGATCTCCACGGTTCTCCTACCCACGTGTTACAGAAGAAATGAGAAAACTGGAGAAAGAGCAGAAATCTGGCACGAGGTTGCCACTGTGGCTGGAGAGATCGTCTTCCAGGTGAGGACAGAAGAGCCTGGGTGCGGGTAGCCTGGCTCTGCGTGGGCAGAAGGAGAGGTCTCCACTACTGAAGTCGGTGTTTTCCTGGAGAAAATGCCAAATGAAGGAGTAAAAGAAACAGTATCTGGGGATGCTGTAAGATGGATAAAGTCAAACCAAAAATAAAGCATAAATACTTGTCAATGCTAGTAATTAACAAATCACTTTGGAAAGCAGAGTGTTGTCCATCTTTTGCAGACTCCTTCACCGAAGATTTGTTTTAGTCAAATCGAAGCTACTGCAGCCAGTAAAGGGCAGGAGGCAGAAACGTGCAGCCTGGGACACAGGCGAGGTCAGAACAGACGATCAGACGGTCCTGTCCAGCCTTAAGCTCTACGAACTGTGTATGTAAACCCAGTTCTCATGCTGGGTTCCCAGTCAAAGCGAATGGGTATGCCATTCAGTTATTTGAGATTCCTGCAGACATAGATATTCAAGGAAAATTTGTAAAAAACCATTGTAACTGAGTGAAGAGACATGGGGTCAAGGAAGCAGCACAAGAATGCAATAAAACGGAGTGAGAATCAAATCACGGAAAGCAATTTCTGCTTCTCAAGAGCTGAGGTAATGCCAAAACCACAGGCATGCGCCAATATTACACAGAAGCTGAAGACTCTGCTAATACATCTTTATCTTTAATTTCTCTTAGATTTACTAATCCAAATGAGTAAATGCTTGGAATTTGGCCCAGATCAGAATTTCAATCCATGAAAACCTCAAGCAGTGGCTCTCAGCTGCGAAGTGTGCACGGAGCAACCACAGGAAGTCAGGAAACATGAGAACCCCCCAAGAAATTCCCTCCAGCCTTCGTTCTCACACTTTTCCTGTTTCCCTCCTCTTTCTTCTCCTCTTCCCCATTCCCTGCATCCAGCTGCCTCTCCCTGAACAAACGCAAAGCCTGTAATGACTTTGAGGCACTGAGGATGAGCAGAAGCGAAGCTGCAGCACAGGAGGAGCCATGGGCGAGTGGGCAGGAGGATGTTCCTGGTGAGGAGCTTGGTAGGCTTGAACTGCAGGGACCTTGGCCTTGGCTCAGGGCTCCACTTCAGAAAGGGCAGCATGGGCAGGACTATCGCCCACCCAGACAAGGCTCCTGGGGCTAGGATGTCTTCCAGAAAGAAAAAACTCTTCCAGAAGGAAGGGTGAACTCTAAGGAGAAAACAGACTTAAAGTTGGGTTTGGGGTTTCAAAAGGCAAGAGTGGACGAGGTTGTTTTATTGGGCAATATCTGACAGCCTGCAAGGCTGTAGAGCTAAAACATGACAAATGTTCGTATTTCCTGCTGAGCTGAGTTTACGCCAACAGTTCATGTACCATAGGGTTAGGCCTCCAAAAAAAGGATAGGAAAAATGGGTTTCTGGTAGTTCCTTGAAGACCTGTAAAATGTGGGCCAAGATCCACCCATGAATCAAGTCCTTGAGCACTTTGCTCCTCTGAAAACTCATCTAACATCTGCACCAAACCTGGGCTTAAAAGCAGCCAAGGGAGCCATCCCTATCATTTGATAACTAACTATAAGCCTTTTATCCCTGGCAGGGATTTAGAGGATCAAGAGAAAAATGGGTTCCTGAGGATGCTCGTCTGAACCCTAACCCGAAACCTCACCTTAGCCCTAACGATAGCCCAGAGATCTACAGCTCACATAAAATTCAGTATAAGCCTTTTGTCTTTAGGGACACAGGATTTAATCTGAACTGAAGGCTTTCCACGGGCAGCCAAGAAACAGGTTTCTAAGCCTAGAGCTGTGATGATGGCATCATCCCTGGCACAGCCACCCCACAGACCTGACCATAACCCGCTCGCCCCGTGGGTATCAGCCCTCATCCTACATTGCTGAACCCACACGCAAAACCCTCCGTCTCCAGCCATCCGGTTTCGTGAGCAGAAGTCCCGTCCCCACCGGACCGCAGGATTCCCTGGATTCCCCTGCAGCAGGGGTTCACCCATCAGCGGTCAGCAGGCGCAGCCCTCGCCGTGCCCCACGGCCCTGCCAGGGCTCGCTGGGAGCCAAAGACATCCACCTCCTCCCGGCACCTCACCCCGACTCCATCCACTGCCGGTGCCCGCTGAGCCCCGCATGGCACAACTGATTTAACACCTTCCACGCTTGTTCAGCCCAGCTCCGCGGTCCCCACGGAATCGAGCTTTCCTGCTGCCTCTTTTCTGACCCCAGACTCCCACCGACCAAAGCCATAACCCTCTGACCCACAACCACGTCAGAACCAGCTGCTGGTACCCGCTCCCTTCGCAGCCATTGCCCAGTTCATCCCTGTGGCCCCAGCAAGGAGCAACAATAAACAGTCCCCATCCATATGTCTGATCTTTTCAAAAAGAAATGCGTACAAATTCACAGAGCACTCTTCCAACAAATGTTTTCCGTGCCTTTGTGGTATTCTTATAACCTGCATCTCAAGTGCCTTTCTCGTGCATCTTCCCATCTATAATGGGAAATACCGTTAGAATATACTGTTAAGAAATACCAGACAAGGATATAATACTGAAACAGATGCTTCTACTACCCAAATGAATAATTTCAACATTAATTCAAAAATCTTTAAAGCAGTCATGAGACTAACGTGCAGGGGATTATCAGCCAAGGGAAGAGAAATATTATATGCAGGTAAAAGCAATTTTTTTTTTCATTATCACTACATACTAAACTGAGTCTCTATAGGTCTAATATTTAGTAAGTATTTCTTATTACAGGCATGGTGGAGATTATAAATTATACTTAGATTTTCATATCCAAAGCTAATTCATGTAAATGTCATTAGTTTTGGTGCCCTAACTAAATGAATCCGAGCTCAAATTCAGTAATCAAACCTTTTTAATCAGATGCTGAAAGCTAAACAGGTTATAACTAACTTAACTCATAGATACGACAAAAACTGCAGGGTCGAGCCTTGCAGCCAGTCCGGTGGCTCATGGAGCAGCTCCCCTGGCTTCTCCTGCAATCTCTCAGCCAACGTGTCTGGGAAGCCCAGGACTGATCTGCTTCCACCCTACTCAGATTTTCAAGAAGATTATCAGACTCAGATTTCATTTAAGTCATCTCCTTTTCATCCTCCTGATCAGATAAAAGGTCTAGACAGAGATCAAGGATATGGATGTGCTGCATCTCCAAAAGACGCATTTTTTCCCCTCTCCTTATCACCCTTCCCCAGCCAAGCACAAAACTATCATTAACTGCCCAATATCCCAGTACAAAGTCAGGGGAAGAATTATTGTCAGGTGCTTCACTGGGAGAAAGGATTTCATTAAAACCAAAGGGACAGTTTTATCAGTGGAGAAAGAATCTCGGACAAAGGTGATGCTCTGCCACTGCGCAGCCCTTCCACTGCCATCCCGGCTGCATCCCCACTCCATGCCAAGCAAGTTTCTTCGTCCAAGTAAATTGGCACATAATGGCTCTGAGGAATCATCCGAGCGCCAGAGAAGAACATTAGGCACAAGGACAATCCATGCCCTCTGTATTTTGATGAGCGACCAGAATCACAAAAATGCTTTTGATTATTGGCTTCTGTCAATCAAAGAGAGACACAATGATACCAAAGATAGCCTGTGGTCACCAATAAAAACTACAAGGATTGATTTTTACATACCAGCACAGCAATAAATCATAGAATCATAAAATGGTTAGAGTTGGAAGGGACCTCAAAGATCATCCAGTTCCAACCCCCCTGCCATGGGCAGGGACACCCTCCACTACACCAGGTTGCCCAAAGCCTCATCCAACCTGGCCTTGAACACTGCCAGGGATGGGGCAGCCACAACTTCTCTGGGCAACCTGTGCCAGTGCCTCACCACCCTCTGAGTGAAAAATTTCTTCCTTATATCTAATCTAAATCTGCCCTCTTTCAGCTTGAATCCATTGCCCTTTGTCCTATGACTACATGCCCTTGTAAAAAGTCCCTCTCCAGCTTTCAAGTATCACATGGATGTGGACCTCATATTCAAGGATACCTTCTGAACTAGCGAGTCTGTGCAGCAGTAACACGTGAAACTGCACAGAAATAGAAACATAATCTCCCTCCCCACAAAATTCTAGCTCAACATTGATTTTTTCATGTTGAACAAACATATCATGAGGCTGAAATGAGAGAGGTGGATTCATTTTGAGCCTTTTTCTGCTAAAAAAACCCATAATAAATCTAGAAACAAGGTGAGAAAGCCCTATAATTACAGACCCAGGATTGAGCCAGACCATTTGCAGGAGTTTCATTCATCTGCAATGCAGCTCCCTCCCAACCTCAGCGTTCCCAGATGCACGCAGTAAGGGGTCTGGTCGCTCCATCTCGGATGGGGCAGCAAGTTTCAACACAGGCATGAACTGCAACTTCAGAACCTGCATTATTTTTTTTCTGGTGTTACCTGTAAGCCACCATGGGAAGACGAGGACGTGGTTTTGCTCAGTACCTCTTGCTTCCCCTCCTCTCCTCTTCATCACGCCGTCATCACGGCACAGGGAGCAGCCCTCAGGACAGCCGGAGAAGGAGCTGCATGGAGAAGAGGGCCCTGGTTTCCTCCCACAAAACCCCCTGAAAAAGATGCAATACCACATCTGGCAGCATTTTTATGCTCTTCTGCGCCAGCTTGGAGAACGTGCCAAGTGATGGAGCCTCATGGCTGCTGTCACAGCGGGGAGGGTGATACACCTGTGACACTTGTGCCAAGCTGTTCCGAAGGGTTACAGCCGACTGCTCCATTCCCACCTTCCTTCTGCACTGCCCCAACATCAGATGCTGCTGAAGGAAGGAGCGAGGGGAGAGTGGATCCCAATGAGTCCCGAGGAGCCCCCCCAGTGCCACAGCTCCAGATGTTGTAAATCTTCTACCAGCCAGAAGCCATCACAGGGTAATTACAGCCAGATAGCTCGCGAGACATTTTTTTATTATTTTTTATACTCCAGTGAGTAAATTCATCAGGACAAAAAAAAAAAAAAAAATAAAAGCAGCAGCAAACCCTAGAAGGCACCACACATTTTGAACTGGAGGAGTGAACACCGTGGAGCACTGGGAAGGCTGGAAGGCGGGCAGGGAGCCAAGGGTGCCAGGACAGGACGTGGAGGAGCCGGCGGCCTGGGAGCAGCCTCGGTGTCACGGAAGGGTCTTCTGGCTCTACCAGAAACTGGCTGGGTTTCAAGCAATGTTTATCTAATTTTGCAGTTTCAATTACTGCAAATGCTAAAGCCCTCGTTATTATTCAGCCACAAACACACACACAGCTCACTGATGCACCGTGCTTACAGTTGAACCAACAAAACCAGCTGGGCAGGAAACTCTGCCAGGACTTGGCTCCCACTCTGCCCGCTTGCTTCCCACCACTGACCATGACACGAATGCCCCCATCCTGCTAAAAAGCCCCCCGGCACCCTGCCCACCTGAAATGCAAAAGCTCCAGCAAGAAGTAGGGGCATTTTCTGGGCGCTCCGGGGTGCGGAGCAGCCCGCTCGTGGGTGCAGCCAGGGATTGTTCCCCCTCTCAAGAAAATGACCTGCAAAATGCAGCCTGGCCAGTGTCCGTCCTCACCAAAACCAGCAGGCTTTATTTGAAGTAGAGCAACCCTCTCTTGTCATCGAATCGGAGTTTTAACACATCTCTCTTGTAAACGTGCCAAAACTAAGAGCATAATTTATTAATTTCCTCTACGTGCATTCTGTTCCCAGTTAGCTTTCCCACTATTTGCTGTGAAAAGTTAAAGGAGCAAAAAAAAAAGCAAAAAGCTCCTCTAAAGGTTAAAACTTTGAGCCAATTTCAACTTCAACATACATTATAGTGCATTTTTCATTCATTCCTCCTGGTGACATTTCAAGCTTTGTTACAAATCAATCAGCATTTCCAAAAGCGTTTGGAGGAGCAGGAAACTATACCGGATAGAAATCCTACAACATCTATTATTCTCGCTATTTCACTCATTTTAATGAAAAACATTTCAAAGGTTATTTTAAAAGAAGCAAAGATTTATCTGAAGTTTCAGGACAGATAAAGGATTTCTGTACAATGTTTCAACTGCAGAATAAGCTTCAGCAATACACATGGAATTTATTTCAAAATGAATTTGGTCAGGCATTGAAAAGGACAGAGCTTGTAGTAACCTGGTAAGAGTTAAGTGTAAACACGGTTCGGTATGATGTGGAAATACTGGAAAATATGGTAAAGAACCTAAAAGTCATAAAGCACAGATTTAAGGTGGTGGTTCCTGGAAGCTTCCTCCAATAGGATATTTATCACCCAAGGCCACGATGTTCTGCCAAGGTGAGTTAAAAGCCTGCAGAGCTCCTGTTTTGATGGGAGGCAGCTGCTTTGGTTTGAGCACCAGGAGAACCATACCAGAGCCAGGCATTATCATCTCAAAGTGATGGATCAACCTGTGACAGCAGCTAACCGGGGCTAACTGGTTCCTGTGCAAGCAGAGGGATCTGGCCAACCCTGTGGCCTTCTCAGCTGCTGCAACACAGACAAGTCCTCTACAAGATCCCAGAAGGTGTGAAGAAGTGGAGGAGCTTGTCCAACATTCACATTGTCCTCCCCAGAGGTTCAGCAGCAGCATCACTTCTCCAGGCAGGAGGAAGAAGAAAGCAGCAGGCACAAACCTGCCCTCTGCCACGCAGAGCACCACTGCGTCATCCTCAGGACGGGGCACTGATGGCACTTTCACTGTTGGGTTCCCACTACGAACCCCGATGTTCACCTCCAAGAGCTGAGTCTTGCTGGAAAAACAGATGGGTTTCATTTTGTGATCCATTCAGTCTCACACTTTATGTTAATTAAGGACATCTTTCCCAAGGCATGCAAATGCTCTGAACTATATATGTGAGTTAAACAAATACACGGTACCTCCCAAACCTTCTTGCAGGGCAGAGGAGAGCGGCATTTTTTAAGGGTGACACTGAAGAAATTTTTCTTCTCGCCAAGCGTGTTTGCTAATTCATTGGAGCGCCCAAGGAAGGGGTCCTGACGGTGATGCTGACAGCCCTGGCAGCTTTGTGTTGAGTGCTGCCCTCGAAATAACACACTCACGTCTGTGCTACCCCTCCGGCGTGAGGAGGAGCGGAGGCAGGTGTCCTGGGATGGGCACAGGGACGGGCAGCATCGGGGAGAAATGCCCACTTTGCCATCACCGTTCCAGGATGGCTCCCACCCAGTGCTGCAGCCCTCACCTCCCCGGGCAGACCCTCCTCCGTGCCCTGCCACCCCCTTGCCCCCTCTCACCATCCACTCCCACGAGCCGACGTGGGCAGATAAATGGGCATCTTGATTTGCACACACTGTGCTGCCCGGGAGTTTTAATCGGAGCCTGTAATTGCGCTGCTTTGTTCGGGAAACTCACGGGGATGGAGCATCAGTCAAGCTCAGGGAGCAAACGGTGCCAGGGAGACGACGAGAAGGAGAAAGAACCCCCCAAGTGCTCACTGCCACATCCCCACCATGCACCGACAGCGCTGCGCGGGCACGACGGGCCGCTCCGGCCAGGAGGATGGAACAACACACCTCCTGATTTTCCCCACTGCCACGCAAGCAGAAACCAGTACCGCGACAGCCGGAACCACCGACTCCCCAGCGGTGCGCTGGGAGGAGGATGGAGATGGCACATGATGGATCATTTCCAGCTCGCAGCTTGTCGCTCCTGGTTACCATTATTCCAAATGACGAGGAAAATATGAGCCTCTGAGTAACATTATTCTCTATCCAGGCTCACGCACGGGGCCTGGGGAGCACAGCGGAGGTTTCAAAGGAGAGCATTTCCCACAAACGATAAGCAAACCTTTCTAATTTTCCATCTGCTGCCATTCTTCACGACCCAGGCTGCAGATAAAGCTTTCCTCAGCCTTCAGATGATGATTGATAATGAAGCATAAAGTGGCACGAGGTCATACGTAACGATGCTTTAAGCTGGAAAATGGGAAAGCTGTGTTCGTGTTATTTTACATGGCCTTCCCAGCCCTGTGGCAGCTCCTTCAACCACTGCCCCGTGAATGGTTCTAAAAAAGGGCATCAGAAAGGAATGCAGATGGATATTCCTGTGGAAATCGAAACGATCCAGTTCTGCTGTGAGCTTTCTTTAACCCCTCTAAACGTACGCTCTCATTTCTTAAGCTCCCCTCATTCAAACTGAAATGAGAAAGAAATTCAGAGTTCAGGCAGGGAAACTCTCATTAATTCTCCTGGCGATGCCGGACTGTTTAGAACTGGTATGGTGCGAATATGAAATGAATTTGACATTGAAATTGTTCTGTAAATATATCTTTTTGGAAGACGTAAGACTACGGTCCTTAAAGAACCTATATGGTCCTTAAGGAATCCACAAATGCTTTTCATCAGGGTAGGAACCTTGAAGCCACTACCTTAGCCTAATTTGCCTAATTACATACCTCCCTAATATTCTCTTTATAGTTTCAACTGCATGTGATAATTCCTTCCTATCCCTTCCTAAAAATGCCGTTAATTGTCCTTCTGTGATGTTAATCAGCTGCAGCATCCAAGCCCAGGCCTAATTTGTAACAATCGTTTAAGTATCTCGGAGAGGCGTTAACATAGCTAGATTGAGAATTTAAGATGAAATTCAAATTTTTAATGTAAATTAAGCTACACAGCCGAGACGAAAAAGCTCAATAATTATTAAAAGCTCATTTTAGAAAAACCCAATACCTGAATTCAGCCATTTGAAATTTAGATTCGGTGACATCACAGGTTCAGTTGAACGGGATGTGGAACAAATCTCACACGTCCTATTTCGAACGCTCTGTCTGGTTTCATTTTCCGTAAGTTTGGGAAGGAAGCGCGGCGCGCTCGGCTCCCGTACGAGGACTGCTCTGCAGCCAAGAACGAGAAGGGCACAAATGGGGCTGCAGCTTTCCAAGGCTGCATCTCAGAATAACTCAGCACTCCTCTGGCAGGGCAGGGTCAAGGTCTGGGTGGGTGTGCAAGCAGCTCCACGACGGGTAATTTCTATTTTGGAATCAAAGCAGATTCCGACGCTCTTTGCTAGGAGTGAACCCAAATCCACCAACTCTGCACAGATGCCTCGAGCAGGTTCCTGCGTGTCTTTACGGTTTCATCGGAGCTATTTCTGTTCCAGCATGTTATGCACATCATAATTTTTTTATTATGTAGGAAACAGCTTATTCGATCAATTTGCCCTGTTTTTCTGTTCATGAATTCAGTGAGAGGTTTATCATTTTCCCGAGCTTATTAGAAATTACCTGCCAGATATAATTGCAGTAAATAAAACTTGCTCTGGAGCTCAGGCTTGGACTGTTGGAAACAAATGCTCACAATTACTGCATTTGTGGAGCATGAGCCCAAGGGAGCAGGGACACAGGGAAGGAAACCAGTGCGGGGTCTTCAGAGGTGCCCCAGGGCTGTGGGTGCCCCTGCTCCCTGGGAGCTGGGCACCAAATTCCCTAAGGGCACTTTGATAAACGCTGCCTCACTTTGCCCCGTTCTGCCCCGGACTAAAGGCTGTGGCTGTGACGTGCAGGGGGCATCTCGCTGCCCTGTGTCCCTTCCCTGCAGGTGCCAGGCTGCTCTTGGGAGCAGGGATGTCAGTCCCCAGGGCTCCGCAGAGCGCTCGGCAGTTGGGTACTTGCTTAATGCCCTTTGATGCTTCTCCCCTATAGCAAAGCTGTGATATTTTCCTTTTAATTTACTATTTTCTGTAACAGCTTGAACCTTCTGGAAGGCAGAAACACAACCAGAAAGCTCAGAACAACCAGAAACTGCCATTTCTCCAGTTATTTCGTGAACTGCTGTGAGAACACATTCATTATTAACAAGTTATTTTAAACAAGCGCCACATGAGTGTGCAAGAACAAAGAATAGTTTCTATCTAGTATCAGGCAGCAGTGAAAATCCACCTTTTCTGGTCAGGAGGAGGAGAGTGTGTCCAGAACGGGACCCTCCGTCATAGAATCATAGAACGGTTTGGGTTGGAAGGGACCTCAAAGATCATCTAGTTACAACCCCCCTGCCATGGGCAGGGACACCCTCTGCTACACCACGTTGCCCAAAGCCCCATCCAACCTGGCCTTGAACACTTCCAGGGATGGGGCAACCACAGCTTCTCTGGGCAACCTGTGCCAGTACCTCACCACCCTCTGAGTGAAAAATTTCTTCCCTATATCCAACCTAAATCTCCCCTCTTTCAGTTTAAAGCCATTGCTCCTTGTACTATCACTACATGCCCTTGTAAAAAGTCCCTCTCCAGCTTTCCTGTAGGCCCCTTTAGGTACTGGAAGGCTGCAAATCAGATGGAGCATCCCTGGGCACCGCCACCGACAGCTCTGGCGCGGGCAAACACCAACGGCTCAGCGCACGGCGTTCCCTTTGGTGCTGCACATTGTAACCACAGGTGCATTAAGCAGGTTCCATGTCTTTTTTGCAGCTCTCCCACCACTTGGTTTTCCCCCTAAGACACTGTGCACCACAACCCGGATCAGACCCCCCGCTCCCAGGCAGCCCGACGCACACGCAGCCGCTTCCATCTGCGGAAACACCGCAGTGGCTGCCGCTGGCAGGGCAGGGCCATGGCTTGGCACCCAGGAACATCATCCTGTAACGTAAATCCTAATTTACTGAGGGAAAATTAACACGGGATTACCTGACTATCAGGCTTCGCTTTCCCTTAGGGACCTGAGACCAACTCTGTGTACGGAGAGAGGAGCAGATAATAAAGAATCTTCTCTTATTAAGGAGAAGCTTTATTTTGAGAACGTGCCCCTGCATTCATCTCAACACTGTAAAGTAAAATGCACACAAAGAGGAGGGCAATTTCCTACAAGTCATGGTCTGAAATCAAAAGAAAAAAAATCCCCTTTAGTGTTATTTCTAATAAATACTGCTTTTATATGCTGAACAGAATGACTGGAAAATACTGCGGCTACTTCATCGACCTTCTAAAGGAAAAGCCTCAATATATATCCCACAGCAAGACACAGATCTGAGGTTACATATTCCTGCACTAAGATGGCAATAATCCTTTTTGCATTAAAAAATAACGAGCTTCATCTCATTTGCAGATTCTTAAGAGCACGGAATCCTATGGTCACTTGGCAATCTGAAGGCACATCTCATAAATAGTAAATGAAACCAGAGCTCTCTTACCTTCCCACAGAAGCAGGACTGAAAGCTGGCTGGTCCCACAGGGAAATACATTTCTTTCAGGAAGCTTTCATTTCAGAACGGCTGAAAATCCTGCCCATAAAGGCTTGTTTGGGGGAAGAGAAAAGATTAAACTGGACATTTAAAATGTTTATTTCACTACACCCACCTTGATAAATCTCTCTAAAAATGTAATCCTTTCTTCTAATGGAGAAGTGCCTGAGTTCTTGGTAAAACCCAAATCAGTCATTTTTATGGGGAACCTGCACAAACGCCTGTTTCACCAAAGAGCAAATTTGGGAAGCATCTACAGGGAAGCATAATGTAGCAGCTCACTGCAACGGGTGCCTAAAGGCAGCTGCGACCAGAGAAATGAGATCTCTAATAGAAAGCTCTGCCAAAAAAGTAGTCTTCTCTGTTTTCCCCCTTTCTTCCTCATATACTTGTTCATTCTCTTTTGTAATAAAAACTCCACAGAACACGTAGTCCTTCATTACAGATGTGTGTGTTCTGCCAAAGCTGTGGTCCAAGGATGAGGTTACTGCAATAATGTGGCTGAGACATCAAGAATAAATCTATTGTTTGATTTTTTTAAAAGCTCCACAACTTTAAAGAAAGGCCTTTAGAATTGAATAGATACAAAACCAATTAGATTTTATAGGAACGGGGTCTACGGAAGCTGTTCTTACAGCCATCTTATCATTCCTTAGCAAGAGAGATAATGCTCTAGTAAGTTCTTTTAAATGCCTTAAAAGTCCACAGGAAAGTCGGCCTTTTCACTTAAAATTTTACTGTTCCATTGGATTTCACCTTGGCCTGTGCTCCAGCATTCCTCACGGGTAAAGAGGTCTCCAGGAGGCTGTCGGGCTCTTGCGTGGATTTTCAAAGCAAAGGTGTGGGTTTTTGGTGCAGACCTGGCTGGATTTTGACAAGTACCCGATGTGCAGGTACCGTGCCACCCTCGCCGGGGGCACAGGCACTCACAGCCCCACACACAGCACGTACACCCAGCCGTGTGCTCGCAGCCGGCCAGGGGACCATCTCAGACCTTAAAAAAACCTTTAAAGGTATTTTTCAGACTAGCAGGGTTTGGTGATTAACTAGTCCTTCTTATCTGAAGTTGGCCAAATCCATGCTCTGCTCTGGAGGGGTTTGTTCTCCATCAACAAAACAGAGGTAACACCCCCCCGCCTCTGCCCCTGCCGTGCCCGGTGGGATGCAGAATTGCAGCCAACAGCGTCACTGATGGAGTGAAAACTGTCTCTACCCCTTTAAATCGAAAAATAAAAACTTAACTAAAACTTTATGACCTGCAGCAGCTGGAGGGGCTGTAGGATGCTGCAGGAGAGCTGGGGTCCCTTGCAGCACGCCACGGCTCGGGGGGCTCCTCCTGCTCCGCATCCCAGCCTCGCAGCTCTCCAGCTCTGCTCTTTGCCTTGATCCCAGGAACACCTATCTAAAAGCAGCACGTTCTCTTTGATTGACTTTACCTTATGGAAAAATAGCTTCTCAGAGCAGCAGCTGTTTCTACAGAATACTTGTATTTATTTAGCGAAATAATTGGAAAACTGCTCCTAGGTTAGGTACAAAGTCATTTCCTAAGGCAGATGTTTCCAAAGTCGGATGAGAACAGCCCGAGAACCTGCCACTCTCCCGCAATTTCTACTGAATGTCAGGAACAGCAGAAAAACAAACCATTGTTTTAAATCATTATGGCTGAAAGAACTCATATTTTTGTTGTCAAGATCTTAAATTGACGCTGCCTTGATGCTCCATACGTTCTCCTGGGCTAGATTAAAAGATAACATACATTCTGATTTATCCATTCGGGGTTATGTCCCTACAGCCAGCATTTTGGAAGAACCTGTGCTCCAGCCTGTGAGCTGCGCTGGTGAACACCATACGACGTCTTAACAGGGTGAGAAGAGAAGAAGGAGGTTCAGAAGGCTTCGTCCTTAATTAAGGACCTTAATTAAGGTTAATAACATAGGGAAGAGTGTTGTGCATGTGTTAATTAGCTACAATTTGCATAAATAAATAGAATCATAGAATGGTTTGGGTTGGAAGGGACCTCAGAGATCATCCAGTTCCAACCCCCCCGCCATGGGCAGGGACACCCTCCACTAGATCAGGTTGCCCAAAGCCCCATCCAACCTGGCCTTGAACACTGCCAGGGATGGGGCAGCCACAGCTTCTCTGGGCAAACTGTTCCTGTGCTTCATCACCCTCAATGCAAAAAATGTCTTCCTTCTAATAGCAACAACCTTGTTTTGCAAAAGAAGAGCCATGGGGAGCTGGAGGGCTGGGGCCAACTTCCAGGGCTCCCGGACCTTCCAGCGTAAGAGGATGTAGCTCAGCTGATTCAATTTGTACTACAGACAGGAGGATGCTTTAATGTAAAGATCAAGGAAGCAACCATGCACCTGAAAATTCCGAGATGCCCTCCGGACATTTGAGCTCAATTCTACTGTTTAAGTGCGTTTTGGTGTTTGTGCAGGGAGAAAATAAAACAAAAAAACCCTTAAATTAAAGGTGTGAGATCAGGTACTATATAACATGCAATACACAACCCATTTTTATACCAAGGCAGCCACTTGGGTGGCACCTGCTTTTCATAAACTGGTCCAGTTCAACTTTTCTGGCTAACTCTAATTGGAGGATTAGTCATTGATATCACGACAGCACGCCTAACGAGGTTAGCCCAAAGATGTGTAATACTTGGCCGAGTATTGATAAGTTATTTTTATTTATGTAGGACACATAGCACTAACATTGACATTGATAATGTGTTTGGAGTATTATACAAACAGACGGATTTTTGCCTGCTTAGCATTACATATTATGCATCTGTCCTACACTGTGCCAGCTTTCCCTGCCACTGGATTTTCACAGTGGTAGGAAATAACAGGGATAAAGGGATTAAAAAGCAATGATTTTCTGTAAAGCCTTACAGGACATGTCTGCTATGATCTCAGCTTACTGGCATCATCTACACTAGTAAAACACTATCGTAGTAGACAGATTTATGGATTAAATGCAGACGAGTGTGTAAAATAAATATTTTGCTTATAGCTTCTCCACACTTTAAAATATTGTCTGTGATCATAATAGCTTCTGAAGTCTCCTTCCAACGGGGTGATTTGCAGTTCAGAAGTTAAAATCAGGGACCTCCTCTGGCTTCGGTGCAATCTAAAGGTCGTGATTGAAGTACGGTGTTTAGCAATTCCAAATAATTGCATCCAGACCTCAAACATGCCATGCTTTGTCACAGCTGCCACTTAAGGTCAAATTGAATTTAAATTATATTTATCTTAGTATTAATAGAGCTACAGTTCAGGCTGAGCCATGCAAAATACAGTTCTCAGACTACTCTCTGCGTTTCCTCCCAGTCTGCAGGGACTACAGCCTCAGCGGACGAGAGAGGGAAATTTGAAGTCTGCCAACCCTCATTTCACAGAAGAGGAACAGTTTATCAGCCTGGCCAAGCCCATGCCCACGTCCGTAACAGACCCAGCAGCGGAACCACCGCCTCTTGAGTCGTAACGTCAGAGCAGACTGCGAGGTCACCTCTGCCGTCTGCCTCCAGCTCCATCATTGCCCAGTTACCACATCTGGAGCCTGAGACACCGGCCACTGCTTTGTCTGTGGGACCCTCGGTGCAGCACCCATCGCTGCCCTCCTTCCCGAGACCACCAGCAACTGGTGCCCATTTGCGTTCGCACGGGAGGAACTCTCCGGCGGCAGCGCAGCAATGGCAATGCAAATCTATCCCCGACACGGGGGCAGCAGATTTTCACAGATTTTCACGTTTTCTATGAGATGCTGTTACTGGCCTCTTTTATACCTCACACGCTTCATACTTCACACCGACGTGCCCTTCCTGGGCATCTCTTCCAGAGCAGTGACGCAACCACAGCACCTTTGCCAGCACCACCTCAGGAGGACTTTTTGTTTTGATGAGCAAAGTTGAAACACAAGTGATCTTCTCTGCAGGCACCCCAGGACCACAGCCCGGCTTTGGGGGACACTGAGTCTCCAGGATCTAGTTAGTTTAGTCAACATATGAACCAAAAGCAATGCAGTGGCTTTGTTTCTGCCTAACTTTCTTCTCGTCTTTCATCATAATGAACATTTTATGTTTTTTCCCTGCCCATGGCAGGGGGGTTGGAACTAGATGATCTTCGAGGTCCTTTCCAACCCAAACCATTCTGTGATTCTATGATAACATACTGTCTTACACCATACTTGTAATCAGGTCTTTTAACATTAAAATCAGATGATATTGAAATTTAAAATTATTTCTATTAAAAATAGAAATATCACTGTACATGCTGTAAAAGAACGCTGCCCACCTCCCCAACACACGCACAAAAGAGCCTAATTCATTAATACAGCGTATAGGTCCCAAAATTCCTGTTGTATCGGTCGACCTTGAGCACAAGATTTTGGTGATGGATCACTGATCCATGGAGTAAAACGCAGCCTGTAATTTACAGCAGCTTCAGATCCTTCCCCACACGTGGGAAGGACAAAGCGACCCGCGTTACCTTCACGCTTCCCAAGCAGGCTGAGTGCTCGGTGGCACCGAACAGTGCCAGGCAGACACGGGCAACTTCTCCCCGCAGGACGCGAAGGCGGCACCAGGCTCAGTTTTCCCCACCAACTCGCCCAGACCCAGCAACGCTGCGGCTCCAGCCCATGGGCACTGGTTAACCAGCTGTCACACCAGCACAACCCTCTGCCCAGGGCACCAGTATGGGCACCAACCAGAAACAAACCAGGGTTTGTGCTCTGTGTGTGTTTACTCTTGGAGTAAACACAAATTATATGCTTGCCATTAAACTCTCCTATTGTCTTTAAGGTGCTCTGGCTTTCTAAGAAGCTTTGGGGGGTTCCTAGGAAAATGATGAAATGAGATTAGAGTCCTTCCTCATGAAACATTCACACGACAGATCGTTTGGGAAAAGATACATCAACCAAAAGGAAAAGCTTCACAATTAATAATACATAAGAGAAGTGAGATGGAATAGCGTGTGAAATGACTGACCTGCTTTCAAAACACTGCCTGGTGTCATTTTAGCTCCTTATTACAGAATCCCCCACATAAAGACATCCAGATGTTTTCATCTGCCTACATATAGACAACTGTCAGCAAAAGGAAGGGGGAAGCCACAATAATCTCTGCTACTGCAGAGCTGGTTTATTTCTCACGAAAAAAAAATGCAGCTCCAATCTGCAGGTAAAAGGTTCCTTCCAGGTCAAAACAAAGATTTTAACTCCGGGGGTTTGCATGGCAGCACCATGGTGACTGGTGCAATCGCTGCTCACGCCGAGCTGCTGTTTGTTGTCCCCGTACACGTGATCCCATCCACACTTTTGCACCTGCAATCACTTACACCATTTGTGCACGCAATTATGATATCCACATGCATAATTGGGGATGCATTATGCAAATAACCAGTTATTGATGTAATTGGTCATTGGCTTACACAGTTACTCACTGGTAATTTGCATATGCAGTGCTGGTACCTTTCTGAATAAATCCAGCACACTCATGCAATTTCGAAAATAAATGCGCAGCATCCGAAACGCCGGGTGAGAAGCAAACCTCGCAGTGGTTCATCCCGCTAACAAAAAGTGTCAGCTAAGCCAAGAAACCTGTGGGCACAACATGCAAACTGTAACCCCTCTTTCTCTACTTAACTCCAAAGTTAAGTCTTCAGCAATAATCATATTCCTCTTCCAGAAATTCCAACTAAGAGCTGCCCTTGTTTACAGACTTATTTCAGTCTTGTATCGATTAGGAGCCATCACGGTTCGGAACAGGGCAACTGATTTTCATCTGCCCAGTAGCAAGGCTCTTTTCTTTTTGGTGGTGCCCCTTCCATCAGACATTTCTACTTGATATCACTTCCCAGTTTATATTTCTTTACAGAAAGGCGCATCAGAGTCCCGCAGCACTGTTCCAGGTGATGGATTACGCGTACGCTCCAGACGTTAAGCAGCTTAATTGTAGGATGTCTGCTGCAGAGAAGAAAGGCAGCGACACGCACGACAGGTCACTGAGAGCTGTATTGTTTTATTATTACCCAACATAAGTGATTTAGACCTTTTTGAAGGTCCCCCAAATGCCAGGCGCTGTACAGCTCCAAAGCAGCAGTCGGGTCTCTGTCGCAGAGCTGCCGGCACAAACAGGTACGGGGCAGCAAACAGGGAGCGAACCCAGTGATGGCACCAAATGTCACACTGGTTTCACAACACTTTTGGAGATGGGGATGAACCAGGAAAGCAGCTGAATGCAATGAGAATGGAGGAATAAAGGGATGAAGCCAGAGGGCACAGAAGGAGAGGAGGTGAGAACAAAGAGGCAATCAACGTTCAGCCTGAATGGTGGGAAATCTCAGCTTTTCATGGGAGCTTCTGTTTTAAGGCCACTTGAGCAGGAGTGTTTGGGGGAGGACTCAGTTCCGCCTGACTACTGCTGGCAGGAAAGTATTTGCAGAGATTGTACCTCAAGCAGTTCATGGGAGAAGACACAGAGAGAAAGATCTGCTCCCCTTCTCCTCCAGCATCAACCTTCCCCTTAGTCCAAGAGGTCCTGCAGCAGCTGCTCCTGGAGCAGTTGCTACCTTAGAGATACCAGGCTGGGGAACAAAAAAACTTCTACTACTCTTCACTACACAAAAGTATTCAGTTGTAGTCTGCAGTAATGAAAGATCTTTTAATTTCCATCTCAACATTATTGTCATTCCCAGTGTCGTAATGTTGTGAAAACTGCCTAGAAACCAAGACACCAGCTTAAGACTGTAAAATTTTAATGCTTACTATATTTTGCTTCCTTTTTGTTTGCATGGAGGTTTTAGGTCCATCAGGTTTATGCCTTTCAAGCTTTTCTATGCAATCAGAAGGAATTAAACCTTTTTCTTTTTTAAATGAAGCTGGCATTTTCTTACTAGGTGTCACTCTAGAAGCTCGAATTTTAAGACAGGCCTGAACTACCACTCAGTATCTCTACAAAACTATGAAGTTTTGCAGTACTCCCCAAATCCTGACCCCATCAGGCAGCCTGATGAGATGGTCAGTGTGGGTGGGAGTTAATTACGTGGCTGTGTCTCTCCATCCCAAACCAGCCTCACAGCCAGATGAGCGCAAGCTGCAGGAGATGGATCATGGAGGCTTCGGGGCTGCACAGTCCCACACGGCCCCTACAAATCCCGCCCGGCTTCTCTACGCCAGGCAAAGCAAGAAAAGCCTCGGAGGTCAGAGATGAGGATTAGGATTTAACTCCTAATGAACAGCCCTTGTAACAAGGCAAACTTCACAGGACCCACCACTGGAGCTCAGCAAACGCCTTGTGTGGCGACGGGATAATTGTACCTGACACGCTCCTCGGCCCAGGTGCTTTTCCAAACGGGGTAATTTTGGGGATGTTTTGCCCTGGCCAATGTCCGGGCGCAGCGGTGCCTCCCCAGTGCTGCGGAGCTGCTCTCTGCTGGGTTGTACCTCTGCTCCCCGGCTGTGTCTGACGTCCTGCAGCTGAGTACCAAAAGGTAAAGAGGTAACAGCAGGGAACCGAGTCCTGATCCTCTGCCCAGTCCCACGCAGAACGGATGTTCCACACTGAGCCAGGGGAACTGTTTGCCATGGCACAGCCATAACAGCTTTTCAGCGTTTTGAATCCACCTACAGAATCTGTCTCACTTAGAAAAAATGAGTATTTCAGAGAACATAACTCTCTAAGACATAACTTCCCCTCGATCTCTCATCACTCAACCCCCCATCTCCTCTCCATCAGCCACCCCAGGGCTCAACCCTGCACCTGCCCAGCAGCCCCCTGCCACCAAACCCCATCTCCTCCACTCTGCGCTGCACCAGGCGGTTCAGCAGCCCCCACCCTTCGATCCCCTCCGCAGGGACACCGCAAATCTCCTGCCCAGGGAAAGATGAGTTTTGAGGGCCACTGTGGGCAGAGGGCTGGCAGCCTGGCAGCCCCCGCCCCACGCACACCAGCCACTGGCTGCGGCTGAGCCCCCCACATCGTGCCCATGCTCGCGGGCGCCATGGTCCCGTCCCTGCCCCATGGAGGAGAGGCAGTGTGGGGTGATGCCCGTCCCCCCAGCCCTGGAGAAAGGGTCCACGGGGGCTCCACAACCGCTGAGTGCAGGCACGTGGCAATGGCTCCCGCTCGCATCGGTGCTTGAAGGTGTGAGGTCGGGCTTAGAAGCTTATTTGTGATCGTTCCACAAGTTCCTTACGAATTTTGGCAGAGAGAGGGGCCTGTTGTGCGTGTAATTTGAAATAGTGAAAGCCTGGAACGGAGACAGCATCGTCTGCAATGACACGGAAATTAAATACGGAAAACTTTTCCCCCAGCAAGCCTCTAACAAGCCTACAGCCCTCTTCTGCTGCCATATGTACACGGACGGGTCCAGCAGCCCTCCTAAAAACCCAGACAAGCCTCACAACCAACAACATCAGCGTGGATGAAGAATAAAGCACAGACCATTCCCTGCAAACACTAACACCCACCAAAAGGCCCCGAGGGACAGGGCTGCATGGGGGCTGCCGACCCTTCCTCCCTCCGTGCGGCAAAAGAAATATTTGCAGAGAGGAGTATGATGATTGCATGTAACTAATGCCATGTGAAAGGATGGATCTGCTCCACTGAGAAAGTGAAAATAAATTCCCTGCCCTGAAACAGCAAAGAACTGAAGCCATTCGCAACACAGCAGATTTTCCAAGAAGCATCCGCTATTACATTACTTCCACATCAGGAATAAGTGATAGATGGGAAAAGTAACATCCGGGCTGATGAGAACAGACTCCGTGGAAGGAAAAGTGGCTTTTTGGATGACATTGATGAGTTCCTTCTGAAAATTCAATTTCCTTAAATATGAAAAATTTCACTTTTAATGTTCCTCAAATGACCTTTTGGACTTTCAGAAAAAATTCACCGGCTCAAGAAGAAATCCGAAGCATTAACCAAAGACCGTATTTGCTACATATTTGACTTACTGTTAACTCATATTAAGGGTCTTCCTCACTATAAATTCTTAAACCAATTTTAAAAATAATTTCCTGAGAAGGAAATATCTCTTTGGTGTACCCCAGGAGGAAGCACTGAGCTCAGCCTGCCGTGGACACCAGCACCTTTTCCTCCAGGCTGTGCTCAGCAACCTCTGCCTACGTGAGTGCAACGGCCGTGTGCAGGGCACGAGGGCGCAAACGATCCCGTGCCCTTGTGGGCTGCTGCTTTGCCGGGGTGTTTGTCAATAAAAGCGTTAAGGCTGCCTGTGGAGGGATGCAGAATCCCCATCATCTTACGCTAATAAAGGGCACGAGGCAGCGAGGATCCTCCCGCCACAGCTTTCCCTTCTGCTGGTTAAGTGAATAATAAAAAAGTAGGAAATGAAGATTTAAAGGTGTGAAGAAAAGCTGACTTTTATACCGCTGCCAAAACTTCAGCTGGCCTCTGGCGTGGAGTCCAGCCAGAAACTCCTTGTCCAACACAGACTAATTGTTCTCGAGGCTTCGGGCAGAGGACACGCTCTTGGCGTGCCCGTATTTCTGTGGCAGCGTGGCCCTGGGTGACGGTGCGTGTGCGGTACTGGGGCACCCGAGCGAAGCCCCCGAGGGCGCCACGGGAGGCTTTGGGCTGGAGAGACGGCGCTATGATGCCCAGCTGCAGATCCCCCTCCCAGTACACACGGGGAACTTGGCCAGCGAAGCGGGAAAAGACCGAGGTCAGGACAAGAAAACATAGGGAAATGTGCAAGTTGATAATTCCAGACTAAGATAATTGAAAAAAGAGACAAGAGAGAAAACTGGGAGTGAACAGAAAGCCGAACGTATCCAAGGGCTTACGTGGACAGCTTTAAATCCTTGAATTTCAGGCTCAAATTACTCTTAGGGTTGAAGTCATAGCCTATTTTTCTCCCAGCTAATTCATCAACCTCTTATTCAAGCAGCCACAGTAGATACGCAAAGGCGATTTCCGCGAGTGATGCCGCTTTCCTTCCCTATGGGAAAATTTCCCTTCTCTTTAAAGTCCTCAATCGGCAGCGCCCTGCGCTGAGCCTCGGGGCACGGCAAGCACCTGCCATCCCGCAGTTGCCATCCCACAGTTCCCATCGGGAGCGCTGCATGTCTCCGTGGATGGAGGTTTGCCTCCCTACGGAGGACAGAAAATCAAATGTTTGGATCCTGGAAGGCCCCTAGGACACAGCGCTGCCATTACGCCTTCATCCTTTGCGTGACTCTGAATGACGTTTGCAAAAAATTTAGAAACCAGATGGAAACGGGAGGTGGAAAGTTACCTGGCAGCATTCCCCGGCGGGTCCACGCTCTGCCTTAGGATATGTATATACGTCTAACGACGATGTTTTTCTTCGTTAGGTCGGCCAGAACGGCACCTTCTGGAGCGCCTAAATAACTTGCAACAGCAACTGGAAGGGAAGAGGTGAGGCAATCCTCTTCGCCAACAGCTGTTAACTCTGAAACCTAACGATGAATTAATTCGCCAAGCCGCAACCGCACCGCGGGGGCGGGGCGGGGGGTGAGGGGGGCGGGGTGGGGGCGGGTCCCCGTCCCCCCGCCCCGCCCCCCCCCCCGCGCCCCGCCCCGCGCAGATGGTGCCGCCGCGCCGGGGTGGCCAATGGGGGCGCAGCCCGTCAGCTGACCGGCGGCGCCTACCCAGGTGCGCGCCGGCGGTGGCACAGAGCGGGCGGCGGGTACCGGAGCCACCCGCTGCCGGTTCCCTCTTTCCTAGAGGCGTGGAAGAACCCCGCAATCCCGCATCGCCCTTTCCCCCCCCCCCCTCCGTGCTCTAAACCGCCTCGATCCGCAGCCCGGTGCGGCGGCTGTAACGGATGCGCCGCCGGGGGAGAGCCGCGGGTGCGCGGGCAGCGACCCCCGGCAGCCGGTAAGTGCCTCCGCCGAGCTACGGGGAGCGAGCTGGGCCTGCGGGAGCCCCGCGGGGGAGCGCCGTGCTCCTGGGGCGCTGCGCTCCGGGCAGCCGCGGTGCGGTGCGGCCCGGCGGAGATCCCCGGGGGCCCGGCGCGGCTCGCACGGGGCCATACGGGAGGAAAGTTTGCGGTAGCGGCCGCACCCCCGGGGGATCCGGCGTTCCCCGGCCGCTCCCGGGAAAGTTCCAGCGTGCGGCGAGGCTTCCCGTGCCAGCGGCGCTTTCGTACCGCACCGGGACCACCCCGGGGATGCGGCCGCGCCGCCTCGCACCTCCGGGCGATGGGGACGGCGGAGGCGGTGTTTCCGCGGAACAGCGGGGGCTGCAGCATTGCCTCCCCCCCACCCCACCCGCAACCCCCGGTTCGGTTCCGCTGTTCGGCGTTGCTTTTTGCCGGCCGCGTGGCCCGGTGCCCCCGGGGGGTGGCCGCGTACCTGCGGCGCGGGGTGGGGGGGGGGGGGGAGCGGGGCCGGGGCTCTGCGCGGCCGGGCTGCCCGCGGCCCCCCCGTGCCGATTTGCATGCGAATGGGAGCGGATCCCGGCAGATGTCTCGCCTCATCCATTCACCCGCGGGAATGTGAAAAGACAAGGAGGCTTCAGAGGAACAATAGCCCTTCAGAAAACGGCATAAAGGCGCAGTGTGAGCGGGGCTGCCCGGCACCGGCGGCTCCGCCACCTTCCTCCGAGGGCCACGGTCGTTGTCGGCGGGGCGATGCTGGCGGAATCGGCCGCCTCGCACCTGTGCCACTGCGGCTCGGGGGCGTCGCAAACTCGGCGTGCGGCGGGGACGCTGCGCGGCACCGAGCGGGCTGCCCGCCGGACCCGGAGCCGCCTCCCTTCCGCACCGGGAGCGGGGTTTGGGTTGCTTTATTTTTTTGGAAGTCGGCCGCCTCTTAAAAGATGCGCGGAGGAACGCGGGGCAGGCGGAGGAGCGGCCGCGGTGGGGCCGCGCAGCCTTGCGCGGGCGCGGAGCGGGACAAAGGGCGGCCGGCCCCGCTCGCCTCCCCTTTGTTGGGGGCTGCCGGTAGTCAAAGGGGCCACTGAGCCTCGCCAAGCCCCTTGGAGGGAGGAGGGAGAGCGCGCATTGTGCCAGCGGGCTCCGGCTTACCGGGAGGAACGCGACAGATGTTGCTCTGCGATTTTACATCTTTCCCTAAGTTATTTAGTGCTGGTTCGGTGCGTTTTTCCCGCTAGGCGATGGAAGGAGAAGTAACAGAATCAAAACTCCAAGTAGAAGGTAACGTTGTCCAAAGGGGAGCGATCACACAGAGGACGCCTGTATTTTTTTTTTGTCCTGGAGCCGCGTGATAGTTCCCAAGTACTGAATCACAATAAAAAAACAGTTTGTGAACCTTTTAGTCTTCTCCTTACAGACATTTCCGAGCAAGACCATAAACCTTTTATGGAGAGTAGTTTAGGTGTCCATGAGGTGATCTCTCCGCTGCCTCAAATGCCCAAAGTCACATACTGCATCAGTCCTGGCTGTTGTCCGAAGGGTCCTACCCAAGTGTGTCCAACAGTCTTCCAAGCTGGAATTTAAATTAATTTAAAAGAGGGACACATTGAGAGAGAGAGCAAACCCAACGCACGAAGCTTCCCAGGTGATGGAGTAGTTAAGAGTTCGGGATCTGTGATGCCCGATGAGGCCGGGGGCTCTTCGCCCGGTCTGTGCCTCAGCCAGAGCACGCGGTGGTGCCCGGAGCTCCCCCCGCTCCCCCGGCACTGCTGCAGGCTGTCGTACCCCGGCCCGGAAAGAGTGAAACCTGGGCTTTGTGGGAGCTGCACTGGAACTTTTGCCTTGGCAGTTAAAAAGTTATCCGAATAAAATTTTATGTAGTCCCTATAAAAATTATATATCCTCGTAGGTGTTTGGGACTTTAATAGACCAGTTACCGGGATGGCTATGAAGTATCTTCCATTTAGCTAGAACAGATGAGAATAATGCTAATTATTAAAGGAAACGGGTTTGTATCAAGTTGTACAGATGATAAAAAGACGGGAACTTTTTGATGTTAACTGCGAAAGACCTTTTTTTACCAACGTGAGTAACGCTGAGCGCATCCAAACTTACGCTGCAAAAAGAAACTTCTGTTCGCTCCGCTTTACCGGGGGCTCACACCGCGGCGTAGGCACGGATCCGGCTCGGAGCCTGGCAAGCCCTGGTTTAAAACCATTCCATCCCTGTGTTTGATTCCAGCTCGTGGGGAAAACGTGACGATTTAAATAAGCACTACAGCTTTCATCATCGTATCGCAAATAAAACGCGCAGCACCCCTGGGGATTCGCGGAAACACGGATTGCCGCGGGCACGCGGTGGCAGAGGCTGCAGCCCGCGCCGAGGTGACGCTGCAGCCTTTTGTTTTACTTCCACACAGTATCGTGGCACTGCAGAAGCCAGGGCAAACTTTTGCTAATGGCCGTGCTGTATTCCTGCTGCATCCGGCCGTCGGCAGGCGGCTGCTGCCAGCTCCTGATTATTTTTTTTTGTAGGGACACTTAAAGCACCTTGGATGAATCATAACCCCAGTCAAGTATTACCCGTACTGCAGCTTGCATAGTTTAATATTTACTGAAAAGGTAATTTATTTGCGTTATTGAGTCTATGGATTTTGTTGTTAGGGATGATATAAACTCCCAAGTTCATTTAAACAATTTTTTTTTTTAAAAAAAAAACTTCTTGTATGAATTGTTTTGAAGCTTTTATTTCTGTTACAGATATCAATGAGTAAAAAGAGTTTTTTTCACTTTGGTGGGTGGGTTAGAGCTCTGGGCCACATGATTTCTGCCTCTTTTGGAACTGCTGCGTCCCCAGGAGAGTGCCTTGGAGCACGCGTGGTCCCAGGTCAGGCTTTGTGTCAGGCTCACACTAGGATCAGGCATCAGAAAAAGACAAAACCAAAGAAAAAAAGTTAAGTGGCATTTATAGAAGAGCACTGGTCGTTAACAGCGTTTGTTTTGTATTTTTTTTCCAACCAATGAAGTAGCAAGATGCTGAAAATGTTTCCTGAAGAGCCAAACATTTTCAGAAATAAAAATCACTTTCTTTCACTGCGCACTTTGTAACCACGGAGGTGACTGTTCTTTGAAGTCCTGATTAATATAAATGAATTGTAATTTTCTGACCAAGCCATCCCAGTTCACATATATTATTCCATTGGCAGCCATGTGGTCCCCACAGCTGTCCCCTCATTTGTGTATGAAATGGAAACACTGGTGGCATTTGTAGGTTACCATAGTTACACGAACAATACACGTGTGAGGCTTCATCCTGCCAAGCTCCAGATTTTTTCCTGGCAGACATTTTGTAGACACAGAACTGAAGAAAATCTATGTAAAGTTTTTGGAAGCAGATAAATCCATTTCTCCTCCTCTCTGTTTACATAATGCTAATTGACAGGGAACCTGCGTTTCACCCTCACGACAGCTGATTTTTACCTCTCCTCCCAGTTGGAAAGGCCATCCTGGGAGATGTGGTGCTCCCAGGAATCGTAAATTCCAGGCTCTAATCAAGAGCAGAGAAGTAATGCTACAGCAAATATCAACCACATCTTCCTTACAAATAACTTGTGGCGTAGTGAGGTCCACACAAAACACAGCTTTTGAGCGGAGATCGTTTTCTGGTGGTCGTTACGCAGGTTGGCAATGACTGTTGGGTTCCTGGGGGAGCAGAGGCAGGAAGGGACCAACCCCCCCATGCCTGAGCTGTCAGGAGCATCTGCAGAAATCCAAGAAAGTGCACTGAAAAATTATTCCCATGCTCAGTTCTGTCCCTACAATTAACATGTACCTGCTACAGGAAGAAAGATGGGCAAGAGTGAAGAAAACGGGGGAGTTGGCTTAGAAACCGATTGTGTCGGTATGTCATAAACTGGTAGATGATGGTGTTCCTCTAAGACCCGGAGTGCTTAAACTCTGCAAAGAGAAACTGAAGGACTGCTTTGATAAGAAACAGTCTACTGAGGATGTGCTTCAGTTAGTCAGTGATTTTTCCAGCCTCATTCTTTTCCTGTAGCTGAGTAATTAAGTCTTCCACTAATGGACTTTGTAAGGTCAGGAACAGAACATGCCTCCATCCAGGTTTAAGAGGTACCCAGATTGAAGTTCTTCTAAACCACGCTGTCTTGTTCATTGCTTGCAACTTTATTCAAATTTTGATTTGCTATTTAGATTTCATTTTTCTACATATGGCACTGAAGGAAAATACTGGATTAGCCTATTTTGGATTGGCCTAATTTTCCTCCTGTTGAAGGCAGCAGAAGTTTTTGGCATCAGTGGGAAAAGAATTAGTCTCTGCTCTTAAATTCTCCTGCAAAATGTTTTTATGACTTCACCTCCTAATTCGTAAGATATTAATTTGGTGATACAAGCCAGCATGTTCTTGACTTTCCAGCTGGCTGAACTATCAAAAGAACAGGACCTGTTTTTTTCCTGGAGCACAGTTTCCAGATATCAAGTATTGGAGATGGAGCAGATACCTACTGCTTTTTTATTTTCTTTTAACTTAAAAAAAAAAAAGTCAGGGCAAAGCAATTGTAAGTAACAGTCTTGAAATATTTAAGAGGATGCTGTGTTGAGAATGCACAGAAGTTACAGAAGTGCTGTAGAGAAACAGCTCTTTCTTTGGTTTTATTTGGTACAGGGGTCTTGCTACAGAATTCTGTCTCCTGAGGTGCTGCCCTTTAGTCCTCTGCGGTAACGCAGGGCAGTATTTTCCCCGGCCACTTCCCAAACTGAAGTGGTCCATTTAACACCAGAGACAAAGATTACTCGTGGGTTTTATTTAGAAATTTCAGAGGTTGTCAGCATCTCATTTCCAGGTATTTAATTTAACAAACTCTGGTGATTCCAGCAATTTATGCATCTGTCAGCTTTGATTAGAGCAGGAGTCCCAACCGCTTTTTGAAGCCAAGCTCCCCCCCAAGGTATCTGGCAGGGGTTGCCTCTTGCTGGTTACTCCAGTGTTGGTGCTCACCTCTGTGGGGTCCGTGTGGTGGCTCCCACCAGCCATGTCCTGCACTGGGGTGGGTAAGGCACAGCGGGGAGGGCCCTTGTTGCTCTGGAAGGGAGCAAAACCTGGGGCAGATGGTGCTCTTCAGGAGCAGGATCTACCCACCAGCTTGTTTCCCCATCGCTGCCCCATCCCGCTGGCAGCCCGAGTCCCAGCTGGACAGGGCAGCCCTGTTTCCCCAGGGACCACCAGCAGGAAGGTCCCAAAGGCCCCCCAGGCCTGGCTGGGTACGTCCCACTGCCGAGACCGGCACCGTTAGCTGGGAGTCGTTTGCTTCATCTCACAAGAGTTGCTTTTGTAGACGGGCAGGAGGCCTGAAAGTCAAGTGCAGGACTGAAAAATGGCATAGCTGACACTGTGACAGAGGAGACTTTTGTAAGGATGTGTCTGGTTTGTCCACTGGACACTCCTTGGGCATGTATGGAATATTGTCTTCCAGAAATAGAAAATTCTGGTTTCATACACACATATTCAGTACCAAAGATGTTATAAGGTTAAGGCTGAGACCAAAACCAGGTTCCCCTGTGTTCAGTAAATACCTTTCCAAACTGGAGAAACTCCACCACTGACACTGCAGTTAACCCACATCTCCACCTCCGCAACTGCTGCCTTTGTCCCTTTCACTGCAGTATTTCAGCAGAGGTCATCAGTTCTTACTTTATCAGGGGCAGGTTGAAAAGATAACATTAATGGTTTGGAGAAGACACGAGGCTGTTTCAGTTCATGGGAAATGTTCCCTGGTTTCTCCTCCGTACTGCAGGCTGATATATCGCATACTCCTCAACACCTAATTTGATTTGATTTACAACTACTTTTGTACAGTCAACATAAGTCATTAAGCAAAATGCAATTTTTGGAGTTTGTCTTTATGTATCTTGGCCCAAAAGATTCCTTCTCTAAGGTTTATCATGCCATGATACTATCCCACTCTGCATGCAAATAATTATTCACTTGATATTTTTACTCTGGGAAGCAGGGTGACTACTGGAAGGCAAAGCAACAACTTCTATAGTTTTCAGAGCAGCAACATGGAGAAGAATCAGACATAGTAACTTCTACGAAACACATAAAAGTTATTTGGAGAGAATTACTGAGCTTGTCCAAAATTTGGTAGAGTAGCATTTTAGTTTTTGTAAAATACCAATCAAAGCTTGGATTGTCTTTTTGTAATTTGAAAGTGTTTATCACTGATATCATGAATCCTGCATTTTCTGTTATTTCATGCATCATATGACTTATTTGATTAAGCAAGTCCAAAAATACCTACTAAGTGGATACCTCGCTAATGTGCTGCATGTAATTACGAGGATGCAGATGAGCTACTGATTGGCCTCGCTCAATTTTTAAATTACAAATGATCCATCACTCTAAGAGAAACAGAGTAAATATTGATAGTTAGGGAGATCCACCACTTGTAACAGGCATTGCAGTGACTTGTAAATGCATTGCAAAAATAACCTACTTTACCCATCCATGAATAATACAGATAAGTGGAACAGTTGCAAAAAATTTTTAAATAGCTGCTTTAAAACAGGTCTTTAAAATGAATTCATCATAGTATAAGGCATCGAGTAAAACCTCGTAAGTGTGCTTTAGAAATTCATTGGCAAATATGTTTTGCTTTCTCTTTCTGTCCCCTTCAAGTGAAACAAGTCTAGTATATACAAATCAAACATTACTGGGCCTGAATGAATCACCTTTATTAGGTAAAGACGTTATCTATAAAGCATCAATCACTTAAAACTTTGAAAGAAATAACTTCTCCCGTGTTTTCTGCAAGAGGCAGCAATTTTAGCAGCTCTGTATTTTGCAAGCACTTACGAAATAAACCCATCTGTGGAAAAACTGCTGACTTTGCCATGACAAGAGTGAGGACTAAAGCTAAAGGAACAATTTATAGGTCTATTCTTAAACATATAAATACTGTAAATTTTTGTATTTACTAAATAATTTGTAAATTATTTTCTGTATATATAGATTTATCTTCATCTCATGAACTTCTCAAAGCGAGATTGTCATCTGTTTTCTGCATGAAACAAAGTTAATCTCCAAATTTAGGTGATACTTGAAATAAAGAGAAATAGCTAAATATATGCTCTTAACGTTTTCTCCATTCTCGGCTGAATACGCCTTCCTTTCCTGAGAACGTGGTAGATGACCCGTTCCACGTTCCAAGCAATACTTTTGAAACAATTTTGGAATGATGCAATGATGAAAAACGTTTGCTCCATAAAACATGTATTTTCTCAGTACAGTGTAACGGTACGTTGGGTTATCAGTTGTGAATGGAAGCAGCAGGTCTTCAGAAAAATGAAAAAACTTCACATGGGAGCATGTTCAAAAGTGTGGAAAGACTGTGAAAAGGGGTACGGAGGGTCATGTAATACAGCTCTCTAGCTGGAGAGAAAAATAACTTTTTTCTTAGACCAGAGTAAAGCCTTAGTTCAGAGTAGCACCAAAACCAAATCTGTGGCTGCTTAATGGAATTACTTGCATCCCATCTCGACTTGGTTGAGTTCCAAATCTTTGTCCTGGTGCTAACAGCCTTTTTATTAGATCTCCCAGCACCTCCCATGATAAATCCATTTATTTTGTTATTGGTATGTTCACAGTCTTGAGTGAACAGTAAGGTGGCTCCATACTAGTCAATCCAATATATGGTTTTATTAACGTTTATATGTAAATATAGCTCAGAAATAGAGAATTTGATCTCGCAAGTATGTAACTTCTAGGAAAAAAAAAAAAAAATCAACAGAAGTCTATTTTGTTCCAAGGGCTGATGTCTGTGTAAGCACACTACATGTAGAAATGGAGTAGATACAGGTGAAGCCTAACAGTAAAGTACAGTTTAATACTTAATCACTAATAATTGAAAACTAAATACATTATACAGCTAGAATTATCATAGAAGAGTGTAACAAGGACCAGAAAAAGAACTCCCTTTTCTTGCATGAAGATAAACCACTGCAGCTATAGGTGGCTGGCTTAGTGCATACACATATGCACACAAGTGTACATCTAATTTTTTAATAACAAGTCTTAGCATTTCCTACAGCCCGCATTATTATGTTGATTTTATAAGTACATACTGAGATACTGACTCATTTCAGTTTTTATTTATTGGCTGCCATTTCCAGCACAGGAATTTTTGGCATCCTTTATGGTAGTAACAAGTACTTACACACCGGGGTCTTTCCCAACTGTGGGGGATCCTGAATGACTCATAAAACTGGAGTTTGATCTGGAACTGTGTAGGAAGCAAAATAATCACACTGCCAGAAAGCCAGTCAGCAAAAAAGAGAGGAAGAGGATTTTCTGTTGCTTCGTGAAAATCCTGTGGAGTTCTGGCATCCATATTTCTCATGGTTAAAAATATGTCTCGTGTGCTCCTTATTTCATTATTAGTAACACTTCACTTCCACTAGCCAAGCTGCCTCGGCTGTCAGACTAGTCAAAAACCAAAAAGGAAATTCTACTCCAAAATCCAACCCAATCTCTTAATGCCCTTGTTCCTCTTTTAGAGCTATTTATCTTTTTTTTTTTTTTTAAATTTGTATTTGACCTGTACTCATTTTGATAGATAGTAGGAAGCAGAGGTTATCTGAGTTACGCTAGTATGAAATCCTCGTGAGGTGGGTGCCCCCACGGGTAACAAGATGTTCAGATCCTCCCATATGGTTCTGAGATCCCAAGTATGCCAAGACAGAATTCCATTTCTGTTCTTTAAACATGATCAGAAGACAAAGCAGCATTTCTCTAGTCTTGGGCCTCTTTCATCCTTCACCCAGCAAATACACTAAATGCAAAAAAATCGTTGGAACAGGTCTTCCAAAATTAGTTGTGCTTTCTAAGTTTTAGATGCTGTACAAGCTAAACCCAATGGGGTTTAAATTGCCCTTTGCAGTTAAGATACACAGAAGGCTCTGGATGAGTTATAGTGTGTACGGGTGGAAAGGAAGGAAAACTCCCCCAGCTTTCTCCTCCATCAGCTATAGGTCATCCTGCCTTTCAGTGCAGAAGGGCAGAGCAAGGAAGGTCTCATGAAACTGGTTTTTAACCTGACAGTGGGAGTTACTTGGTTGGCTGTCAGGAAAGCTGATCTAAGCAAATCATTTTTTCCATCAAATGAAAGAAAAGCTTTACTGCTGCTTTCATCTTGAACGGGGCAGACCTTGTGTAGCAGGACATGAAAACTAGAGTCATGGGCAACAAAAGAACAGCCCCTATTGTCTCCAGATTAATCTCTTTTATGAAAATAAACACAGTAAGAAAGTAGATAAGTTGGGTTTCTAATGTAAGAATATTCCTGCTGTACAAACATATCTCGCCTTTCAGGTTTTTCAAGGCTTTTAAATGGTTTTATGAGTTTTTTCTTTCCTAAAGAAAAAACAAATAGACTATATAATTTGACAACCCACTGTTTGGAAGGCACTTATTATTCCTGATGTTTCTAATATCACTTGTTAATGGTAATTTGCAAGAGATTTTCCAACAGATGACAGAAGCTGGGTTGCAATTCCATGGTTGATTTGACGGCCCATCAATATACTGTAGCTGTACTCTGCGTGGTATCTCGCCCCTTCTACTCCAGATCAGTGTATGAATGAAAAGAATTTTTCTCTCTCCTGCAAATTTACTTCAACATTTTAATGAAAAACATTGTATCAGATGCAAGTCTTAAGAATAAACCCCAATAAATTACAAATTTTAAAGATTTAATACGCTGTTTCTGCAGTGCAGGCGTTATGAATAGGATGTTCTTTGCGTTTCTTCTGCGGAGATAAGACTAGTATTTTTCAAAAGAACACAGATAAAGCATGCTAAGGTTGTCTTGAAATGCAGCAAACCACCTTCTCACCAGAGCTTTCCCTAAAATTAAACACTGCCTTTATTTTGATGGAATGTGTGTATAGACAAGAAGAAAAAGTAGACATTATTTGCAGGGGAAGAAAAACCCCAAACCTTAAATACTATAAATCCCTGAGGATGTCTTTTGAAGCTTTATACCATTATTACATGTCCTATAGGCCCTTGTTTTTGTCTTTGCTTTTAATACCAAGCTCCCATTTGCAGATTTTGCTCTGCTCTTTCAACTGACTCACATCATTTCCAGCTTGACTCTTCTGTATTTTACACAATTCAGGCTTGTAAATAGCTTATTTCCTGATGACAAAGGAGACTTTAAAAACCTCAATATAAAAGGCTTACTATCGGGCATGATTCCTCAGTATTTTTCTAAATAGGCAGGATTGCACTTGTAAATTTGATTCCTGGGAAAGCAGCCCATTACATAGGTGAGCTGTAAGTATCCTGATTATTAAACTCCAAGTCCAAGTCTGGCCTCCTTCTCTAGGATGTACAAGGTCACTGATGCTCTTGACTGGGGAAAGCCCTGATTTTAGGGCTTTGACACAACATTTTAGAGCAGGTTTTGAGTTATGCTGACTGGTTTAGTGGTTGCCTGTACATATTCGGGTGGCAGTACTTCAACACCTCTCTCTCCCCTAAAGCCCTATTAAAGGTTATTTTTCGCCGGCAGCGTGGCACCAATAGCTCAGTTGTTCCCTACGGAAAATGGGTGGCTCTAGCACTGAGAAGGCTCTCCTGAAGCTCCAAGCCAGGCTTCCAACACACACACACAACACCCTTCACCTTAAACTCGTCAAACTGTCTTAACCTCACTGTAATGAACTCAACCTGAGCTCATTATGGGCTGGTTCGTCTCCAGAGTTGCTTCTAGCGTTAAGTAGTTCTTCAGGCTAGATCTTTGCCAGACCAACCAAGCCAACCTCTCTCAGTGTCCCCTGTCGGACAGGCTCTTCCTTTCCCTGACTATGGATTAACACTTTGTACTGATCCCAGTCTGAATTCGGTTTCCTTGATGGCCACGTTCTAGCTGAAGCCTCACCAGCCCTTATGCCTTGGCACCAACACACGGTCGTTGCAGGTTGCTCCAGATCCCTGGGCATGGGTGGCTGGGCTGCCTAGTGTGTGTTTTCCCAGTGACCCACCTGAATCAGGATGCAGCAGCCCAGGACAAGTTTTTCCCCGAACTGACTGAGGACAGAGGGTGTTTATACGGCGGTAGTTTCACAACGATGATGATGAGGAAACAAGAGAGCGGCACGAGTCATTAGCAGAACATTAACACAACAGACAATTTTCTGAAAGACTAGCTGCGTTACCCAGGCTCAATATAGCAAAATGTTTCTGTGGAGATGGGTTGGTGCTGTGGATCAGTATGTGCTTCTGGCTCACAGCAAGTGCAAAATAAATTGCTTGTCTTAGCCGGAGGTAATTTTCTCCATGTATCCGATCCCTCAGACTTTTACCTCGGCACATTTAGTATATATGGCTGCTACCCAAAATCTGTGCAGGTTCTGCTTGCGATAGAAAAGAAATTTTGCAAGAATGAACCACTTAACTGTGGAGAGAGAAGATTTTCTGTGGTGGTATGACTGTTTCAAAACAGACATCTGGATATCCATGTGCAAACTATATTCTTTTTTCAGCAATTTTTAATAGTGACCATTAATACAGTTGTCAAGGAAGTGCCAACACTTTGTCTTCCTATTACCAAGAAGAAACGTTTAATATCTTATTTTTTTTCTATTTGGCAATATAGCTGTGAACACTTTTAATGAACAGCTTATTTCACGATTGTCCCTCCACATCCTCCTCTTACTGCACTGTGGATTTAAACGTACTTTTTCTTCAGATCACCTGCACGACTCGACAAACTCTTACCAGCCACCAGCAAGGCCACAGCTGCCTGCTCACACACACCTCCTTCCACCCAAAGGAAGGCTGAAATGAAGGATCTGCTCCACAACCACATACCCACCATTATGATTTCTCAGGCCAAACAGATTCTCAATATTGACCAGTTTTCACAACCTAACTGGAAGGGGAAGCCTTACACAAACCTCCCCACTGCATTTCCAGGATGGGAGATGCAGGAATGATGCTCTCATTTGCTGCCCACAAGAAGCAGCTGCTAGCCCAGACAGCTGCTGTGGGTTTGCTGACAGAAATGTAGTTTCTTAATGCACTGGGTACTGAGAGGTGCTCCGGAAAATGCATTTATTTAGCCCCTAGTAAAACAATTCCCTCCACAGTGCTCATAAAATTAACCATTATTTCTGTTGGTATCAAGTTAACAGCTGTTATGACTGCTGTAGTGGTTTGGTACACTAGAAAACATGAATTTAATAAATGAGGGGGAAGGTGGAGAATGCTAAAAGCTATCTTTTACAAGCTCAGTAACTCCCAAAAGAGAGGTATAATACTCCCTTACTGTTTAGGGGAAGTTTCCACACCTAGTATTTTTAAAAGGCATTTTTAACACAGAATTAAAAGAAGTGCCATCAATCACATGACCCATATTAAATACCATTTTCAGAAAAAGAAAAAGATCTTGTGATATGACTCTATCCTAAAGGAGATGAGGACTGATATTCTCCCTTAATCCAAAAAGCCCCGAGCTACTCCTATGGAACTAAAGTTTCTTTAAGAAATGTTCCCTGGCCTTCAAAAGCCAAAATCTTCTGAACTGATCCCCTGACTTGTCTTTGGCTTGGACAGCACTTGGCTGCGAGGGACACGCTGTATTTACTTTATATGAAAAAAAGAACAATTTAATACAAAAGGCTTTTGCTGGGCAAAATGCTGAGATGTCAAGCAGGAAAGGGGCATACACCAACACTCAAATTCTTCTCAATTCAGTCTCACTGGTTCCAGGGAGAGTTGGGAACCTTCCCAGGAGCCATCCCTGGTTTATCCACATGGGCTTGGTGGTTATCCATTGGTGCCTATTTGGAACTGCATACTGTCACAGATTTTGTTTCCAAAACTTTGTTGTCCTCCAGCTTATTCATCAAAACAAGAAAGATTTCCTGTATACATATATTGTGTAATTTTTTTTGGAAAGATGTGATTATAATTCTGGATAGGACTTCAGAACCTGAGAAGAGCCTAACAGTTGAGAAACATAGTCTTCCAGCGGAAAACATGGTGTTATTTTATTCCTTTGGATGCTCAACGTCACAGAGGTGTCTGGGACCAGTCCTGCCAACGCTGCGAAGACTGGAAAGCTGAGATGTCCGGGGTCAAGGGACGGCTGTCGGTGACTGCTCAGCGGGCTGGCAGCTGCTGCTTACAAACAGGGTGGTCAAGCATATCAAAAATAGCTACAAACGGCAGGACAAAAGCAGCCATTCCTTTCAGTTACACAAAAAAACTGCAGTGCACTTTTTCGCTGGCAACAGCTGCCTCCATAGTTTTTATCGGAGCGACGGATGGGGTTTTACAGCGTAAGCAGCAGCTAAGGCAAAAGTCCATGACTTGGCTTCTCCTTCATGCTGCGGCCTCTGGGCTGCCATTCACATAAGCACAGCGCTAAAACGGACTGGGGCACGTGGAGCCGATCAGAATTTACTTTTTGATTACACCAGATTTTCATTTATAGCTTCATCCAGGCTGCGCTGGGCTGGGGAGACTGGAGACGGTAATGTGCGGGTCATTTCTAAAGCACATTTTCCAGTTAAAGAAAATTAAATCCATTTGCAGTAGAAAGTAGTGAGAGAAGAGAATGTGTCACCAGTAACTTGTCAAATCGTATGTCTACAGTGATCATAAACCCAGAACTCTACTCGATAAAACCAGAAATGCCTTCTTCCCAAGGATGAACAATAAACGTAATGTGCAAGTAAGAGGATATAAATATTCAACAAAGGAAGGCTCCAATTCAATTTTTTTTTCAAAATCTAGATGTGCTCTGACATAGTTTTGAAAAGAGCTTTGAAGTCTTTTTTGGGCAGTTTCGTTTTTAGAGTATTACATGATTCGTGTAACTACATGAGAGCTAAATCAGTACTAAAACATCGTTAGGGCCCGCAGCTCTGTAAGGCACGGACTTCCTTCTCTTCATCAACTTAGAAATTACAGGAGAGACTCGGAAGGCATGAACGTTTGGAGCAATACTGCCTCTTGTAGGGGCATCTGGTGTGGCTGGGCTGCTGAGCCAGGGCTGCACAGCTGGACCAGGGGCATCGCCCCGCGTGGAACGGCAGCTCCGAGCACCGCCAGGACCTGCCTAAAATTGGTACCGGATGAAATCGCTGCCTGCAATATTAACTGGCAAATACTGTAATTTGAAAAATCTGGAATTAAGTCACTTAAACTTCAGATGTCATCAATACTCCTAGAACTGTCTAGTCTGGGTCAGCTACAAATGGATTGTTAAAGAGAGAAGCATCCATTAAAGTCAGCGTAACTCAGTTTATGCCACCCTCCTCATCACTTGGGTAATATATTCCTTACTGTGACGGCGCTGTTAGGATTTACTTTTGTTAATGCAGTTAATGTCTTATTCAATCCTGCCATCAGTTGAAAGTTATCTGAGAAGGAATGTTTGTTCTACATCTAGGTTCTCCCCCTCCAGCACCATCTCCTCATCTCTCATTCAAGTCTCAGCTACCAGAGAGACAATCTAACTCAACAGGGTCAAGTGCTTTCTGGCTAACGTTCCTGTTCCCCTTCCTCCAAACTGCAACCACAGAACAACCAACAGCATGCCAAAATAACAGTGCTATTCGATGCGTTCTACTTACAACATCATATCATAATCCGAAATAAATTATTGTAATTTCATTAGTTAACATGCTGACCAGATTTTGAAGTGTTGTGTAAATGGCATCCCTATCACCACTATCTAGATTACTATTTTAAAACTATTTGTAAAAGCTGTAGTTAGTTTTATTATTTTATATAGTAATATCTTATGTGGGCTTTGACTAGGTGGAGGCTTCACTACGTTCTGATTGAAAAAGATGCTATTTCCTGCCTTCTGCTGTTCCATGTTGTCATTGTTACGTATTCTGTCTCAGATACAGCACGACTTGACTATTTTAGTTACATAAAAAGACAAAACTTTTGTTTGAGAAGTCTCAGCTTCAATCAGAGCACGAGATTCACAGTGCCATCTCGAATTTCAAGAGGTCTGCTCTTCAAACCCTCACTCAGATTTGTCACATCCTTGCTCGCGTGTGCTTGCATTTAATTCAGGACTTGTTGAACACGTGCGCCAACCTGTTTGACCTTCCCTGGGAAACTCTGTGAAGCTGTCCTTTATCTGCAATACTGACGTGCACAAGGAGCCAGGAGTACCCTGGGCAGGTGAAATCACCACCATGCACTAGCTGGAGAAGCTCAATTCAGGCAGCATCACCATCACTGGAGCACCGTACTTGGGAACGGGAAGACGGGCAACCGCTGTTTAACGTTTTTACCCATGCAGAAACTCGCCAAACTGGGTCCGTGGTACAGCAGCAGTAACAGAGAAGTTTGCAGATAACAAACTGGTTCCCAGAGCTTACTTTTTCAATAAAGTGAGAATGAGAAAGACTTTACCAAGAGCTTACATCTTCCTTGAATACGTGTTTAAAGACCCATGACACAACAGATTTTCCGAGGTGCGCTGGACACCGTTAGGTTAACTGAAACACTCTTGCTTGAATAACTTCAGGCTAAAATGATACAAATGGTGTGTTTACACAGTAATTTGGAATTGTGGTAAACGATTCACGTGTGATGCACGATGCAGTACGAACGGCTAAAATAAGGACAGTACATTCATTTAATCAAATTTACTGTTATTGTTTGCTGCTTAGCTGGATTAAATCTAAGCTGTTATCTGGAACCGATTTGATTAACTCGGATGAATTTTGTTGAAGTTCATTTGCATTTAGCTTGAAACTTAGAAACCAACATCCTCCTGAGCCTTAATTCCACACAGCTGGACTCCGAGCCTTGGGGCCACCTCTGGCGCCCGGACTCCCGTTGGGATCACGCTGGAACAGCCCTTTGAGACCCGGCTGCACTCACAGGCGTATCCTTGACCTTTAGCGTGTCTCCAGCCATTCAAACAAACATTGCAGAGGAAAACTGGAAGGTACCAGAAAGGTTTATTTTCAGGTGATTGCATACATCGTTACAGCCACTCGCTTGGGAGCTATCAGGGTTTTCTCATCTAAATCCCAAGTAGAATAGAGTTCCAAACCCTGCATAAATAACTATACCAGATCAGGATTTTCTTAAGAGGTGACTGTTAAAATAATGGTTGTTTTCAGATATTTTTCTTTAAAGGATGAAGAAATTAAATAATATGTGAACTGTATATGAGCTGACCATAACATATGCCCTAATCTGTTTTCAGGGACATCTTCAGACGCTGATTAGCAGAAGATTCTGGAACACAGAGGAGCAGCTGAGAACCTTCCGACCATTTCTTGTCTTCTCTAAACTCAGAAAATCATCTTTCACCTTCTGGATGTCCAAGCCTTTCACCTTAAGCTTTACGTTTTCTCCCTGATATCAAAGTACCTTCTCAATCCGTTGTTATTTTAAGGGGCTGGAGAGCAGAACTCAGTAGCTGACCAGCATGGCCAAAGTTAGAGTTGTTTTAACTGTTTGCCAGTTTGTGCTAGAATTGTTAATGAATTCATTAACTGAGTCTTCCATACAGAGTAACGAATGTCCACAGCTTTGTGTCTGTGAAATCAGGCCATGGTTTACACCGCAGTCAACGTACAGGGAAGCCACAACAGTTGACTGCAATGACCTTCGATTAACAAAAATCCCCAGCAACCTTTCCAGTGACACTCAAGTCCTTCTGTTACAAAGCAACAACATTGCAAAGACCACAGATGAACTCCAACAGCTGTTTAATTTAACAGAACTGGATTTTTCACAAAATAACTTCACAAGTATCAAAGATGTGGGGCTCTCGAATCTCACTCAACTTACTACTTTACACCTGGAGGAAAACCAGATAACGGAGATGACTGACTACTGCTTGCAAGACCTTTGCAATCTTCAGGAGCTATATATAAACCACAACCAGATCAGCAGCATTTCTGCAAATGCGTTCTCCGGCCTGAAGAATCTTTTAAGGTTACATCTCAACTCCAACAAACTAAAGGTTATTGACAGCCGTTGGTTCGATTCTACTCCTAATTTAGAGATACTGATGATTGGAGAAAATCCAGTGATTGGAATACTAGATATGAATTTCAAACCACTCTCAAATTTAAGGAGCCTAGTTTTGGCAGGTATGTATCTCACAGACATTCCTGGCAATGCCTTGGTAGGCTTAGATAGTCTGGAAAGCCTTTCCTTCTATGACAACAAATTGGTAAAAGTTCCTCAGCTTGCACTTGAGAAAGTTCCAAATTTAAAATTCCTGGATCTCAACAAGAATCCAATTCATAAAATTCAAGAAGGTGATTTTAAAAACATGCTCAGATTGAAAGAGCTTGGGATCAATAATATGGGAGAACTCGTTTCTGTTGATAGGTATGCGCTGGACAACCTGCCTGAACTCACAAAGCTTGAAGCCACCAACAATCCAAAGCTGTCCTACATACATCGCTTGGCATTTCGCAACGTTCCTGCCCTGGAGAGCTTGATGCTGAACAACAATGCCTTGAATGCAGTCTACCAAAAGACGGTGGAATCTCTTCCAAACCTGCGTGAGATCAGTATCCACAGTAACCCGCTCAGGTGCGACTGTGTCATTCACTGGATCAACTCAAACAAAACCAACATCCGTTTCATGGAACCTCTGTCCATGTTTTGCGCTATGCCTCCAGAATACAGAGGACAGCAGGTGAAGGAAGTGTTAATACAGGACTCGAACGAACAGTGTCTTCCAATGATCTCTCATGAGACCTTTCCAAATCACTTAAACTTGGACATCGGCATGACAGTGTTTTTAGACTGTCGGGCCATGGCAGAACCCGAGCCAGAAATTTACTGGGTGACTCCTCTTGGCAATAAAGTAACTGTGGAAAGTCTCTCTGACAAATACAAGCTGAGTAGTGAAGGCACCTTGGAAATCTCTAACATCCAGGTAGAAGACTCTGGGAGATACACCTGTGTTGCTCAAAACATAGAAGGGGCTGACACGAGAGTCGCTACTATCCGGGTGAACGGAACGCTTTTGGATGGTACCCAGGTTCTGAAAATCTACGTTAAGCAAGCCGAATCGCATTCAATCCTAGTTTCTTGGAAAGTCAATTCCAACGTCATGACCTCCAATTTAAAATGGTCGTCGGCCACTATGAAGATCGACAACCCTCACATCACGTACACCGCCAGGGTCCCGGTCGACGTACACGAATACAACCTCACGCACTTACAGCCATCTACAGACTACGAGGTGTGTCTGACTGTGTCCAACATCCACCAGCAAACACAGCGGTCCTGCGTTAACGTTACGACAAAAACGGCGGCTTTCGCGCTGGATATTTCCGACCAAGAGACCAGCACTGCCCTGGCAGCAGTCATGGGCTCCATGTTTGCCGTCATTAGCCTCGCCTCCGCGTCCGTTTACATCGCAAAAAGATTTAAGAGAAAAAACTACCACCACTCTCTGAAAAAATATATGCAAAAGACCTCTTCCATCCCACTGAACGAGCTCTACCCTCCACTTATCAATCTCTGGGAAGGTGACAGTGACAAAGACAAGGATGGTTCTGCAGAGACCAAGCCAACCCAAGTCGACACATCCAGAAGCTATTACATGTGGTAACTCAGAGGATATTTTGCTTCTGGTAGTAAGGAGCACAAAGACTTTTTTGCTTTATTCTGCAAAAACGAGAAGTTGAAGACTTTTGTATTTTTGACTTTGCTAGTTTGTGGCAGAGCGGTGAGGACAGGTGGATATTTCAGAATTTTTTAGTATAGCGTATCGCAATTGTTTGACACAAATGGCAGCTTCACCTGGCTTCCAATTCTGATTTCTTTTTTTTTTTTTCCTTTTTTTTTTTTTTTTTTTTTAGTTATTGTGCTAAACTTAACGCTGTTCTAACTACAGTGCTGAATAAAATTAACGAGAGGCTGGGGTTACCCTGTGATTCCAAAGTAGCACAGCCCCGTTCTTCCGAAGCCATCAGCAGAGGACAGGATGTCGCAGAGCTAACGTACTGGTTTGAAACTGCATGAACTGGGTTTGGAACACCGGGCTAAGGACTCGTGCCCTGAGAAAAGGAGACCTCGAATGATGTTAGTTGACTGTACTGTAATGTTGTATCAACTGATTTGAATGTTTTTGACTTGGAACAATGAGTTTTCTTTTTTTTTTTCTTTTTATTTTTGTAGTAGTTGAAAAGGCTTAGGTAAAGCTAACAGGCAATAGAAATATGTACATCCGATTTTTTAATGTAACAGACTAAATGTTAATTGTTCTCTTATTCTTTTTATTATATTTAGTAGACACTTTTGAAGAATACTAGAGTTTTGTTGTGTTTAAATCACCAACACATGGTGTTTGATGAGGGCAGAGCTATAATTTAGTTTGGTTCCGATTTTTTATTTTAGAAGTCACAATAATGTATTGGGTTTAGATGTCACTAGTTTGACTGGTGATCATGTTTTGACATAAAATATATCCAAAATGTTATATAAAAATATTGTGTTTTTTTCTTGAAGGAATTACGTTACGACAAAGTTCCATTTATTATTTTTTTTTTGTATGCATTTATTTTAATAGCAGTGTTTTCTCTGCGCTAGATGCAAAATACTGAAAATCATTTAATCAGAAAAATGTATCGGTGTGGCTTTTGGGCTGTAAGTCACATGCAGAATCAAAACTGTTTGGCATAAGGTACGCAGCAAAAATAATCCACAGAGTGTAACAAAATGTTTTCCTTTTCGTATACTTTTTTTGTTTATATTCTGAGCTAAGATATAAATGAAGCTGACATTTAGCTGTCATTACAATCAGTTAGGACAAGAAAAACAACTCAGTGCTACCAAACTGAACAAAACCAGTTGAATCCAGGCATATACTTTTTTTTTTTTTAAAAAAAAAAAGTGAATTGGATTCATGTTCCTTCAAAAGCAGAAATTGAGATAGCTAAAACTAACAAGAAATAACATGTTTGGGTCCAATACTGAACTGCATTTTTTACTGGCTTAAAATTAACCAGTACTCTTAAGTATTTTACTGAATTAATATGGTAAAAGTGCAAAATCTCCGAGAGCAATGGTGTTTCCATGTGTGCACTGGGTACGATATAAATGTCTAATTTACAGTTGAACCTACAGAAGCTTTGTACGTTGTCTTTTCCGAATCCACGGAAGTTCTCCGCAGGGACTGCACACGAGGCACAAGCAGGGTGGGTTTCTGGTGAAGTCCGTGGTTCCACCTCCACTAGATACCTAATCAGCAAGCACAGAATTTTCTACACTTTATGACCACTGTCAGTGTGCAGCTTTTTAAATGTTTTTACATACCAAATGCGTTCTTGGTAAGTAAAAGTTAATTGTTAAGATAATGGATGTGCCTGGGTTTTGGGGTTGTTTGAAGTTTTTTAACTCACTGGCTTCTCAGATATATCAAAGGCACCCCCCAAATCTACAGATAGCTTCAAACTACTTTTTCCCCTTCAGCCAACTGTCTAAAAGTGAAAAAGTTGTCAGCGTAGTTTCACTAATAAGCTGCTTTGGTGCAAAAACTTGAGTACGTCTCTCGGATACATGCCTTGTTGATCTTGCTTTTCAACACAAAGCTGAGTGAAGCTATTAATTATGCATTTAAATCAAGTACTTATGCTGCTATACACAATCTTTTATATGTTCATGAGATCTCATGCATTTTTAATCATGTGACAATTAGATGTTGGGATTAGGCAAACGGCTTTTGATCATGGAGAAGTAGCATGGTGGAAGCATTCATTCGTCACCTTCTCCTGTATTTGTTTTTAATGTTAATGGAAAATTTCCTCTTGCCTTCTTCTCCAGAAGAGCTTCAGAGCAATAATTACTATCTTGTCTATATGCTATTCTAACCTTAAAACTGCCTCTATTATTATAGCAGACATGATGAATTAAAACGGAGATCTCTTTGCAGTGAAGATTCACTCTCCTTTTTCCAGAGAAAAGGACACAGTGAGGACAAGGTTGACAGCAAAATTATGGCTTCCAACTTGCATGACATCATAAAATTGTCTTTAGAAAATAAATAATTGAACAGGTGTGAGACGGTGCGGAGGAAGCCCCCTTCTCCATCATCTCCTCAGCCTCCTGCAGCACTTGTACAGCTCTACCATAAATACTCAGTAATGAAGATCACGCAAAGCCCACGCTGCTCTACCTGAGCCTCCTATCAAACTCGTGGAAGAACACATCACTTTGGGTCCAAGGTGTTGGTTCATCAGTCACCGTAAGCTAACCTAAGCATGGGGCTGCTCTCCAAAACAGTGATCCTGCTCTTCTTCCTCCCTGTCCTCACCTCCCATCCTCAATTACACACACCTTTGAGATCTACTTGCCTACTGAACACGCTCGTATCGACCAGTGCCTGCTGGTGGATCCAGACCAGAATTTTGCTCTGTGTGTGGGGCCGGATTTGTTTTCACTTGGCTACCTTCTGCAGTCTGGGCAGTTCCAGAGACACAATGACTGGTAGAAAGGAAGGTGGCAGGGACACGCGGCCACAGAGCAGGGCGGAACAGCACTCAACAGTTTGACCAGCAATCACCAACAGTGGCTGGGGCACAGGAAGTAAAGCAGTGTTTAACATGTTCCTTTCCACTGGGGAAATAACAGGCCTCTTGTTCCCTGCAGACTTATTTGGCGGTTGTAGGTCATTTGTTATCTTTTTAGAGCAATGCTGTTGAAGAACAGCAGGAGAAAATAGCTTTAGGACGGGCATAACGCTTCTCCAGGATGTGCTGATGTGCAGTATTTCAGGGTAGCTGAGGGTTTCCCTGCCCATGGCAGGGGGGTTGGAACTAGATGATCTTTGAGGTCCCTTCCAACCCAAACCATTCTATGACTCCAGGGGAGAGATGCAGGTTACCTGAGAGCAGCTGAGCAGCCAGAAGCAGCTGGTTAATGCAGTATATTCTGCACACACAGCCACTGGAGAGAAGTATTTTCAGCCCTGTAATCTGATCCCTCAAAATTCTGTATGAATCCCCTGGAAATTTAAAATTTTGCTAATAAAAGGCAAAAAAGTGGGGAAGAGATTAATCACATGTGGCATATAATCTTAGTGAATAACCTTCAACCTTGTGCTAGCAACTTTGTGCTTGCAGTTTATTGTGAGCAAAAATAAAAATACTCTGCCTAATTGCCTTCAAAATGTATTTCCATCTACTATTCACTGAAGACAAAAAAAAAAACAGCCCCAGTTTGCTCAGAATCAGAGATTGAAACTGGCCACTTGAAAAACAGAATGGGGAAAAACATTGTTATCTTTCATTTGGCTAACAGTTTAGAAATGCTGTGTAAGAGTAGATATTTCATACCCAACTAAACTTCTGGAGTGTTACTTCCACTTGGTTGCCCAATAATAAAATATTTCGGTCCCCTGAAGAGTAAATAGCTCACTCAAGTGTGGTATGCAGTACTCCAGCTAAATCCACTTTTCATTTCCTCACCTAAATCATAATATCCTCTTGGATTGAGGGAGGGTATTTTCACCCACTGGATGTGGTCTTGGACTAAAGTGCACAACTACATGGATACTTCCATAGTGCTGCCATCTGCCCTCCAGCCCTGCCTCATGGGTGTGTACTCAGTTAGTAAAAGAAGGTTGTGAAGAGAAAAGGCCACCAGTTTGGACCATTGGTTTCATAAATGAGTTAAAACTGGAAACAGGTCAGCAAATCTGAGATCCAGTGAGAACTTGCCCTATTGCCACCGACGAGCTGGTATGTAAGTGATACAAGGAGCATCTTTCTGAGTTCAGATTAAGCCAACTCCTTTTGCTTTGTGCTGGCAACCTTGAAAACAAGACTGAGGACAAACCACTGCAATGAAATTCCCCACATTAAGTGGGGTAAAGCAGCTTGGGGGCTACTTCTGCAACATCTCCACCACAGCTGATGCACCCTACATGGGAACAGGACAATTCACTTGGGGCATCTCTCTAATCATCTCACCATCCTGCAAAGCATCGTGATGGACATGCGCACAACGGGTGAGTCGTGGTGGAAAAGCACACAGACACGGGACCGGTGCCAGAGGAGCCGTTTCACAATCCACCCAACACACCAGGAGCAGCTGTTTGTTACACTGTGATCCTGCTCCACGACCCACCACCAAAATCAATGCCATGAATTTCTGCTGCAACTGGAATTTGCCTTCTCACGCTCGCCGCGCTGACAGCACAACCACCGCAGCCCCAGCGCCCACGGCTACGCAAACCCCGAGACTGCAGGGCAAGGTGAACGTGCTACCATTGACCTTCGTTCTTCAGGAAAACCCGGAGTGCCTGAGCTGGAGATATCAAATGCTGTTATACAAAGCCCTTGTTAAAGTACGGGCACTGTATCCCTGCAAAAAAAGATCCCACCGCTACCGAAACCCCTAGACAACATTTTCTTTGCAGTGTCACGCAGAAGTGAATGTTTTGTGTTTCCCCTGGACTGTCACCCTTGCAATCTTCTCCATTTCTGCTCTTTCCAACTATGGCAATTTTTTATATTTGAGAACTTTTATCCACCTGCTCTGTAGTCAGCCTTTCCCTGGGCTCATCCTGCCCCGCGCCCTCCTGCTGTTCACGAGCAAATCCTCGCAGCCTTGGTCACCACAAGATCACCCTAAAGGACTTTAATTTGCCTTTAACTTTGCAGCTACCTGTTTTCTGCACCAGCCCTTCTCGCTTCACCCGTTTCCCTTGCAGCTGTTTCCCCTTGGAGACCTCAGTGGCTGTTGACTGTCACTGGGAGCCAGATGAAGGATGCCATTCCGTGCCGCCCCGCCGCCTCCCCGCTTCCTGCTCACCCACAGAACTGTCCCTTCCACTTAGCAAAAACCCTCAGTGTCTTCCCACGTCTCCTTACTCCATTTCTCTGTCCGCCCTTATTTGTGAGCACATTATGACCCTCCATTACGTTTTCTACCGGGACGAAAGCAACAAAAGACTAGTTTTTCTTTCTAGTGAGGTAAAGGAGATTTACCGTAACGTTTGTACTATTGTATATTTCTGTCAAGTAGACCAAAGGAATGCTGAATCCTAATAAAAGAGTCGTAACAACAGTTTTGGAAATACCTGGAAATAAAGACTTTGGAAAAGCTGAAATTGATCATCAAGTAAAATTTCCAAAAGCAAGTAAATGACTTAAGAGCTCACATCTCATTAACTTCAGTGGTACGTCAGGTGCAAAATCATTTACCTGAGATTTTCCTCAAGGGCATCTGAAAGTATTAACTTTCCTTAAATTCTGAGCAGCTGAGAAATATTTTCTGTGGAATTTTATACCTTTTTTTTTTTCCCCCAAAATCCTTGAAACCATAATTTTGATCTGCTACGGGGGTGGGGGGACGGGATTTACATCCTAGCATCCTCAGTGGAGTTACTGGTTTGCAGTGATCTGAGTAAGGTCTAAATCTTTAAAAACTGCAGATCCAGGTTGCTGCTCACAAAGTAAAAGTTCTTGGCAGATTTTTTTCAACAGTAGCTTTTCTTACTGCAGCCTATTCTGCTGGACTTGATTCCAAGCAAAAATTAATGTATCAGAAAAGATCAGGGTGATGAACCAAGAAGAAACATCACCAGAATATTGACGACTGTCAGTTTGGAACAGGATTGGTTAATGTGAGCAACCCCAAAGGCTCTGCAGTGTGTTTCACGACTATGTGCAACCTCATAATGCAGGTCATTGCCAAACTTGCTCTAAAACATGAACAAAAGAAAGTGTTCATAACCAATTTTTTTTGGTTCCAGGTATGAAATTACCCTTTTATCCTTCATATTCCAGTCAAAGAGTTCTCTGTGATAATAAAAAAAAAGGATTCTACATACTATACTCAATTCCATGTTTGTCTTTCCCTGCAAATCAAGGCTCGCCCAGAGAATACAGATGTGCAGCCAGCTGCTGCAGCCTGGAATGAATGCTTTCAGTGAGACTGGGAAGAAACAACTCCAATTCACACGTTTGAGGTTTAAATGGTGACACGTCATTCACTTGGCTGCATATTGAGGCTGCCATGCCAGGCACCTCTGGAATCACAGTCTGTAACCAGTAACAGATTTGGAGAGGGACATTTTACAAGGGCGTGTAGTTACAGGACAAGGGGCAATGGCTTTAAACTGAAAGAGGGGAGATTTAGATTGGATGTAAGGAAGAAATTCTTCCCTCTGAGGGTGGTGAGGCACTGGACCAGGTTGCCCAGAGAAGCTGTGGCTGCCCCATCCCTGGAAGTGTTCAAGGCCAGGTTGGATGAGGCTTTGAGCAACCTGGTGTAGTGGAGGGTGTCCCTGCCTGTGGCAGGGGGGTTGGAATTAGATGCTCTTTGAGGTCCCTTCCAACCCAAACCATTCTGTGATTCTATGATACGATGTATTACCGTTTTGCTAAAAAATAAACACGTCGTGACCTATTTCTGTCAAAAGGTACAGCAGTTTTTCTTGGGGTGGCTCTTAGGGATCCATGCTGTACCCGGATGCCAAATACTCTGGTAACTGCTAAAAATGACAGTGGCTTAAAATTCAGCAGTCATGCAAAGCAGCGCCTCAACTCTGTTCCCGCGGGAGGAAAGAGACCTTGCTCCTAACAGAGCACCACAAACATCATCCTCAGCATTGGCCTTTGTTGTCCTATCACCAAAACAGAAGAACTACCCAATTTCCTCTGAATTTGATCAGGAGCACGCTAATGCAGCCAGACAGCCCCCTGTGAGTACGGCTGGATGCAGCCACGCTGCCAACAGCAAAGGCTGCACAGCATCAGCATCTCCCTCCACATACGACACGATGTCGAGTGGTGGTGGGGGCTCTGGTCACGTATGTCCTTGGTGTGGCATCCCCTTGGCCTTCAATAAACCTGGAGGTACCTGCTGCATCCATGCACTGGCACAGTCCTTAGCTGACATTTTCCGGAGGACAGGCTGGGAAGCTCCAGTTCACTCCAGGAGTCAACTGCTCCATGTTTTGTCCTCTCCTCGCTGCTCCGCAGAGCTCTCGGTGCCTCGTGTGCAGCAAACCATCTCTCGGGGGGCTGGTGCTCTTCAGTGTGCACTATTAAAACACTGCAAACACGCAGCTGAATCCAGCTCCAAAAAGTTACTGCAGCAAAAGGAGAACTATATAAGCAGATAAAGGCCAAGAGGTTCGGGTGCCTGATTTCGTTTCTCTGGACCCTGAGTCTTCCACAGTGTTTTATGTTTAAAGACAGCTGCCACGATACCTCTACGTAACAAAATGAAGAAATTTTTCACTCAGAGGGTGGTGAGACACTGGAACAGGTTGCCCAGAGAAGTTGTGGCTGCCCCATCCCTGGAAGTGTTCAAGACCAGGTTGGATGAGGCTTTGGGCAACCTGGTGTAGCGGAGGGTGTCCCTGCCCATGGCAGGGGGGTTGGAACTGGATGATCTTTGAGGTCCCTTCCAACCTAAACCATTCTATGATTCTACGATTCTATAATCAATGAGAAGGATATAATTCATATTTTTCATGAATAAATAAATTTATTACTGACAATACCATTTAGCTGGTTTGACTCATACGATCAGTTTAACAAACTTCTGCCCGTTTTTGTAGGAACCAGAGTTGAACCCCAGTACTACGTTCCAGGAGCCGGTGTCACAATCTATATAACTGCAGATGAAACCTTTACCTAATATTCTGCTAATCAAAATACACGAGAAAGAAGGGAAATCACAGTGTGAGCATCTGCACAGCCTCATCATCTGTACAGTTACTGAACAAGGCTTAGTCTGAGAGCGAAGCCTGGGAGAGCACACAGCTGTTCCTCCCCCTACTCCTCCTCTACTCCTGAAGCAGGGAGCAGAAACGTTAGACACAGCAACTTTTCAGGATTGACCTAAACATATCTTGGCAAACAATTAAAGGAAGGTGCAGATGTTTAAATGCATTGCTGAGCAGCGCTTCCAATGAGCTTCTTCAATGGCAAGAGCTATTTAAGGCCGTTTGCAAGTCCCTAAACAGCAGATTAAAATTGGGTTTGTGGAAAATGATGTCGTTAGCAGTTATTGTACCGCTCCCTGTCCTCCCCTAGTGTGAAGTTTTGCTTTCACACATCACATGGGACTAATGTTAGAGAAGTGGTTTCCGTGGCTTCCGAGCTCTTTCATGTCAAGGCGGAAGCTGAGAGTGGAACTATGAACGTTCAAGGTTATCAAGCACATGAACTTCTTCTGAACTAAGTTTATCAGGAGAGACTGGGAGAGTTATGCTCCAGCTTCAGTTATATTTTAATGGAGTTTGGACACCTAATTTCCTCCGGAACAATTTGAAAATCTCATCTCGAAAGAGTTTTCAGTTAGTTTGCTTTCCCCAGTGATTCATTCTCCTTCACATAATTGTAGGAATTGAACTTGCACAAGGTCTCAGATCCTTATCTTCTCAAAGTCAATAAGAACCGTACTACTTCTATAGGTAATAGTTCATTTCCACAGCCTTCTTGAGCTGTCTTTGAGAATTTATATAGGAGACTGCCTTGACAGACAGAGACTAGGAAAAAAGCAGCAGAAAACGCACAAAAAAAGACATTACAAACCATGTGCAAGTGCACATTATTTCTTTCTAGTCCTTTCCTGTTGCCCTCTCCTCTTTCTTTCTCCTCATTTCAAAATTTTAACCAAACTATTTTATTTTTCCTGGGATGAACCACTGCCTATTTTTTTGTTCTGTCAAGATCTAAGCTGATCTTTGGCTATCAGGTAGAAACAAGAGCTAAATGAAAACATTATGCATAACTCGTTCATGCCAATATTTTGTTAATGTAATTACAATAAAAATTCATACTCTGAGCAAAGACATTCTATAAAAGCGTTCTGAATATAAGCCTCAGACAAAGGGGGTGTGAATAATTTTTTGATATCATTCCCTAATTCTGTTCATTGCCCCATCCTCTGTGTTTGATCAAAATATATTTTGACTGCTGGACAGCTACGGCACGTTGGCTCTGATTCCCTGTAAAAGCACATAATTCCACTTCAAAGTAAACTCGGCATTAGCGAGCGTCAGGCTAAGGGCACAGCTCTGTCCTTCCCTGCTCTGCCGTGCTAAAAAGGACTGGTACCCTGTCTCTATTAAAGATCCCACCAAGACAAACACTCTAGTTACTCAGGCATAAAGAACATGGCCTTTTGTCAATAAAGCCAAGAGCCTTTTTCTCCGACACGCTGAAACAGAGAAGCTTCGCAAATCTTTCACTTGATTCTACACTCACGTTCATCCAGCAAGCAAACACAGGCCTAACAGCACAGGTCAAATGATCATCACAGATAAAATGCATACTCCGACTATTTTGCCTACAGCAAATCATCAAACAGCTGTTTAATAATTCAAATCATACGCAAAATGAGACTACTCTAAGATTTAATACCAAGTTTTCTCATCTATATATTGAAGTCTGCATAGAAACCATCAGCATTGGGTGGCAGAAGCCACTGAATAAGTGGTATTAAAAGGTTAAATAATATTTTGAGTCGTCTTATCCGAAGAGCCCTGAGATTCTCCAACACCTTTAAGCCGAGGTGTTTCTTTGCTTTCTTCTGCTGCACGTACTATTCCGTGACCCCAGAGGAAAGCACGTGAGCTTCTTGTCCTGCTGAAGCTCTTACAACACGACCATTTGCAACTCTCACAGTGCAAGTTGATTCAGACCCTCAGCTCTTCTGGAAATCATCTCCATTCTTCTTTTGAAGAGAGACAGGCAAGACCTCTGAGGTCTCATTTCCTCAAAGAGCTGAGCTGCTTCATTTTCTTATCCCTTAACGTTCTGAGTGGGGGAAAATAGTTTACACATAAAATCATTAATCTTAATATTTTTCAAATAGTTCTGTGCGATTGTTCTAACCTCTGCCATGAATGAAAGCAATAGCTGTCAAGAAATAAAAGGCCAAATAAATCCTCAACAATTTATCCAGAAGATCAAGTCTGGAAAACCTCCAGCCTCTCAATCTTCAGCAAGTGTGTACACGTCCCTGATTTACTCCAACTACATTGAGCTGAACAGATTTCTTATCATTTTATTTGAAAAGCTAACTGATTGATAGATGGGGGGCATGAGCTTACATTATTAATGATCTAAAATCCTCCCGGTGAAGAGCCATGGCTGGCTCGTAACTACCTCTCTGTTTAGTAGCAACAGAGTCTTCCAAGCACACCACATGAACAGGCTCAGTGTGAGTGAAAAGAGAGGAGTCAAGCTCCTATCAGGGAGCAAAGTTGCATCTTCTTATGGAAAATTAGTGACAACTTCCAGATTGATTAAATATAAGAAAGAGTCAATAACACAGTGACATGGAGAAACAGCAGCGCTTTTGTTTAATAAGCATCCTGGACAACGGGATTTATCCCTGTCCCTGCGGATGTAAAGCGATTGCATCCCAAAGCAGGCTCTGGTGTGCCCTTTTTCCATCTTATTCCTCAAGTATGAAACACCAAGGAGTGTGACAAGCACAAGCACTTCAGGGTCTTCTTCCCTCCCTCTCTGCAGGTGCCTTTGGCTGGCCCCGGCTGTGAGGATGCCAGGCAAGACACATCTGGCTGTTGGGGCAACATCTGCTGAATGAAGAATGTGTCATCTGGGAGAAGGCCTTCTAACCAGACATCCTTAACCTTCTTAACCTTCTACTCATCTCCTCTTGCCAATAGCTCTATCTCGTTTTTGTCTGAACCATGTCATTGAAAGTACCCAGGTCTGACCAGAAGATACCAAGAAATGGAGAATTTCCCACTGTCCTTGGTAATTTGTTTCAGTTATTAACCATTCCACCATTAAAACTTGTGTCTTGGTTCAATCCTAGTGGCTTTATGCAGCCACTCTATACTGATTTATACTTTTCTTCTCTAGATTGAAGAGCCCTTTAGTATCCACTACTCTCTCCTGTGCAGACAGTCATACACTGCAATCGAATCACATCTTGATCTTTTTGTTAAATTGGACAGATTGTTTTCTTCAGCGCTTTTGCTTCCCCAGTGCTCACCTCTTTCTTTTCTTTAATCTCTCCAGATAAGCAGCTGGCACACAAACAAAAAGGCAAAGCTGATTTCAGGTTTTTTTCTGCTGAGGATTTGCCGCATCTCTGCAGACAGAGTTTTCAGAGAAAACATTGTCTCTTCATGGCAAGGTTTATACAACATGACATGCTCTACAGCAAAACCAATTAATACTGGCCCGGGGTTTGGTAATGCTACCCAAACTGGTCAATACACAAGGAAAACAATCTCCTTGTTTATCTACCAATGAATATATAAACAGGAGGGTGTTTCTGTCTGAACCATTTACCATTCAAGACTAATGTGACTACTGATGAGACAACAGTGTTTCCTGTAGCTAAATTCTGAATGAGCAGAAACTGCACCTCTGAACTGTGTAATTCTTTGACGATTCAGTACATGCCACATTTATTAGCGACGGGATCAAAAAGAAAATTACATACAGATACTGGCTCGAGTCTTGACACTTGCTATAGGCACTGGTCTATACAGAGCACAAGGGGAGGAATATACATTTCTGTGACTAAGGTACGTAACAAAGAGCACTTGCACCCGTGGCTTGGCATGTCATAGTAAAGGCTATGAAATAACAAAAAGCTCAGGAGTTATCAAAACTGTGTTGACTCATCCTGTGGTCCTGGAATTTATCACACATAAGGATTATGGGGTGTCTCACAAGAGTAGCCTCAAGAATAAACCAGTGGACTAACAGCTGTCCCCGTGCATTCGCAGCCAACAGAATTATGACATCTAAAAGCATTTCACATCCCACTCGTATAGTAGTTATTACTTATTATAAAACAAAATACAATGCTCTATATGGTATAATTCCCAGACACCCTGATATATCCTGATAATGCTAGAGCATTTGGGAAAGACTGCTACAAAACGCTGTGTATTTGATACCAGGAACTTCGCAGACAAAAGCAGTCCTGGAAAAAGAACTGCAGGTGACAGCAAATAAAAAAAAGCCAGCATGAGCTCTCAGGAGGATGTTAAATTTCAGCAACCCATATCTATCCCTGCACATGTACCTGGAATCCTCTGCAGTTTCGATCCCCCAAGCAAAAAATACATAAGCCAATTTGAACATCTTCCTTGTAAAGAAAAGAATCAAAACAAGTGAAGTAGTAGAGAATACAATTAGGCAGAAAGGCTAAGGGGAATGTTTCAGGCCAAGATGTCCGAGTGGGGTTATATTAACTATAGTTCAGTACTAAGAGTAACAACATACGGGAGGAATAGGTGTTGTTTTTTCTGGGCATTAACAGTAAAACTGAAGAACAGATTAATATATATTGATGGAAGTTAGAGCCAGAAGGGCTAGGATCTTCTTGTCTGTCTTCCTGCACAGCAGCAGGCAAAAATTTCAGGCACCCCATTCTGGAGTAGGATCAAGTAACTGAAACTAAGAAACTTGAAGAAACTTAGAAAGACATAAAATCTGAACCAGAAAGTACACGTGACAGATGAATGCTGGTGTCCTTGGCAAAGCAGGTCCAGTCATATGGGGTTTTTTTTATGTCCATGAGTAATAACTCTTATTTGTAATTTGAATTTTCCTTAGTTTTTCCACTGCTCAGACTTTTATTAATATAAATTCACTGTGACAAACTCAACGGTGGAGTGGGCTGCACACCTGTACGTGCAGAATACCAACGTGTTTGCGATGAATTAAACAAACACTCACCAAAACACGAGATGGTGCTGATGCCAGTCCGACTGTGACAGCTTCTACCCTAATATGATGGCACCTCATTAGAATTAGCAACTGTGCAATTAACTCCTTACTCATACACAATTTGCGCTGTGACAAAGGACAATTTTGCTTAAATAAAGATTTCAGTGTTTGACTTGCAAGTTGTACATGTCATGGAAACATGGCTGGATGACTGATGAGATGCTTTCTGCTTTAATTGCAATTCCACGCAGGAAGATGGTGTTCTTCCATGCAAAATAGCAATAAATCACATATACGTATTCCTGTCATGTGAGGTTGGAGGAAAAGTGCTCTCAGTACAATAATACTGGTTTGACTTTGCATATTTTTCTTCCTCTCCTGTATGTGCCACTTACGCTATGACGGAATAGAATGGGAAAACAGAGGAAGTTGGCATGTTTGCTTATTAAACAGCACTTGCAGAAATGAGCATGACAGCATTAGCCACCAGCTGATATATAGAAATTAATCAGCAGTCATTCCTTCCCACTGGTAGGTGTGTTCATCCTTCCCTTCTATTCTACACACTGACCACAACCTCGGCGAAGAGACACAGCCCCGGATCTGCCACGCGCCGAGGCTGGCGCAGACGGACAGAGTCCGTGCCCTGAAGGGCTCGTTCCCCTTTTAGGTCCAGCTGAAGAGGGAAATAACAGCACAGCCAAACAAGGCAGGAACAACACTGGACAAAACAAGGTTATATGCCAAAGTTACCAAAAAAAGTTATTAACAAAATAATTACAACATATCCTTTCTGTGCATTGAAAAATACGAATACGGAGGAGGAGGAAAAAATAATAATGACATCAGAGAAGCACGGGGAGCCCGACTCACTGACACCAGTCACTCCCAATTGCTCGTGTAGTTCCCTGACCCCCGAACAGCCACCCAAAGCTATCCGTTACTGAAGCAGTTGCTGTCAGAGCTGACCACCAGGAGAGGCAGGATGCCGGATGGATCACAAGCCAGTTCTCCCATAGCAAAGTCATTTGTTCTATAATCTATAAAGTGGTTTAGAAATGCTGAGAACCACATTTTTCTGTGAAGCCCTGACAGGACTATTTACAGGGGCTCCATAACATTTCATAAAGACATCCACTGACATTATCCACACATCTTCCATAAAATTTCTTTCCTTTCAAATCTCTCTCCAGAGGAAAAAAAAAAATACTTTTGTCACAGTCTTTTTCATCAGCTACAAAGGTCTCTACTTCCAGCTAAATCTATGCAGAAGGAAAGTCACTCTCCACCCTCCAATACCCTCGTGGTTGTGTCTTCAGTCCATTACCTCGTTTTATTTCATGGGATCAGAGCCACGAGGTTTTGGAGAGGCTCAGGCAGATGTGTGCAGAGTGACAAAAGAGCAGGACATCACCACAGTTTACGGTATACGTACTGCAGAACACGGTTAACAGATGATACACCATGTGCATTTTCTATATAGAACATACATAGCTTAGCACTATATACACACACTATATACAGTACTACATACTCACACTACACATAGAATATAGTGCTACAGACAATCATTATCTATATCACTAACATCTAATTTATTTAATAGATAGCTTGAGCAAAGACCAAGCAGTCACCAAAGGAAAGAGACATACCAGGAGAAAAGCAGATGTTTAAGCTTCCAATGTTTAATGATCAATGTGTAAGAAAACCCACAGTTTGAGAAGACAAACAACTCTCCATATACAAATGTGTGTGTGTGTGTGTATACTTTTATCACACACACAAAAATTCAAAAACATATTGCTGCTTCTATACAAGCTTTCCGTGCAGTATTTTTATCAGATATTCTATTAAGTAACATCTAAAAATCACAAAAAGAGCTAAGCATTATATTTTGAGTTGGCATTTTAAAAAAAGAGCTAGAATGTATAAATATCATTAAGCTTCAGTGCCCTAGGTACGAAATGACTTTTTATGAAAAAAAAAAACACATTACAATCACACAGGCAAACAGGGAACAAAAATGAGCCTACACTGGAACTGAGACACATAACAGATGGGATATTTTTTAACTGAAAATCGTATCAGCAATTAACATCCCCTAGAGACAAGCGATGGGTGAACCCCCTGGCTGAAGGGAGTTACAAAGCTTCATTACACCACTTAGAAGACATTTTAATTACACTGTAAATTAAAAACGTTTTAATCGCCATAAACACCTAAGTAAAAAAACCACACCAAAACACAAAACAATAAAACCCTAGAGATAAATAAAAAATGTAAAAAAATTCCTGCTGGGCACCAGTACCAAACCAGTGGCTGCCTGAAATGGCAATTGGCCACAGACCTGCAGACAAAGCAAACCACACCACTGCATCCAACGTGCTGGAGCAGATCCACTCGGAGCTCACTGCCACAGCACCCCCGTCTTCCGCAGCGTCTTCTTACCTTTCACTTCTCATTGACAAACCAAAAATCCTTCTGCTTTCCGCTGCTAAAAATACTAACACTACAAGAAAGTGAATTAAAAATGTGCCAGATGGCAAATAACTCCTAATTAGATAACTGCAACCAGAAAGGAGGAGACAAGCCTAAAATTAACACAGCTGGGAGACAGGGGGTGACAATGTTGGACGCAGGCCAGTGATGGAGTCAGGACATTCAATACTCTCCTGTATAACAGGTCCACGTGCCCAGGGAGAGCAGGTCTTGCCAGTGACCAAGACCTCGGCTCGCTCTTGAGCCACTCTAGATCTCAACTTTTTTTTCATTTATTTTTGGTGAAATGCAATGCTCCTGTTCAGAATATAAAGAACAAGCTTTCATTCATCATTGCAAGCTATGCAATCTGGGTTGTCACAAGCATGAATACCCCAGATTAGTATGCAACTAGGAGTACATACAAGTTTACACCAAATTTACACCGAAACCTCTGACAATCGTCTATCGGCTCACGCAGGAGGTGGACAGGACCCAACTCCAACGTACTTTTGCATGTTGCCTTTCTGCAGCTTTCAGGTCACTTCAAGACAGACACAGTCATTATCTTTTCAACAAATACAAAACACTATAAAAGTTTCTAAGTGGTTCCAGTATGTTCAATTATCTATCCCCTGGCATTCCCTCCCGGGAAGAGTCTCAGTGGAAAAAGTATCTGCTGTCACTAGAAGCGTCACCGCAGCAAAGCAGTCACCCTGTCAGGAACAATTTCACAAAATGCTTCTTGCTTTTCAATGACAAACCACCCCAATTGTCTTTATGCTTTCTCCCAGGGTGCTGGCAGAGGCGATGCCGCATCCCGAGGCTGCACGTGCACGGCAGAAGGTGCTGCCCACCCACACCTCAAGCCCATTGACGGGATTTAAGGTAGATATACTCAATAGTCAACAATTTTACACTTAGTTGTGAGTGAGAAAATGCAAACACAAACCACAGCACAGTGACCTGCTGCGTTCCCATGTTCCCAGATGTGAAGTCTAACCAACTGAGGAAGGTCGTACGATAGGCAACGTGAACAGAGAAGATGCCAAGAAATCATGGAACAAGAACGCAGGGAACGCCAACTCAGTGCCATCTGAGTGCCAACAGCACTGCTCCACATCTGCAGAAGCTTTACACCGTGGTTGTACTTCGCAGTGTTGACAGAAGAGACTTTGTGTTTCAGACAGCAATTAATTATCCTTATGTAGCTGAGGGACCAGCCGTGCTGACCTGCAAACCCCACAGCTTTTGAGTATGCACTGCGGGAATTACTTTCAAAAAAAGGATAATAAAGGCTTCATAATGAAATAAGATCTCCCATCCTGTTGGATCATGGTTTTAGTCAAGGCATCACAAAGTACTACTGAATGCTCTTGACATTTTTGTTGTTTGTTTTTATATTCCAGGTGATTGCATCGTCACACTGCTAAAAAATACTTGAATTGCTGTTTTTCTGGTGTGGTATCGCATAAACCAGCAGAACTCTTTTTGGAAACTGGTTACAGCATGAACAAAACCACTTGCATTTACCACAGTCACCCAGACACCTGGCACAGTGACCCAGGACTGTTAAAAAACATTTGAATTGCTGTTTTTCTGATGTGGTACCATTCTGTGACCATGAACATGCAGAATTTGAAGGCGACATACCCGCACCAGAAGTCACATTGCCCTGCTCTGAAATGGCGTGGTTTGAAACTAAGCCAGAATTTCCCATAAGCCTCCAGAGTTATCAAAACTGTATCAATCAGATTAAAAAAAAAAAAAAAAAAAAAAGATGTCAGGCATTAATTAGAAAAACACAGTTGCTGCATGTATGCCAACATGCAGGAGGAGGAAATTAGGGAGGAACTGAACCACCACTTGCTGCAGAAGCTCAGGGGGGCGGATTTATATCCTTTATCTCGTTTTCCTGAGCTAACGGTGGCGCTGGGGTCAGCCAGGCTTACAGCAGGTTATTATTACTGCTCCACAGAAGTTGTGATAAAAGCTTTCATCTCTTCCATAAAGAAAGCAAGTGCAACACAGCACACAAACAACTGACGTTAGGCATTACAGTTGCAGGACTCCCTGGGTGTAACTGCAGTTTAATGTCCAAACGAAGGGTTTATTCTGAGACACAAGACATCAATCCAGAGCACTGCACGAGGCGGTGCTGGGGTGCCATGAGCAGCAGATCACCCCGCGGATGGGGAGGGCACAGCTGGGGGGAGCGGGGAAACAGCCCCTGGATCTCCGGTAGTCAGCGGGTCCCACCCAGCCCAGGGACCTCGGAGACCCTCGCTGCCATGGCCTCAACCCTGCCAATACATAGAATCATGGAATGGTTTGGGTTGGAAGGGACCTCAAAGATCATATAGTTCCAACCCCCCTGCCATGGGCAGGGACGCCCTCCACTACACCAGGCTGCCCAAAGCCTCATCCAACCTGGCCTTGAACACTTCCAGGGATGGGGCAGCCACAGCTTCTCTGGGCAACCTGTGCCAGTGCCTCACCGCCCTCAGAGGGAAGAATTTCTTCCTTATATCCCATCGAAATCTCCCCTCTTTCAGTTTAAAGCCATCACCCCTTGTCCTATCACTACACGCCCTTGTAAAAAGTCCCTCTCCAGCTTTCCTGTAGGCCTCCCTTGAGTACTGGAAGGCTGCAAAGTCTGATTTAAGTCACAGACAGTGATGCTAAGCCAAAGGCAAAGGGCACGTCAAGCAGCGTCAGTTCAGAGACCACCGTAAGCCGACGTCCACTGGTCTGGGTGTAACACATGGCAACAACACCCAAAGGCCACTTGGTTCGCTGTTCCCACTACGAAGAACACATATCCAGTTTCTTCTCAGGTTTACAAGTTTTCATACAGAAAATAAGGCAAAAAGAATATTCCAGATGCCATCTGAAGAAGCTTTTTTAGCTAATTCCTCCAGAACCCACAGGACCCCCTGCACCCTTTGCAGCCACGGGCAGTGGCTGCGGTGCTGGTCGGGGTTTGCAGCCTCCAAAGAACGGAGCCGCCGGAGTGCCAGCCTGCAGCCTGCCCGCCGCGCGCTGGCTCCGCACCCGCGGGGAAGTCTGAACAAAAGAGGAATATTTACTCTCTCCCCCCGTTGATCTAATGCATTTATACGTGTTGTACATATGAAGCTCGTGGACACATCGATGCACCAGTAAATGGCACAGCAGCCCCGGAACCCCCCGGCGGGTCCAGCAGATGCCCTGCGTTGGGAGACAGCTGCAACATTCCTGGTGGGCATCACACCAGCACCCAGCCCTGGTTTCGGGAGCCCGGGGTACCACAGGTCTGCTGCAACTGGTAAGTGCCAAAAAAATTTCTCCTGTCTTTCGCATGGGTTACAAAAGTCCCACCCTGTATTCCCGTGGGCAGGACAGAGGGGAGGACTGAGCATTCCTGCAGAAGGGTGGGATCCTCCGCAGCCCTCCCTAAAGGCAGCTGGCAGGAGACAGCAAAAGGGCTTCATGTCATGCATCTCCCAGAGCAGGCATGGAAACAATTTGCTTCTGGAGACAAGAACAACTGTGGGTTGGGGGGGAGCTTGGGGGGGTTTTTTTGAATGCAGAGAAAGAAACACAGCGAGCGAAACAAGGTGCAATTTACTGCTCTTTCACTGAGCTGCTCTTGGGACAATACAATAAAATCCTGCTGCTCTCCGCAGTCAGGCGGACACATTTTCCATCTCCTGTGAATCATTTTTGAACATCTAAACGAAACTTGGTATTGAATATAAATGGGAAATAGTAGTTGCTTAGCTCAAATGTGTATTTTTATTTAATCATGGGGGTGGGGGTTGGTATGGGAAAACGGGGGGGGTAAGGCACGATCCTGCAAAGTGAGGTTCTGCAAAACTACCTCCAGAATTCCAGCCATTCAAATTACTAATTCGCTTAAAATAAGAGAGAGTGAATCGAACTGGGAGAAGAGAAGTGCAAGAAAACGGCACAGACCTTCCCCGTTTCTTGTAAATAAGCAAAGAGACGCAGTCAGGAAACTTACTGATGCCAAGCTAAAACCACAGAAGGGTGGAAAGCAGGAAGATGGAGGCACCATTAAATATGCCTCAGTACACTGCAGCTTACATCGCAAGCGGTGTATAACACAAAACACACCCTGTGTTCAGCACTTCCAAGTCAATATTGCTGTTGGAGTATCATTTCCTTACTTTGTGCACTTTTATCTGTAGAAACCTACTGTTATATTCTCTTTTTCACAGTTAATAATACTTTAAAACTTACACTAACTAGTTGAGCAACCTCTGTGACACCAAACCCTGTATGGTGTTTTCACAAGACATATTCTGTAATATCAGCCTGAACTTACGTGGGACAATCTTTGTACAATCTTACCTTAAAAAAAGAGTCGCCGCAAAATGCCATTTGCTTCTGCCTTGTAGTTGCCATCAGTATGTAGTACACATATTTGTTAAATTTGTTGGAATGCAGTTGACTGAATGAGAATACCATGCAAAGTGAATTGCTTTCCCTTCAGGCATTAATTATCAGTGTATCTTGACTGCTCTCCTCCACTCTTCACATTCTCTGACGTTTCATCTCTTCCCCTGATTGGGAGCAACCATCCTATAAATAGATTTTTTTTTGGCAGTAATTGGGAACAAAACTCACTAGCATGCACTGTAATCATTTGGAAAATTTAGCCTCCAACTGAATAATTGTACAGTTTTTGGATGCCTGATGTACCCCCTTGCTGCCTCTAAAGGTTATTTTGCATTTAATGAGTCTTTGTAAGTTTAAGGTAAGGAAAAAAATAATATTAAAAAGCTTCACAAGAAAGTAGCAAGACTTTAGGTGAGACATGCAGCTTTACTGGGCCAGTATTCTGGAGCCTGTAGGACTGCTAGAGAAATGAAGTGTTAAGGAGGTACGACTGGGACATGCACGTGTGGGCAAACATCTGACTCGGGACGGAGGCGGGCACGGGCACGGAGCTCACCTTCTGGCACAGCCGTGGCAGGCAGAGACGGTGGTCAGGGGCTGCGTGCGAGGCAGGGGCAGAGCCGAGCTGCTCTCTGGGGTGTCCCACGTAACTGCCGCTGTCAGAAGGGCTCTTCGAGATCTAAAAAAGCATAAGGGGCTATAAGAATCCCTGAACTGGGGTTACCATCCATGTTCCCCTTTAGACAACTTAAGCTTGGCACATGCACCAATACTTTTTCAGAGGTGTCTTTTAATAAGAATCTCATTTTGTATATAAAATTAATTTAAATGATAACCAAAGTACACAACAGTTATTTTAAGCACAAATAAATGAAGTTTTAATTTAAATACAACCTTTTTTTTTTTTGTAACAAGAGAAACCTGATATAGCAGAAGGTGCAACCAATTTATTTAACATCGTACAGTTTCTAATTTATTGGGAAGAAAAAGCCAGTTACTGAGAAGTGAAGCACAGTCTAATCAAGTAAAACAATCTACATGAGCATCCCTAGCAGCAGTGTCCACAGATCACGTATCGCTTGGTGCTCCAATCACGGAACTAGTCTCTTGCAGAACACTGCAAGAAATTCAAGGGCTGGAAGTTTATTCTGCAGACTTCCAGTGACAAGAAAAATTCTTTTTCAGGCTAAGCAAGCATGTCTTGCTCACGCAAGTCAGTCAGTAAAACTGTATTTTTCAAAGCCCTATTGCATTTTGCATTTTAGGGTCCACAGTGTTACTGTCTTGGGACTAGAACAGCATTATCTCCCTTACAAGCCTCATTTGAAGATGAGTGGTGATTAATCCTGGAAAAACAGGATTTTTGTGAAATTATTTTTTAAAAAAGATAAATACAACAGCAAAATCTATCAGGACTTCAGTATTTCACCTCCTCCTTCACTCTCCATCTGCGCCAGAGCTGCTCTGTACATTACTTTTCATGAAAGGAAAGGATTTATAGATATTATTTTCTTAGTCTCGTGAAGCAATAATCCAAGCAGGAAAAAAGTGCAAATCCCAGCATATGTTGGCCTCAATTTTTCCCAGACATTTTAAAGTCAGGAATAACATTGCAGACATAATCCAGACCTATCCCAGCAGAAGATCATCTGCATAAGAAAAACAGCCCTTTGGAACTGGGGGCTTTTAAAAATACTCATAAATATTAAATATTACACCACTTCTGAAAGGGCTTAATCCACTGCGGGATTATAGCAAGAGCTGGAAAAACACCAAAAGACCTCGACACAAACTGGGGTTTTCTGGAGCCAGCCTGCGCCGCTGCCCTTCCCACTGGGACGGGGCACAGCCTGGAGAGCTCACAAACATGAAGCACACGTGTGTTGGTGTCACAGCAGGAAGCTTCATTCTTTGATTAACCTGCAAAAAGAGGGAAATCTTCCCATGAACCTGCAAAAAAGAGGGAAATCTTCCCATGCCTCCCCTGTTGTGCACGGAAAACAAGGGGTTTACAGTTCATAACCTGTGGAAACAGCTGCAACAACACGTACCTCAGAGCCTACAGCATGGGAAAGGGAATCCAAGGGAATCCAAGATGTCACTTGTGGCTAGACTGCATTCTCAAAATAAACATTTCCAGCAAAATCTCTAGAGACCCAACAGATACACCCACATTTTGATTATTATGACGTACAGCTTTGCTGCTGGGTCAGATTGCTGCAACATTTAATAGCCAAATTAATGAAAAATTCCAAGTATTCATTGGTTCCATGGAGCCAAACTGAGACATGGTATTTCTTGTAGCCCTGAAGAATAGGTATTTTGCCCAAAAAACTATTCCTAATCGCATTGTTTTGAATAATTAGTTCATTGACATTCCTGTCCTAAAGAAAATATCATTAGTAATTTATAGACGTTGCATGAAGAGTGACAGTTCAGAAAAGCCCAGTATGAGATAAATTACACCCACACCTTCATGCAAATCATCAAAAGGCAGTTATCACGATATGCCCATGAGTCCTCATTCAGATAGGCTGAGCAGGAACCCTGCCAGATGCCAAGCCACCCTCCCCTCACGTACTTGACACTACAGCAGTGTAAAAGACTCGTGCTTCGGTTTTGGAGAGACTCCAGCAAGTCTGCTGGGACCACTGCTTTTGAGAGCCTGCTGGCATCCAGAGTGAGGGGGAAAACGGACTCCCAAAACTCCTGCAGTACAGGAACACTTTGGTTTCCTTTACTAGAGGCATCTTGGGGCTTCCTCTCTCAGGCTGCTTTCCATCACCGTCCACAGACCTGTGTCATTGTCCTTAGGTCACACAAAGACTCAGTGTGGGGATACTGCCCGCGGGGACCACCATCCTTGAGGTCCCTTCCAACTCTAACCATTCTATGATTCTATTTTTCTTAGCTTGTTTCTGTGTGGCTATAATTTACGAAAAAGATTTCAAGGCACAGCCCAAGTAATTGATAATCTCAGTAAAAAGGAGGAGATTGCAGAGGGATATCGACACACAAATAGTCATTAGTCAAGAAAGTTCATTGAAGATCATTTCCCTGGTGCTCAGTATGAAGCTCTGTGTCTATTTACTGCTGAATACAGGAGTTGTAAGAGCACGCACTGAGATCCCAGCAAAGCTCCTCTCCTGCAAGGCAGCCTTCTGGAGGAGAGCAGATGGGAAGCAGGGCCCCAGCCTCAGCACGACCCTCCCTGCCCCAGCCCCAACGGAGGGTGGCAGAGCTGGCTTGGAATTCAAGTGCTCCCCATCATTTAAACTGCATCTCTCCCACTCCGGGGAGAAAAACGGTCAGTTCACCCGTGCACATGGCTGGCTTTGCCTACAGCAGCCAGCAGCAGAGAGCAGGAGGAGATCTGTGGAGCGGTATAGTTGGTGCTGAGGTTCTGCCATCCATAACACACACTTTTCAAAAGGGATTTTTCTTCCAACTAGTGCTGCCTTTGACCTGCAGACTGAATGGCCGTAAGCGGTGACAGCAGGAGCCGTGCTCCTGGAGCACAGATCCCGCTCAGCTCCATCCGAAAGAAGCTCGGTCCACGCGTTCCCGATGCCTCCAGCCCCACTGCCAGGCTCCTGCCCTCCTCCCCTGCCCGCTGCAGCAGTGCCAGCCCCCAGTGTTCCCCCTCCCTGGCCCTGAAGCCAGGATTACTCACTTCACTTGCTCAAAACGGTGCAGTTCCCAACACACACAGATGTGCAGCATCTTTTCAACTTTGTTTCCATCTGAAACAGGTTGGTATTTATCTCCTTTCCATAAAAAAAAAAAAGGGATGCTGCAGATATTTGGTAAGAGAGTGAGAAATTCAATTTTAAATTCAATTTCTTTACATGGATGCAGCAGTAAGTTGGATTTTTGTCTTCAACTTGTTTTCTGTAAACTTTTTTTTCTTACATGCTTGTTAGAACTTTTTATCTGATCGATACAATAACCAGTTGGAGATTTGGTACTACTGTTGCTCAGCTTTTCCTGCCAAAGCTCTTTTGGTTACCAACAAACCAACCTTCACATATATTAAGGATTTATATGTCCTTTCCATGAAGAATTGAGTGGGTTTTGCCAAAGGAAAAAGTAATTAATAGCCTCAGTGCACAAACATACAACACACAAGCAATGCGGCGGCACATGGATGCACACACACGTCCCGTACACAATTCATAGGATGCACAAACACAAGTGCTGCCCGTTAATAACAAGACAATGATAAAGCCAAAATGGGATGGGTCAAAACCACACAGGATTTATTATCTGCAAAGTAAACCCAAAACTCTGTTCTCGAAACAGAGGATGTTTACGTGGCGTTTTTCACGGTCTCGCATCTGCGTCCGCTTGTGGTGCCTTCTCATTTTGGCTCTACCAACAGCGACGGGAAGTTTGAGCATCATAAAGATCAGAAATTATCCAACAGAAGAAAGATTTATTTTTGTGTCACTACCACTATTTCAGAACAACAGGCAGGTTTCCCTGCTGTGGTTGTGAATCAGGACAATACATTACTCGATGCCATGCAAGAAACGGGCAGGGGAGAGGCACTTTACACTCACGTCACCCCTTGTTTAACATATTTTTTAGTATGTATTTCATGATCTCCTCTTTAGTCATGACCTTACAGGATCAGGCTGTTCAGGAAGGAGGCCTGGACTTTGACACATCTGTTTTCAGATCAAGAGAGAATTATGCTCAAATCAATTGATTTTTAGCGATTAATGACAGCAAATACCTATTATAGGAGAAAGAAGATATAGAACTTGGTATCCACTCACTGGCTTGTCGAGTTTGAGCCCTGGTAGAACAAGTTGTAGTAAATGAATCCAAGGCTTCGTTAAACACGTGGCTTCCTAAGGAAGGAGCAACAACCTTCTGTTTGTCTGCTGGATCTGTGGCTTAATGAAACAGCACATGGGAAATCTGCTGAAAACACTAGAAATTCCCACAGGGAATTCTTTTTAGTCTGAACTGTTCTATAAATAATTCAGCATCATTGAGAAGAGTCCCACTAAAAAAAATAGTGAAGTCATCTTAAACTTTTAGTTAGAATTGAAAGTAAAAATTCCACCCGATCTGACGTAATCAATGCAAAAGTCACTGCCAATACCGAGCAAATACAGAACAAAAGAAAAAGGCAGATGAAAACGAGCAGCTGGTTGCCAGAGTTCAGTGGACTGTGAAACTAAGCATTTAAGTGTTTACAACCGTAATGGTTTTTGCTCTGAAGTTTTCTGCATTGTCTACAACATGCTGAAGGCTGACTTGAGCTACAAGCAAATGAGCTACAGAAACAGTTTAAAGTCAAACACCACAACTGGGTACAGAACACCCAGTGACACACACGGCAAGGTTTCCAACTCTGCTGGTTACAGCAAAGCTTGTAACAGAGGGAGCATCTGACCAGCATTAAGACCAAAGCCTAGAGAAGGGTCTGCGTAACCACTTGCCAACCGTACCCTGGGCTGCATCAAAAGAAGAGCTGCCAGCAGGTCGAGAGAGGTGATTGTGCCCCTCTGCTCTGCTCTCCTGAGACCCCACCTGGAATACTGTGTTCAGCTCTGGAGTCCCCAGCACAAGAAGGACATGGAGCTGCTGGAACGGGTCCAAAGGAGGCCACGAAAATGATCCGAGGGCTGGAGCACCTCTGCTATGGAGACAGGCTGAGAGAGTTGGGGCTGTTCAGCCTGGAGAAGAGAAGGCTCCGGGGTCATCTTATTGCAGCCTTCCAGTGCCTAAAGGGGCTACAGGGAAGCTGGAGAGGGGCTTTTTACAAGGGCGTGTAGTCACAGGACACGGAGTGATGGCTTTAAACAGAAAGAGGGGAGATTTAGATTGGATATAAGGAAGAAATTCTTCCCTCAGAGGGTGGTGAGGCACTGGACCAGGTTGCCCAGAGAAGTTGTAGGTGCCCCATCCCTGGAAGTGTTCAAGGCCAGGTTGGATGGGGCTTTGGGCAACCTGGTGTAGTGGAGGGTGTCCCTGCCCATGGCAGGGGGGTTGGAACTAGATGATCTTTGAGGTCCCTTCCAACCCAAACCATTCTGTGATTCTATGATCCTACTCCTACTCATTACGAGAAGGATACTACAGACACCACAACTGCGTCACTCTTCTATTTGACTTCAGAGCCCGTTCAGAGTTTTTTAATCTTTTTACTTTTACTTGTAACAATCGGATGAATCTAACCCTGGAAAATAAACAGCTCTATCTCCAGCATCCCCAGAGCTCACAAACAGCTCTGCCTCTTGGGGGAATAGGAGCAGCTAACGATTCACCATTCCTAGGGTGCAAAGCAGCTTAATTAACAAAAAGCAATGTTTTTACAGAACTCGTTTCTTTCCTCAAGTTAATGGTGCACAATATTACCAGCCCATCCTGCACACCAGCCCTGTGGACCAACCCAGCACTGAATTCCCCAGTGCTCTCTTCCCATCTCAGCGGAGCAACCAATTCCACTGGCAAAATGCACCAACTGTGGTTTCCTACTCTTTGTTGCTATTCCATCTCTCTCTGATCTTACACAAAACGTTCACTCATCTGCCATTCCTCTGCTGGCTTGAACAGCAACACTTCCATCTTTTAATAATCTTGAATATTTATAACAAAGCTCTTAATGTGTTTATACATACGGAAAATGAACCAGGAAACATTAGACATACTTTCATTACAGTATCCTTGAGACTCACCTAGAATCTCAGTTCTATTTTAACTCTTCAAGTTGCTTTGTTTGATGACATAGAAATACATTTAACAGCAGCCAGCTTCCACATCTACAGCAAGTGAAATCCTGTGAACCACTTCAATGTAAAATTTAGCAGAATAAAGTTAATTGAAGGTCATCAGTTTTCTCTTTTTTTTTTTCCTTTTTCTTTTCTTTTATTTTTTTTTTAATAATTTGAAGTGCCTCCACTGTCTATCAGCATGGGGGAAAATAAGATAATTTTGTTAAAGCTGATGGAATTAGCGTGAGATAAGTAAAGGTTAAATGTCAGGATGGAGACTGGAGGCTTAATCTTCCTTCAACATACAGCAGACCAGCAAAAAGAACTGAAAAGAGGTATGTGTAATCAAAAAGGGGCAAAAAAGAACCAGTTCCTATAGAAAGAGCCAAGTTGTGCTGCGTGAATACGTGGGTGCAGAGAGGAGCGAACGGTCAGTGTTACTGGAGCCGGGCTCCGGTGTCACTGGAAGGGAAACATTCCCCAAACCAGCCTTTAATCACCACATCCCAGAAAGACTGAGGGTGGAAAGGACCTTTAAAGATTCTCCAGTCCAAGTCCTGCCATGGGCAGGGACATCTTGCACTAGACCAGGTTGCTCAAAGCCCCATCCAACCTGACCTCGAATTTAACTTCAGCATAGAATCACAGAATGGTTTGGGTTGGAAGGACCTCAAAGAGCATCTAGTTCCAACCCCCTCCACTACACCAGGTTGCCCAAAGCCTCATCCAACCTGGCCTGGAACACTTCCAGGGATGGGGCAATCATCCTCATAAAAGCGCCAACGAAGCAGACGAGGAAGAACACAGCTCTTTTGAATGGTGTCTTTCACACAAATCAATCTGCAAATATTTTAGATTATAGCAAGTTAACGTTAATATAAAACACAAAAAAAGCACGGAAGAAGCTGAAATATAAAACAAGAGAATAATTTTTCTAGGGGAGATCCTAAGTGAAACACAGGTAATGAAGCTGAGAAACGTAAGTTACTCTACAGACCACGGAGAAAGAGAGTTCTTGAATAAGCTGACAGAAAATGTTAGAAGAAAAGAGTACAACAATGTAAAATTTCTAAATAAATACAAGTGGAGTCTAAGTGTTATTATTGCATTTCCTTTTTGACAATAAAAACGGGCTGTGAAGAAAAAGAATAGCTTCATCATTTACTGGCTGCTTTTATCTCACAGAGCCAGCACCAAGATTTTATCACACGCATTTAATATTTTTCATAATTTCGGTATTATCCGTACAGCAGCCGCTCATCCCATCACTGTAACTCCCCGAAGGCACCTGCAGTTGTGCGACTGGAACAATTTCCCATCACGTACCAGAAGCCAAACGCTTGGGAACGATGCAACAGCATCGCTGCACAGGCCGCAGCGCGGCTCACAGGCACGATGTGGTTCTCAGTGACACTACTCAATTTAACTATTAACTAACAATTATTTGTTATTTAAGAAACGTAAGGGACTGAAGTAGTGGGCATAGAAGCCCAGACCAGTAGCACCAGCAGCAAAAATCCCCTGACATGACTTAGTAAGGAGAAAGCTATGGAACTGAACAGGAGTGACTTTTAAATCATAGTGTAAGAGGGAACAACGTCTATTTTTCTTTTAATACTTTCAAAAATGCCTTAGTGGAGAACTTTTATATTATTAATTTTAATTAAGAATGATTAGAAACACAAGTATGGATAGAATTTAATGCAGTATTATAAACTGACCAAAGTTTTCAAGTAAAAATATTTTAAATTCAAGTGTTTCCATTCCATCAATATACCTTTTTGGGACAAGTGCAGATCACCAGCACCTCTTGGCCAACGCTGGATAAGACATGCAAATATCCTACCAATTCTTATTTTTATATTCAATAAAAGTCATTTTCATGCGTAAATTATATAAAAAATATGGACAAAGAAATTCCTGCGTCATCAACTTTTATTTTATATTCCTCTAAAAGGGAAGGTTTTTATAGAATTTCCAATACAGGGAATTGTAGAATCCCAGGACAACTGTCTGTCCTATCTGTTTCAGACTAACCTTAAATAGCATTTTATTTCTTATACCATATGCCTCAGTCTCTCTGTCTGCCACCTTCAGCATTCAGTTTCTGAGCTGCAGAAAAGAGTATGCTAAATAGCAAGAAGTCTGGTGGTAAAATCATGTTAGACTTCTCTCCCTGGAGTAGAGTGATGTTGGAATTAAAGGCATACCTCAAAGAGTCTTCATTTTAAAGATTATGAAAGAAACCTTCCCATCGTGGGATAAACACATTAAGCCTCATTACAGTGATGTCCTTCAAGGAAGAAGGGGTCTCAATGCAGGCTGAAAAATGCACACTCATTACCTACATTCTGGTTTTTGTGCTGCCAAGCAGAGGGCTGGCTGGGTGGCTGGGGTCTGTGTGGCACTGGGGCACAGCGGAGACATGCTCCATCCCCGCCGGCACGGCGCAGGAGCACCGGAACAGCCCAGTCCCAACGGTGGGTCATGGCAGTCGCCGGGGAGGCTCCAACCTGCAGCTCAGCAGTTGCCCTGGGCACGTTGTGCTGCTGGGAAGTCTGATCCATCAGTCTGCTCTTCATCAGGTCTTTCGGTCACGGATAGCCACCCATCACCTGTCTGCGTTACTGGCTGGATTCAGGCCAAGGGAACCATGGTTTCGTTCTGCAAAACTTTGATCATCTGGGAATTCATCTTCTCACCTCAAAGATAGATTGGGCTGAATTTGTCCAAACTCTCAAGTTTCAAAAGAGAAGGCGATGGGTGGGCTTCACTAAATGAATGTGCTATGGACAGGAAACACACCAAGAGGAAAGCATTCACGCTGACCAACGCTACATCACCTCTGAAGCACTTCATCGTCAGCGATGGAAAGCCCACCGTTCTCCACACCTCGCCTTGTATTCCTCCCCAGCATGCATGGCAAGACATCATGAGACAAAAAAAACTTGAAAGTTAGGAAAGCTGTATTCCTTTAGATCCTCTGAGTATGAGAAGACATTTACCTCCCAGCTCCAGGCCCTCATTCAAGCTCCCTATGTTTCTCCAAATTGTTATTAGCGCTCTGATACTGAACAGGGTAATTCTCTCCTCTTCTCTTGGAGGGACTTGAATCGCATCAGTGATGCATTGCTGCCTTCAGAAAAGGTGACCATGACACTGAGACTCACCAGACCAACACCAGCTTCACAACTGTCTTGCAGCAAGGAAAGAGGGTGCGGTTTAAATTTCAGTGTAATTGGGAAAACAGGATTAAACTTAGCGCTGCTCCTTTCTCAGCAGCACAGTATCAATCTCTGCACCGTAAGATAACTTTTTTCAAAAGCTTTATCAGAAGAAAAAGGAGTTACCTTATGTCTAGCTCTCTTACAGTCTTATCTGTCTCTGGAAAGCACAGATTACATGGATGCATTTCCAACACCACATCCAGCTTCAGTTCAGACGTGTTTTTGGAGGAATCAGGACCCTGTGGACTCAATACTACATTACATTACCCCAGGACAAAGTGTGTGAGACTGGCCATTAACCACCATTCACAGAGGAGTCAAACACTGTCACACTGCAGCCTGGGTTTCCAGTTTTGCAGCCACCATCAGCACCAATCACCCACAGGAGCGCGGCCAGGAATCGCCCACTGGTGCTACTCCCTGCTGTAGCATCTCCAGATACTGCAGCCTGACACAAAAATGCAGCGAGGCCAGCAGAAATCTTTGGATTTCATCACTGGAACTGGCATCGAGTTTGGTGTTAGGTTTCACCTCCAGAAATAGTTCTTGCACCTCAGGCAGTTCGTTTTCTCCCCAAGTTGTTTGGCAGTTGATCAACTACTGCTGCTATTAAAAGCAAGCGCTTGGTGATGGATGAGCTAAGAGCTGGTGGATTGGACAGGGAAACAGTTTAAGCACCATATTGCTTTGTATTACAAAAATGTGCACTTTTGTAACTCTTGCCACCTGTGAAATTAAAGGATGGGCTCAGCCCACTTGGTGAGCACCCCATCTTGGAGGTGCCGGAGCATCCTGGCACGGCACGGGGCTCCCGCTGCCTCTCAGCAGACACGTTAGAGACTGACTCACTTTGCTCCTCAACACCCTCGGGACAATGATGGGACCTTGGGGGGAAGCTGGAACCCCTCTGTGTCGATGCAGTTACTCTATAAATCCAGAGAGACCTTCAACCTTCCAGGCTGTCTGGCATTTGTCACCCACACAGCAACTCACTCCATGCTAAGAAAAGCCTAGGATAGGAAAAACCTCTCCTTCAGGTTCTCTGAAAATAAGAAACACTCTCTTTTTAAATTATTCATGACATTATTATTATTAAAAGTCAAAGTGCCATTTAATGAAATAACATTTCAGTAAGATGATTGCATTCAAAACAGAATGCCACAGTTTCATAAAAACATCTGTCTCTCTCAATCTATGCTGAATTACAAGAGAAATGAGTCTGAAATCATGCCTGTAGCTCAAAACAAAACTCCTCTCTGATACACAAATCAATACACGATTTAATTGTGTTTTATTGCTCCTTTTGCTCCAGTCTGGGGTCAGAAAAGACCCTGAGAACATCCTATTTGCTATTTTCCCAAGCCATATTCACTCAACATGCACCTGGTTTTTAATTTGAACCTTCAAGCTTTCTCCAGCTGCAGGGCAGCAGGGAGACTGAAAGAGCAAGCATGTAACATGCACGAGCTGTTCATTCTCTTTCTGGGCTGCAGCTTGTTGAAAGGTTTTTCCTCTATGACTGTCTTCCGAAGATGCCATCAAAACCACGATGGGAAGGGCAGAGCTAAAATGTTTATTGTGCAAAGGTGTTCTGCACGATCAAGGTGGCTCTGATAACACACGACTGGGCTCTCAGCACAGCCCATCACACCTTTTTGCCAGAAATGCTATTTTGTTACAGCATGGCTTCGGGCCATTATTGTTCAGTTTTAGGGAAAAAAAATAAAATAAAAATGCAGTATTTCATCAATATCAGCCTAAGATTATTTTTTTTTTTTTTGCTTTCTTTACTCAACATGCTTTGAGATTCATCAAACATTGTTTCAGGGTTGAGCAGTCATTTTTCTCACAGACCAATAACAGACCAATTTCCAAATACATGATACTGGCTGACGTCCAAAGCTATGTGTGCTAATCCCAGTGGATAAATTCTCATGCAGTATGTATGGGCCCTTTTAATCCGCTGGCTTCTCCTAACAGTGGAATTTCTGAAAATTCTTAGCCTCAAGATAGAAATCTAGGTTCATGCTCTCTATCTATTCTCTATCTTCTCCTCTACCATTTTACCCTCTCTCTAATATCAACACATGGAGTTGATGGTTCTGTTTTGACTTGTACTCTGGAAAATAGCTATAGTCAAATTAGAATCAGGAAGAATTTCAAAACTAGAAGCTAATACATTATTTGAAAATGAACTGCTGATTTTTATTCTCCATGAGTCTCTAAGGAGACGTTCAATTTTTAGAGTATTTAAAGTTTTTTAAAATGCTGGAATGGATTTTGTCTTGTAGGTTGGAAATGTATTTTAAAGCTTGACTGAAGGAACTAATGGAAAACCGTGTTTTAGCTTGAGGTTATGCATTTATCCAGCCATCCTTTCCCCACAAATCTTGTAGGCACAGAGCTGAAAACGGACCCTCACTCCTCCCAGTCATTCTCTGCTGCTCCCATTTGTTCTGCAGCACGAAGACCAACTGCTCCGCGTTGCCTTCCAACGGCACTCCTTCGGGTCCGGCCCGGGTCCGTCGTCTTTGTGCACCAACTGATTTAATGACTTACAGGGACAACCTGTCTCGGATGCACCCAGCCCCTCCTCCAGAGTCTGGCTAAAACAAGCAGTGATTTGCCATTTCTTACCACTTTTCTGTGATGATGAAACCTGTCCATTGCAGAACTTTTAGACAGGCGTTTATTTTTCAGGATATAAATAAAAAGATTTCAGAAATTAAGTACAGATATCAGAAGATCCCAATTATATGAAAAAAAACCTGGCACCTGCAGAATTGTACAGCGAGATAAATCTACCCAGAAGTGTTTACTATTTCTTAGTAAACAGACGCGCTGGAAGCAAAATTACTACTTTCTGCAAACAACCAAAGGATTTGTTTAGTAAGCTGAACGCAAAATAGACAAATTTGCCTCAGTTACATTTATATGAAAGTTTACTTGAGTCCTCACAAAGGCACAGTACCTTTCATTTGCACACCTGGATAATTTGCACACGAGCCGGCACCGTGCGCTGGCAGCCCAGAAAGCCACCCGTGTCCTGGGCGGCACCCAGAGCAGCGTGGGCAGCAGGTCCAGGGAGGGGATTCTGCCCCTCTGCTCTGCTCTCATGAGATACCCCCTGCCCTGCAGTGTTGCGTTCAGCTCTGGGGGCTCCAACATCAGAAGATCATGGAGCTGCTGGAGCGGGGCCAGAGGAGGCCACAGAGATGATGGGAGGCCTGGAGCACCTCTGCTATGGAGACAGGCTGAGAGAGTTGGGGCTGTTCAGCCTGGAGAAGAGAAGGCTTCAGGGAGACCTTCCAGCACCTGAAGGGGCTACAGGAAAGCTGGAGAGGGACTTGTTACAAGGGCATGTAGTGACAGGACACGGGGAAGTGGCTTTAAACTGAAAGAGGGCAGATTTAGATCAGATCTAAGGAAGAAATTTTTTACTCTGAGGGTGGTGAGGCACTGGCACAGGTTGCCCACGGAAGTTGTGGCTGCCCCATCCCTGGAAGTGTTCAAGACCAGGTTGGATGAGGCTTTGGGCAACCTGGTGTAGTGGAGGGCGTCCCTGCCCATGGCGGGGGGGGTGGAACTATCATTCTGTGATTCTATGATAAGAACAGGGTCTGCTGTTGGCTTAGGTCCTATCAAAAGCCATCTTCTTGAACAGAACTGAAGATCCATCCCCAAGGCATAAAAACTGCCTTTTGCACTTTCTTTTCTTCCTTAATGGCCATTTAAAAAAAAAAAAAATCCCTGTATTTCAAGAAGCATTTTCCTCCATTATGCACTAATGGTTAATTCACCACAGAGAAAAGCACTATTTAAAGATCGATTTTACAGTTGGAATTGAAAAGAGTATGAAGAACAATCACTCTATTCAAGGCATTACTGCAGAACGAGGAGCTTGATTTAAAGCAGTCCCAAATTCAAAAGATTACACCATCTACCAGAATAAACCCCCACCATTCTGTACGTTCAAGAACTCCTAAACTGGAAATATATGGACTTGAATACACAGTCATTGCTAACGCCATCACCAAACCACATCCTTCAAAGAGGCTTAGTTACCAGTGCTGCACATAATGCACTGAATTAAACCCACCACAGGTTAGTGGGGGACGAATGAAAAGGTAGGAAAGCAGCACAAGAATCATGCTGGTTGCCAGCTAGATAAATGTGCCTTTTCTATTTGTTTTTTTTTGTTTGTTTGTTTTTTGTTTTTTTTTTTTTTTGTTGTTGTTATTTTTATTATATTATTTTTTTCCCTGTGCTGACACCTGCCTTGCTACATTTACCTTCCGATTCCTCATTTTCTGAGGAAATCTGGACCTGGAAGTTAATTTTGCAGCTGCTTCTATGCTCATCAAGTACTAGACAAAAATTAAATATATCCCTTTTCCTAGCAATATGACAAGTCCAAACTCATCCGTAATCTAATTATTGTTCCAATATGTATTGCTCCAATATGCATCATACAAAACTACAATACACTTAAAAATAAAATAAATCAATGGCATTACTAACACTTGCCTTGCTCCATTTTCAACAACCAACTTTCTGAGTAAATCAAGGGTATGATAACTCTTCACAGTGATACTCATGAATATGTAACCAAGCATGCATCCACACACTTACTCCAATGTTCCTCTCCGGAGGGATTTGGTACATTACCATGATGGAAGGGAACCGTGCAGTCACAGCCACATCGAGGTGCTTGTGTTCACAGCTCCCCAAAAAAGCACACCCCGTGCCCTCCTGCTCCTTGTACTGACACACAGCAGAGCTCCTCACTTGCTGGGTGCTGGGGTGCCCCGTTCCATCTCCCGCAGACACAGCTCCGTAGCTGCCTCCTCTGCACGGCCCCTGCTCCCACTCCATGGCCTAAGGGGCACAGCAGTGTCCCTGCAGAGCGTATGGCATTTGTGCCACACGGGATAAATGAAACGTCTTCTAACGGAGAACTGTCAGAGTGATGGCAACCTCGGGAGGATGAAGAATTAGGAAAGCCTCCCAGAGCTGGAGGTTACACAGCCAACAAAAGAAAGAGATGGGAAAACACAGGTTTTCGGGAAGAGACAGGGTGTGAGAAACACATCTGATGAGCTCTAACCATCCGTCATGGGAACATCACCAAATCACTCATTTTTTGTACCGGTACTGAGAGGAACAAGAGAAAATACCAAAGTAAAATGTTCTTGCGGAGCCACATAGCTTTGGTCCTGGTTTCTATCTTGGCGGATAGCCGAAGCCGCTTTAACAAAGTGTGCCCACCCAGGAAATGTCAGAGAGTATCTTCTGTTCCTTCCAGCTTTATCTCAAGTATTTGCTATTTTCACATTCCCAAAATTAGTTATTTTCTCTGTCATACCTCAATAGGCAGTACTTTCATACAGGATAATTTCCTTTGCATATTTGTAAAAATAGTTTCGATTTTACTCTCAGACATGGGCGTGAAGTCAGAGAAGCTACCTGGAGAGTAACTGAATTCACAGCAAAGAAAGTGAATTGATGTCTATCCATTATTTTTCTCACAATAATGCAACAGAAAACAAGACCAGTGCAAAGCATCACCATTAACGCACAATTCTGTAATAAACTGTGTGCTTTCTCACTGCTGTTTTTACAGAGTCGAGCTTTGGAGCAGAAAGAAGAACAGAGAACCACCACCAGTCTCATTTGGAGAGTGGGGCAGTTTTCACGGCACTCCCCACTACAGTACCTGCGATTACCAGTACCACCATCAGTGCCCTGTAGTCAAACACAAGCACAGAACGTGATGCTGCCGTGATCTGTGGTCCAGAACACAAAAGAAGGTGGGGGGACACCTTGATGTCTGAGAAGGACGAGATCAGATATCTGTCACACAGAGAAGGATGAGACCAGAAAGGGACTAACAAGGTACTTCCAAGATGTGACAACAAAATGATTCCATAAGGGGGCTGAACACCACGAATGACAAGGAAGTGGATTATTCCAATACTTTCCTTCAGTTTTGACAAGAACGTATTTCTATGAGCATATTTATGCAATATTTTTCTCTGAATGAAATAGTCTTACTAAGGCTGTATGATAAGGAAGCCTTACTAAAGGAACTCAACGGTGGAGCTTGGGAATTGCCCTGTTCTGAGCGGAAGCTTTCCCTTTCAGCCAAAGCTCAGGGCCAGGCATCAAGAAACTAACATTCTATTCTTGGCTCTTCCACAAATTTCCATAAAGCTCTTTCAGTTTCTCTGCTTCAGCTCCTCATCTGTGCAAAGGAAGGCACTGCACCTATTTCCCCCGCTATCCGAGCCTCAGCTTGCTGCAGCGGAAAGCGCGGAGTGCGAGGCACCCATCACCGCATCACTGCAAGCACCACTTCCCGAGCCGAGCCTCTGGAATGGAACAGACAGCAGGACCAGCATCACGTAACACACACCTGAAAGTCACAGGGAATTAACTGAAGAGAAAATTAATTGAGGCAGAGGCTAGCTAAAGCACGGTGGGGTTTTTTCCAAGTGCCACCAACCTACCTGTAATACTCCTTCACGTGTGTCACCGCATTTAAGTCTTATTTTCAGCGAACAGAAGGCTTTAGTGCTGCACTCCACAAACATATAGAACGTTTTAATAGCCAGTTACTGAGATCTCCAGTTGTGGTTACAACCTGCTACCATATTCATCTCACCCCATGATTGGCTGCCAGGGGAAAATGCGCGTTATTCAGAGGATGCAGACGAAAGAAAAAACAGCTCCACAGGTATGAAAGCCATGATTTAGCTCCCTTCCCAAACAGACGGGTGAAGAGAGGTATGTCCCTTCCTCCATTATGCACATTTGACAATTTTGCTCCGTGCATCACAGAGTGCAATACTGAGAGATGAAAACAGCGCCGCAGAAAATCCAAACTACTTATTTCTGATACAAGAGAACAGTAGGAAAAACTTTGCACTTAAAGATCTCCACTAGCAAGTCACAGAGAGGCTGCAAGCTACTGTGCAATATTTATGAGTGTGAGATACATACTATAGATTAATTCATAAATTCTCCATACATAATTTATAGTCTATTTACAGAGTAAAAGAGTCATCACAGAGCAACCACCACAAATGCCTTCCCTTAAACTCCAGGGCGTTTGTAATGACTGCTCAGAAATAAGAGGGCCATAATAAACCAGTCACAGTCAACGGCGAGCTGACCAAAACAAAAGAAAGAAAAAAAAAAAAAAGAAGAAAGAAAGGAAATGCATTTTTAAGGCCGTTGATGTGCTATGAATTTTTAATGCTCTATAAAATCTTTCACTTAGTTAGAAATATTTATATAGTATTAAGTACATTATTCCAATTCAGAGTAAGAAATTAGAAGTATGTGTTTGCAACCTTGAAATAAAAGCAGAATTAGCTGCACTAAGAGCAAGAAAGCAGCTCGCTGTGACTGCTACAGTTCTTACTCACTGGAGGGAGACAGAATTTATGTGGCTCTAGCTCGAGGCATCACCGCTGCAGAGCAATTAAAACAATCAGTCCTTTAGTTACACGTCGTTCCACTGTTTCCCCATAAATTAGATGCAAGATCAAAGCCTTAAATGCTATCAGACATACATACGTATTTATTTACTTACATATATTCCAAATTTCCAGAAAAGGAATAGGGCACATCTCTTAAGGAACGTGTGTGATGTGCTCCCTCCTTCATTAGCTGGTTTAAGGAACAAAGTGTGAAAGGATCTTGCTACCCAGACAGTATGTTTCCCTTTAGAAAAAGAACATGTTGAAAAGCAGCAGAGCTACTGTAAATCCTAAGGCCAAAGATACACAATTAGCTTTTTGGGTTTGGGGTTACATTACTGCAATAAATGATGCTGTCTGCCTCGGCACAAAGCCAACAGATCTCACTCCTTAACTGAACAAGTTACCCTCTTTTGGACGATTTTTTTTGTTCTTTAAATGTCTTCATGATGTTCCTCTGCATACATTAATTGCTATTTAATATTAAAGCAGATTTCAGAATCAGAGAAAAGAGTATTTTCTGATTTCAGAATCAGAAAAAAGTATTTTTTCCTCACTGTATTTTTTAATTATTTTTTTTAAAGTCCACATCAACTCCAAAGTTACAGCTATAAATATGAGTACTAGCGATGGGCATACCCAGGAGCTATTCAAGGGTGTAGTTTATCCTGTTCACAAGACTGCAAATTACTCTACACCTAAGAAGTCCCATTTTTAGTTCGGGCTCCTCAGAAATCTGTCATGACCCCACAAAACCTGTGAGAGCTGCCTGGTTCTACTGGTGACACCGTCACATCCTTGACAAGCTCCATTATTTAGGTTTTGTATTAAGAAGTCACAGTTAATTCCTAAGCTAAAACTGATTTAACTCATCTGTGTTTCAATCATTTAAACTGTCATTTAACAGTTGGATTTGATGATCTTCAAGGTCTCTTCCAACCCAAACAATTCTGTGATTCTGGACATGGTTGAGAGCAGATCAATTGCTCATGTTTCTAACACTAGATTACTTGAGATAATAAATCTTCCAGTGTGGCGTTCTTCTTTCTCCTAGTGACATTTTGATTGACTTCTATGGACAAAGCTTATTTTATGTATTTCAGCTGCTTTAATTACTGATCACTCTCCTGGGTTTCTTTAACACAATCATATGAAGTATTAGGCCATTTAAGAAGATTAGCAAGACTTGCCATTGAGAGCCATGCTCGCAGTCACAATTGAAATACGCTGCTTTTTTTTTAAATTAGTTGAGCAAGAACTTTGAAACTTATTTGAACCTGTTCCCTAAGTCACACAGCTTCACAGACGGGAGTCTAAGGATTATGTGCAAGAGTAAATCTGACACTGTTTTATGTACCAAAAGGACTAGCCTCCACCTACAAAATCTGTAATTATGTGTGATTTCCGTTAATCCTTAAAAAGAAATAGAAATCCCTAAAAGAAACAGAAAAAGCAGATTAGGAGTGATATTCTGTTGACAAGACATCAAATTATTTTTGCCAATTCAGATTATTCCCATGTTCCCATGAAACCACCTTTCACTCCATCACTTGGACGAAGGGGACGCTGCCTGCGTGGACCTCTCCGCACTAAGCAAAGCAGTACCATTTCCTTTCCCGGAGGAAGGATGACCTGTCTTAAAGTTTATGCCGTGAAAAGCCAACTAGATTCAACACGGCTCCAAAATGCAAGCTTCAAAGCTATCAAACAGCAACAAGAGAAAAGTCATTTTTCATTATATTTTCAAGATGTTGCTGAGATAAAGCTATTAAACCGAGTTCCTGATATATGCAAAAGGCTGAACTGTTCCGAAGCGAAACCACACGCACCCCTCGCGCTGCTGCTGCAAGGACCAAAGGCCACTGATGATGACAGGAGCCAGAAATTGTGCTATCTTCTTTCGAGAGAGGTTGGGAGCATGTGTGCTGACACAACTTGAAGCCACCTTAATGGGAACATCTTCAGCAATATTTCTGGCAACTGAGGAATTGTTTTGCAAGTCAAGACAGAAGAGCTGTCATTAAAGCCACCTTACAAATCCACTTCAGCTCTCTGTTTCCTATTCATTGTTGGCAACTTTGGAGAAAAAATCTTCCCAGCTATCAGAGGCTTTAATTTGCCCCTAGATATCAGCAGAGCCTAATGCTGATCTACAAAACACGTGTCAGAAGTATCTGTGTCATCTGAAAACATCTCGTGTCTGCAGGTGTTAAATGATGGGGCAACTTCTCCAAAAGCAAGAACAGACTCTCCAAGACTTTCTGGCAAAAACACACACAAGACAATAAATCAAAGGCATCCAGCAACTGCGCGAACATTCGTGGAAAGGATAACCACAAGTGTCTGCACAGACATGTACTGGTAAAAACTGCACTGTAATATTTGTCTTCAAGGAAAACTGACTAAGAGAAACGACTAATAAAATGCAAGAATATTTAATTGGCATATTGTTAGGAGAAGAACATTAATTGCCAACTATAACACACTGAATAAATTAGCATAGCCAACAAGCTGAGGACTGACATGCATTACCAGGGACTTCACACTGACTTTTTAATTATTCAGAAAGCAAATAAATTATTTTCAAGCTTGCATTTCCTTCTGTTTCATGTTGTCCTTGTGGCTTTTAAACACATTTCAAAAATTCTTCCTTTCAAATTCAAGTTTACCAAGCGTCAGTAATTCAGCTTTTTTTTCTTCTACAGAAGTATACAGATGGAAACAGAAATCACTGTCTCACCTGTAAGACCTGCAAGACTTCAGTCATACTTGTAAAACCTAAAACTTTAAAGCCTTCAACAACACAAACAACACCTTTCCAGAGGGGGAGGAAGAGCCTGCTGATGTCAGTTTAAGGCATATTGATGGATTTAAATATAGTATATTCACTGGTTTTGAGCTCCTCTACCCAAACAAGATGTTAGCCATATTTAAATCTAAATAGCCATAATGTGGCTTGGATCAGTTGAATTACATTTTAAAATGCCCTTTTTTTTCTTATTTTGAACCACCAACACTTTGAACTTCACAGAAAGGCCCATCACCATCAGCAGCTTTGTTTCTGAGACCGAGATCTCCGTGCTCTTCCCTTACCTATAATTCACCAGTTGGTACATATCTGTCTCTAGTTCCTCCTTTCAATCCCATTTATAAATACTATTTTTAGCCAGAGCAAATGTCAGCATACAAATAAAATTAAAAATGCAATTAACATTACCAGATACAATGAGATGTTTAATTACCCTTGAAACTAGGCCTTGTGCAGACCCAATAAACTTTAAAGTGCTTTTGTTACCAATCAAATTAACCATCAGAAAGAACATCAGACTGTTTGCATCACCCACGTACCAGGGTCTAGCAGTTGGGACAGCAGGGCAAGGAGAAGATTTTGCCATTAACCTCATGGAGAATGTTAAAGAAACTTCAGTTTTTCTCCTATTGTCCCCTCCCTGCCAGGGGTAAAGCCCTTCAGAGGGTGGACTGTCCCCAGGGGGCCTGGCAGCACTGAGCCCACCGTGTCCTGCTCTCCGCTGAACCTGTTGGCCATGACCAGGCTGCTCCAACACAAGTAAGGAGAAGCTGTTCCCAAAAAAACCCAGATTTTTTTTGAAGAAAACATCTATGTTCACTAGAACTCTGAAGCTGTCATGTCAGGAGGGAACTGCATGCCAACCCACTCGCCTCATTTCAGAATGCAACCTGAAAATACTGCAAATTTCTCCGTATCCTACCAAAAGGACACAACTGCGATTTTTCATTTGTGGAACCACACCAGAAAGCAGGAAAGTAATGTGCCACGGGCCCCTCAGCAAGGTGAGATATCACACCAAGACAGGAATCCATTTCTCCAACCTTCAGTCTGCAATCCTGTGGTTCTGGCCTCCTTCCCAGAGAGCTGGTCCATCACTCCCAAAGAAACAGCCTTCCCCAAAATGCCCTGGAGTACCTGGCTCCAGGCTGACGGAGATGTGATCCAACTGACTTTTCTTCCATTTCCCTTCTGTCCATTTTGTGGCTCCCAGCTGGCCAAGGAGATGCTCTCGCATTCCAGGCTCCTTGCTTAGCACCTCGAACCCAACAGCAGTGGGAAGTGTTGAAAACTGAAGCTGTTCTCAGTCCTAACTCTACAAAACGATGAGAAAATCTTGAGTAACTGTAGAATATATAAAATAGTACTTCTCTACTGCTCTGTGTGCCAAAGAGCTGAACAAAAATGCTTTGTACTGGACCCTACAACACTGGGGTGCAACACAGTAGAAGCAATGTCACCAGACTCATGAACCTTCATCATCCTCCAGAATCAAAATTCCAGTTCACAGTGCAAATCTCTGATGCCGACTGACAGTGGTGAGGAAAATAAGTTTGCATTTAAAAAAAACCCTGGATTGTACGGTATTATTTTCCATAAACATCATGATCTTTGTATTAGTGCAAAATCTTTAAACCTTAGGACTGGCGATGTGAAAATCCATCAAGAGATTTTGTTACTTTTGCACACATTTGGGAAAAAAACCCAGATTTGACAGGGGCCGAAATCTAAATTGTTCTTAAAAAAATAACACTTCACAAAGGAGATGAAAGAGCACATCTGGCCAACAGACACGATGTTTTTAAAAACATGTAACGGTTGTGAAAGGTATGCTGGGCACTCCTGGCTGGAAGTGTCGAGCACCTGCTGCTCCCCAGCCCTTCCCCTCGTGCGTGCACGGAGCACCATCCATCCATCCGTCTGTCCAGGGTGGGTTCTCTTCCCATACATCTGGCATAGCTCCTGCACAAAGGACCACAGGATTAAACCAATGATGAGCTGGTTCAGCCACACTGAACCCTTAACAAACACACAAACCGAGGTGGAACTCTATGGGCAGAACACGTTTTTGATCAAAAGCTATCTTCAAGATAAATTCCGAGCGGTTGAGGTTTTTTGAACGCTTCCTAAATATTGAGACACTGAAACTAACAGACAGGAGAAGGAAACTCTGCACCACGCTGTGGTTACACAGCACCAGGAATGTCCTCCTCTGCGAGCAAGAAGTATTTCATCACGGTGCGTACTCCACACGTCCGACCACGGAGAACGGTAATTGCAATTAGGGCAGTGACTCCTCTGACACAAACACACACCGTTCCAAGAGAACTTATTCCCCACGGAGCTACGAAGCACCCATCAAACACTGACTTCTGCAATCTCTGTCATTCTGGGCTGCGTTTTGCTTCAGTGGCCCGAACTAAATTCATATAAAAATATCAATGAAAGGCTCGAGAGCTTGTCCATTCACCAGAATAAAAAGTTAACGCGAATGCAAACCGAACTAGCTTTGTACTGCTCTGCCAGATTTGAATTCCCAAATCACAGGACAGATGCTGAGCATCTGTCCTGTGAGGTCAGCTCAGCCTTTATAACCATGTTTGTTGGAATGGAGATCCTGACAGGCTCTTGACTACAGTGGCAAAAAACGGCAGCACAATAATTACTTTTCCTCTTTGTTAAGATAATCTCCCTGCAATTGCAGAGCTCTTAGCACAGGATAAAATGATAGCCTTGAGTAATTCTCAATTACAGCACAGCCTAGCAGCTTTCTGTCGTTTCACCGGGCACTTCTCCACTTCATGATCTGACAGCATCATCGAATCACTGAGATGGGGCAGGAGGGTGACCTCTGGAGATCACCCAGTCCAACCCTCCTGCTCGGAGCAGGGTCAGCTGCAGGAGGGTGCTCAGGGTCGTGTCTGGGCAGGGTCTGAATTCGTTACTGGTGGACACGGAGCCTCTCATCAAGATGAACTCTTCCTCACTAGAAGAGCAGCTCTTTTTGTGCTTGGAAGAGAGGAGAGCAGACCGAGAAGTACCAAACCTGCTTTCACAAATGGCTGTCTATTCCAAAGACCTATTCCAATGGCATATATTCCAAAGGCAGACTCTCAGGTAGGGATTGTTTCCGAGAAGAGGCCAGGCTGGTGCCCTGGAACCTCTGCAGCAGATTTCCTCTTCTCACATTAAGGACAATGTGGTGATGAAACTTTAGGTAACACATAATTACAAAGCAAACTAATTACTGACATGCAAAACAATCTTTATTAAATTAGGAAAAGTAATGTTTCTGATTGCCATACTGACTTAATCAAACTGCCCGTCTAGCCACACGGCAAAAAACAACTAAATGAGAAGATGCCCAGTACAGCAGTTGTTACTAATCCTTTAAAGCCCCAAACCCTAATCATTATTTGCTTTTTGGACATTCTTAATGATTTTGGAAATTGCAATGGTACCAAAATTGTTTTTAGCTAATTTTAAAGAACTGCCACTACACCAAAGATATTTCCACAGAATACTCTTCTCTTTAAGCATATGTTGGAGTCAATGACCATACGTTTCCTTACTACAGCGTGTCAGCTGTGTACCACCTTTTTGTTTCATGCTGCCTTTTTTAAACATTTCACAGATCAACAGAATGTCAGACACTATGTAAAATCCTGTTGAACACTGGTCAAAATTTGGTACTTATATGTAGCCAGGGAGTATGTAGGTTAGCATACAGCCCAGCATCAAGCAGCACTTGTTCCCTACTCTGCCGCAGCCTCTTTTGGATCTAACCAAAACATTGGGAACAAAACAGAAAAGGCATTCCTGAACTCCAAAGGTGCTTCAGTAAACAGCACCTAATTCCAAACCAGACTGACCCAGAAGAGTGTATTTTAAATAGTGCCAAACACTGCACTTGCAGAGCTCAACAGGTCGTTTGCCACCGGACTCAGCAGGAGAAGAATTGGTTCCATTAAATTTTCATGCTGGAAATGGAGCACAGTTCAAGCAAGTCAGTACATTTCTCATTGACTTCTACATGCATTTGCAGATTAAAGCCCTTACATCAGGTTTCGTTTTATTTACACTGATGAGAACTCTAAGAAACTCAAGGGAGTTGCTCTGAATTCACAGATTAACCTGACAGGGTTGGACATAAAATTCTTCTTTGTTGTTAATGTTTTCTGAAGGTTAAAGACAGTGAAAACTATCTCTTACAGCTGCTCTTTCAGATAGGTACTTAATTTACAAAAAAAAAAAAAAAAATATCCCTGTATGGACTTTTTGCCCAAGTTCACATGATTATTTTCCGTACCGGGGAAGCTATTTATGTCATTATTACTTTTTTTCTGGACAAAAATCAACTCCTAGGAAATTTTGATTAATTTGCAGCTTGATGCATAAAAAGTGAGCTTGTGAAATTACCAGAAGAGGTAAATAAATGATTCATGCGGGTTGGTTTTGCATGAATAAATTATTTGTGCCTTCTCTACGTTTCATTTGAGAGAAGAATGCAAAATTAATGCTATTCTATGCAAATAGAAAGCCTTTTATAAAATTCTGACCTAATTATAGGTGTTTGCTAAGAATCACATACTTGAGTTTTCGGGGGAAAAAAATTTCTTGGAGCCATATTAGTGTCATGGAAGGAAAGATTCAAACAATAAAATATGCCGTTTGAGGATATTTATTAACAAGAAATACACATTATTAGTATTTCTGTCTTACTAAACCATTTTCACCCTTTTGGAGAGGTGATGAGATTGGTACCCACAATACTCTACATCTAACGTTTTAACCCAGCCTATGATTCAAACGAAATCACCACGTATCACGCAGAGATGTGCGTCCCAGAAGATTTTCATTAATGCCAATAAAATAGATAGCATTTAAATTACCTTGTAGCCAAGGAAACAGAGAAGCACCTGACAAGTATCATCCCTCAGTGCTCCCCTCCGGAGGCAGCTGATACGAGCAGTTTGGTCCAACCCTGCAACAGGTGATGGCCAAATTAATTCCAACACATGGGCCTCCAACCGCAACGTGGTGGTGGTGACTTGCAACCACTTTTCAATGGAAGAGCTGTTCATAAAAATAATGATGAAAATGTCAAATTATTTCTTGATAATTATCATCTGAAACAACGGAAAACATCTTCCTTTGGAGCTGCCTCCAGCAGAGCCAAAACAGGAGAACACCACCTTTTATCCCCAAGGGCATGGGAGATCTTCCAGAGGAGGGTAGAGATGTAGAACTGGAATCAGCTGTTATCACAGAGCACCGGGCTGTCCCAGCTGCAGCGTGAGCCTCCCTGATTCCCACTGATGGGCTCTCTCCTAAGTCCCACAGCCCCTCTACTATGGAGAAGTTTAATTTCAACAGTGTTTTGCTTCTAAGCTTTCCAAAAACACAATTTTAAGTTTTCATTCATACCCTAGCTTATGTCACAGCGCAGCAGCCGCCTCCTAGAACGTGCCCACGTGTCGGCATGCTCCAGTCCCTCAGGTCTTATAATGTCACTTTGTGGATTTAAATGTGAATTTATACCATTGTCAACAAGAGCAGAATTAATTTAGATTTTACAGCTTTCCATCTTTAACTGCTAACCGCTAAGAAATTCCGTTAACAGGATTTCATCCGAATAACTGTCCAACAATTTTAGAAAAAGTATCCATCAAACACCTCAAGGATTGAGACACGAGTAGAATTCACCAAACTGAAAATTATTCATCTGTGAATATGAAGATATTAAAAAGTTCCAAATCTAAAGATTACCTTTACTCTGCATGTTAGCAAAGTGAAAGGAAATATTACACCATAATGATGACAAGAAGAAGGGTAGGAGCCACGGAAAATTTGTGCTATCAACCACAGTATTTTCTACAGCAGTATTTCTTCAGATATTCTAATTAAAACACACAAAGCCCTTCAAGATTGTACTTCAAGACTTGTTTTAGATAATTCAGAATGAATGAAATGAACAGCTCCTGTTTGACCAGTAGTGCACATTTTAGGCATGTTCAGGTAGTAGCTTTGGCATTTCTGCAGGTATTTTCCCCCAAGGCAATTCCACTGCTCTCACACTAAAAACCACTGTTCCTGTCTGTGATAGAACAGACAGATTGATTGATTGACTGACTGATTGATTCAATCAGAGGGCTGCAAGTGGTGTTTTGTAACAGAACCGCACAAGAAGTTTCCATTAATTGACTCCTCTGCTCCTTCCTCTGCAGCTGCCGCTTCTTCAGACACAGTCTCTCCTCTTCAGTTATATCCATCACTCCTCGATCTCCCTCCTGCTGTATTACAACACGCGTCACTGAACGATCCCAGGCTACCGTGTGATTTAGCCTACTCTACATATTAAATATGGACAAGGATGTAACAATTACTCTATCGGTCTTCACATCGATTGCAAGTTCCAACAGCAATAACTCACGCTTGTTGCCAGATGACTGAAGAGCACAACCTGGACGCCGTTCCCCAGCAGAGACTCCTCTCAACAACAGCCACGATGTATCTACACTGAAGGATGGAATTCCACCTTCAATGTGTGATACTCTCCTGGTTTTGGCTGGGCTAATTTTCTTCTTAGTAGCTGCTCTAGTGCTATGGTTTTTAGATTTAACGTGAGAACAATGCTGATACTACCCTCGTGTTTTCAGTTGTCGCTAAGCAGTCACGGACCTTCAGCTTCCCACGCTCTACCAGGTGCACAAGAAGATGGGAGCGAGCACACCAGGAGAGCTGGCCCAAACTGACCCTTGGGATATTCCATTCCACAGGATGTGAACAGGAGAAGGCGGCTGAGGGCAGCGCAATCGCTGCTCGGGAAGGGGCTGGGCATCGGTCAGTGGGTGGGGAGCAACTGCACTGTGCACCACTTATCTTGTATATTCTGTTATTATCATTATTGTGTTCCCCCACCCCATCCTAATAAAGTGTCTTTATCTCAACCCATGAGGGACTTTTCCAATTCTCCTCCCCATCCCATTGAGGGAGGAATGAGCGAGCGGCTGCATGGTGCTTAGTTTCAGTTGGGGTTAAGCCACGAGAGAGACATATTTAATTTGAATTTATGCAAAGTAATTATTTGAAAGATCTGTCCACAAAGCAACGAGACATTCTCAAGTCCCAGCCATCTATCACTGGCCATACACTCCTCACCAGCAGCACCGGCACGACCCTGCACCCACGTGGTTCCCCAGTGCTGGATGCACCAGGGACCGCATCCCCAGGAGCACGCGGCTAAGCCAGGGCTGGCTTACAGTTCGATAGACCTGGCAGGTTTTGCAAGTCATGTGGGCAATTAGCAAGCTAGAGTTTAAACAATCACAGTACTCCGGCACTTTATTCCGAGCTTGAATGCCCTCGATAGAAATCAGTGAGGTATCTACTCCAAACATTTGTGTTTCTGTACACAATGCGGCTGCTACGATTCAAAACAGCCAATTTAGTGGGTGGATCTGTAATTAAATTATTATGGCTCATATCTAATTAAAACGGATTTCGAGGCACATTTCAAGCTGTGGTTGGATGTCAGTTTTAAGTTGCCTCACACGGCTTGGCAAGCAATCATGCTGAAGGAGGGCAGAGGGAAACAGCATCCAAGACTAAGAAAAGGAGGATCTAAAAATAAAAATGTTTTGGAAGGACTGCCGTTCACTTTGAACCCAGCGTTTCGTTATTGGCACGATACCACCTCACACCACAGATCTCTCAAACAGGCCTCGAGACTCAAGAAGAAACAATGGAAAATGCACAGGCCATGGCTGTATCTGGGTTCTACACACAGTTTAACAAAAAGCAGTGGGATAAAAACCTTCCCATGTTATGGGAAAACAGTTTGGGAGTGAATACGTAGTTACAAGCCAGACTGGACGCAAAGGTACAGCCTGGTGATGCACACTACACAATCCATCATCTCATACTGATGAAGCATCAGGTTCCACCCTGGCACAGCCCATCCCAGCTGGCTCTGCTGGGGTGCAGGACACTGGCATGCCCCGCAGCACCAAGAAATGCCATGTTGGCACCCTCAGCTCTCAGCGTCACTACACGCTCTGAGCCATGAATTACGGGACACACGGGGCCTTGCTGTGCTAAGATGAGACAAACCATTTCAATTCTTTGCAGACAGACTTACCCTGTGCAAGGTAACTGAACATGTGTAGTTACTCTGCACCACACTGTCTTGTAGCTCTAAAAGGGAGAGGAAAAAAAAAAAAACAACAACAACTTCCACTTAAAATCCAAATTCTATGCTCCACTAAGATTTTGGGTCAATGAGTAACTCATCTGAAAAGCAGTGGTCTTTTTATATTGCTACAAAAGATGCATTCGAATTTTAAAAGTATTCAAAAGTTTAGTGCCAATATAATTCCTGTTTGGACGACTGTTTACGACTACTCTGCCTGTACCAATACATTCCTCCCAAATGTTTTCTATCGACCCAAGCCTTGGAAGAGATCAGGGAAAAAACGTAGGGCCTGACTCAACAAACAAGTACTAATATAAGAGAATTATGAATTCAGCCTTTTATCACAAACTTTTATGCATAACATGATAATTAATCTGATGTCATGTGTTTACATCCAACACAGCACGGCTGTTATCTCTCTACACAATGCCCAACACTTGAGGATAAATCCAGCAACACGAAACCACTAACTTTCCTCCATAAAACATGACAACGCTTTCGTCGCCTTTGAAAGAGTCTCTCAGGACGTTCCGTTCATTTTGCATACGAAATGGGGAGACTTAATTCCTTCATCAATCTCTGTCTACCCTATAGATCTTTACTATAGATTTGCTGGCTCGAATATTTGCATTGCATCGTTCTATGTGTACTTCCCTCTGGGTTATGTATTTTATTGCCTGCTGGATCTAAAAATTGTCCATGTTTGCAGATAGTGGAACACAGAAAAACACTGACACAGAACATGTACTGTAGTGACATACAGCCATATATATGTATGTGTAATTAATGCAAGTTGGATAATGTACTCAGCTAGTAACATGCCATAATAGCTAGAAAAATAAAAAACAGCCACGAAGGCAGCTTTACTGCAATGTTACTGCTCAGATCCTTGCACCTTCCTTCCTGCGCTGTCACAGCATCTTATTGCTCAGAGTAAATGCTCTAAAAAGAAGAAAAGTGCTGTCACCAGAAAGGGAATATTTCAGTCACTTCAGAATTAGTGGTTAATTCAAAGTCACCTCACTATCGAGTTAAAAAGACATCAGCTAACGCTCTGCAGCCCTGAATGCAGAGCACACGTTATCACCTACCTGATACCTTCAGGTGTGTTACGTACACACAGACTCACACGGCTTCAAATGTGTGAAACGCCTTTTGCATTACAAGTGGTTTTGAGCCAAACTCACAAAGAGTGTTATTAAACCACATTAACGTGGAGCCTGACAGATGCTCCTTCCACAGCAGCAAGCTGCCAGAGAAGTGAAATTCCTGCAGAAGAGCTGTGTCCCTTCTCAGCCGTGCCGGGTGTGATGGGCCATGCGACACGGCTGCCACGAACCACACCGTGATGGCATTCACACGAGAGGACAAACACAAGGCCACCCCGGCCAGCAGGGTTGGAGGGCAACCAGCTCTCCCATCCCAAGACCCAGCATCTTCACACTGTGACCATCAGTAGCATCACAAGGAGAGATCTTTCTCATGACGCTCTTCTCCAGCAGCAGAGACGACGTCCAAAGGAGAAGCAGAGACAGCAAACCTGAGCCCACTGAAACAAACTTCTGACCACTAAGACTGTATATACAGCCTTTTAAAGATGTTGTTCTTCATTTAGATTCATTTTGCTACACACAAGTGCATAATTAGCAAAGTTATTCGTCAAGCTGAACATATACCTTGGTTTTTAGCTTTATGTTCAAAGAAATAGGCCAAGAAACCTGTCAACAGGAGTTTAACGACCATTTTCATAAATAATATAGAAGAGGTTTGAAACAGCAAAGTTTAAAAACATTGCTGAAGTTTTTTTTTTTCCCTAATTTTCTTCCATTCACCCAAGTGGGATTTTATTTCTACATAAAATGTAATGCTAAATAAATGGATGTATTTTCTGAAGACCTCAAGGTGCTGAAGCCACTGTGGGACTGAAACCACATGAGGAACAAGCAGGAACTGAAAGCCCAGCTCTGGCCTCCTTTGGGACCTCCCCCCCAGCACACCCACCCTGCTCACTAATTACTTCACCTCCCTCTTTTCCTGTACTTTTCCTTACGCACTTAAACGCATTTGAAATGTAATTGCACAAAAATTGCCTGGTTCACCCAGCAACTAATAAGTCCATGTAAGTGCTATTACAAAACTCAAATCAAAGGCACTGAACACTGCCATCGCAAAGTAATTAAGCCAGAAAAAAAACCTACCGGCGACTTGAAGTGCTCTTTCATTAGCAAAGAGAATGCAATTATTTTTCTGCCACCTTCTCTTATTCTATTAGTCTGACAAGCAGGAGCAGACACACTGATCTCTCGCAGGGCCCCCTGCCTCTCGGAGCACGTTTACGTACGCGGCTGTCTCCAGCGAAGTCCTCCTTCACGTGCAACTGAACGACTGGAACTAGAACGGGTTGGAACTAGATGATCTTTGAGGTCCCTTCCAACTCTAACCATTCTATGGTTCTACGACTGATGGTCAACACAGTGCCTCCGCTGTCAGCACTTCCCACCCAGCCATCAAGCTGGAACATCTCCTGCCAGCTAAACGGAGCAGTCGTCTTCAACTCTTTAGCTTTCACCAAATATTAAATAAAATTCCAAATGGTTAGGAAGGTATTTGGTACACAGCACAAGGTATTTAGAGGGAAAACCCACACAGCGTTTTTTGCTTTATCTGTTTTTTTACTAAGAGCTTTTTACTTGAGCTAGGTTGGAACTAGATGATCTTTGAGGTCCCTTCCAACTCTAACCATTCTATGATTCTATATCTTCAGCAACAAGAATAAATGTATTGCTGAAACATAGCTGCTTACAGTGGTGACACACTTTTGTAACACAATTCCAGGAATTCATTCTGAAACCATGTGTTGCTATGTAGAATATCACCATCTCAGCTTTCTCTTTTTTAACCTAATTCTGAATATATTTTTATGACAATAGTGTGGGAAAATGTAATTTTGTCATTTCGGATATATTTTAGGCTCTTGCCTCATCACAGCTCCTAAGGTAAGCAGCATCAATTGGCAGCGCTGTTTGTATTGATAACCTTCAAAAGAAAATCAAGACCCTACACAAAGTGACATGAATAATTCATTAAGCCACCCCAAATGCTTCTGCACCACGGAGACGAGCGAGTTTGAACCTAGTACGAGGGGTCTCCAAACAAATAGATGAGTTGGCTTTTAAATTATTCAAAAAGCTGAAATCTCACCGCTCACAAGCTGACCCCGAGCACGTTTAGCCAGGCTCAGGATCAGACTCGAAGTCCTAAGTGGGAAGTAGTTTGGTAAAGCTTAGGACTCTCCCCAGGGCTGGCCTGGACAGCCCTCGGATCCTTCACTGGCTCACTGGTGCAGCTGGAAACACAGACCTGTGTAGAGCACAACCAACCTTTCTCAAATCCAGAGATGGAACAGCCCATTTCTGACAACTGTCCCACGTTTACCTTGGTCCTGTTCACATCAGATGACCTGGCACAAAGGGCTGGTTGACGCTGGGAATTCCAGGGCCATCAGCACGGAATCGTGCGGCCAGGGTCCGAGGGGACAGGGAAGAGAACAGTCAGAACACAGCAGGGCTCAAACTCAATGATGGAATAGCTCAATCAAAAAATATTTGCTGGCCTACAAGGCTGGCAGGCAACCAACTACAGAAAGCTTTAACACAGTCAAAAAGCTTTGTTCTAAGGAAAATAACAATTGTACAGTATTCCCATCTACCCTCAGGTAATGCAACACGCCGCTGGAGTTAGCAAAGTATCGGACAAGGTACCATTGGTACCCAACTCGCCAACTGCAGCACTACGGGGGCACCAAACGATGCTTAAATACCTATACAGGAAAGTAGTTAAAATTTTTAAAGTTTGGGGCTTTTTTCCCTCATAAACGCCTTGTGACATGTGAAGAAAAAAAAATAAATCCTGACATACTGGTTGTTCAAGAGAAATCAACCCTAAGGGCAGGCTTCTGACTGGCAAGGATGGAATTACAATGCAATTAAAGATATTAATGGAAGAAAAAATGACCAATGGCTTAGTGACAGGTTTGTTTGAGCAAGCAGAACTTAAACGAAGATGGAAACACAAGGTAATGTATTTTTCATTAAAAAAAAAAAGCAAAAAGGATAATTCTCCTTGATTTCCAATTGCAGTGAACTTCTCAGAGAATCTTACTTGAAGTACCAGTACCAAGAGAACCCTGCAAAGGAGGCTAATTTCTGCTGAACTCTAATATTAGTTATTCACCTGTCAGTTCTGAAGTCACATTGAAAATCTTCTCGTCCTTTACAATAATAAATATTTGCAGTTCTGCTGCTACTTGGATAGCTATTATCTTGAACCAGTGCAACCTGGCACGCTTCATAATTTCATGAACCTATAATCAGGGTAAGAGGTTGCCTTTTTTTTATCCTCCCTCTCCTTTTTTCACTAACGACAGAAGTTAGCGACTGATAGCACAGAACATTATTGCTCTACAACATGTGTATGAGCAACGTGTGACAACTCAAACGAGCCATCACCCAGACTAGGACTGGTCTGCCACTGGGACGGCCCCAGAGACAAAGGCAGGCCAGGCTGACACAACCCTGTGTTGTGTTTGACATTTTCAAATGCCACGCAGAGCACCTCGATTCGAGGGCGTGCATCGCCAGCACCGAGGCTGCTGGATGTCTCACGAGCTCTACAGCAGCGCAGGACAGAAGGTAAGGAACCAGATTAGACAGTGAAATCCACGTGAGATTAATTGGTGAGTAATCAACCTGACGGAGTTTATGATCCTTCAACTAGGAGTAATACAAAGGTACAATGTCAACAGTGAGGTGGTAACAGCTGATGAGTGTACCCTTCTGCGAGGGAAACGAAATCCTTTTTTCTTTGGCTGGAGGCAAAGGCAGCATCAGACAATTCAAAAGCGACAAGTGCACTTTCTCTTGAACGGTTCCAAAACATTCCATTAAATAATGCCTTTGCTCTTTCAGTAACCTTTGGTAATTGTTGAGAGGAAAAAAAATATTTGTGATGGTTTTCGACTTGAGTGCAGCACATATTTAAATTTACACTGAGACATTTGGGCACTAATAGGAACATCTTGCAGGGGAAAATGAGTTTATTTACAAATGCACAGAAACTATATTTAAAGTAACATTAGGGAAGCGGAACAAGACACGAAAAAACTAGAGCAGAAGATTTCTCCATAATTCTTTTTTCTTTAACGAAGAAAAAAAAACCTACACACACCAAAACCAACACCCCTCAAAAAAAAAAAAAACCACAACAACAACAAAAAACACCTTCACCTGAAAAATACTGGACTTAGAATCCAGAGAATTAGAAATTGATTCATTCTAATATAAATAAGCAGCAAAGCTTAACTCAGCTCGAGGGTCAAACCTGCAATTTCCAGTACTGAAATTAAGTTCTCCCCAACTTAGACACATTCTGATTTAGGAAGTCTCCTGTTGTCTTCTTGTTAATTTGGTAGGCTTTGTTTCAATTAAACCTCTGCAAACATTAAACACTGCAGTAGTTTAAAAAGGAATAACCCTTGAAGTACCATGGAGGGCTGAGGCAACCCGTCAGTGCTCCTCTCTACCCAAGACGGGCAGAAAAGCTGCTGCAGTCCGTGAACTCCATGGAGTTGTGCTGACTCGGAGCTGTTCAGGATCTGGCTCATGACTTCAGACTTATTTTCTTGCAATTATTGATTTGGAACAAAAAATGTCAAAGCCATAAAGGGCCATCAGAAATTACAAAGCGGGAAATTACAAATTCTACATGTGCCTATAAAAATCCCACCCACGTTTCCCTGGCCCCCTCGGAGCCTTTTTATGAGCTAAAGGCAGACCTGGAGAGAGCCTATTCGAGCACTTCAGAGAGACTTGGGCGTCTGTCCCGTGATTGTTCTGACAGCCACAGGAATTGCCAATTTATTTCTCCCTAATGTCCCAATTTCCCTCTCCAACTTGCAACTTGTCTGAACAAAACGCCAGAACTCACCAAGCTGATCAGCAATTCTTTAGGATCATTATTGCACTCAATTGTTTGTACGTTCAGATTTTTCTAGATGTTCCTCAACCAATTTCTCCTCCTCGCTGTGGTCAGTCTCACTGGGAGCTGAGCACATTTCTTTTAAAGCACTTGGTTATTTCATTGCCATTTCATTTGGCATCCACCTGACCCGTGCAAAAGCACAGCTACTATGTTTATAGCCTGATTCTGTCCGAAAAAAAGAATATTTTTTTCAAAAAATAAGTACTATACGAAGAAATTAATCAGTAGAAAAACAGTGCTTTCTGTTATTGTTACTCAAGTCTTCAGTACTGAAAATATTGATGACCACCTTCCCACAGAGAAAAACAGATCTCCCCTCACAGCGTAAGACAGAGAAAACTTGGAGAATTATTTCTTTTCATTTCTTTCTTCCCTCACTCACAAAGGAAAATAGAGTGAGTAATCTGGCTGGTCCCTACCAGTCATGTGTCTTGTCCTGGGAGGAGAGCATGCTAAGGAACAAATAGATTCAAAACACTTAAAGAGAAACTTCAATAAAAGTGAAAGAAAAACACAAGCTACTGAAGGAGAGAAATCTCTTGCTGGGGGATGAGGGAAATGCATTTTACGGTGTCCACCACCAGCACGAATCCAATAAGGCAAAATATCGAAGCAGAAGGTTTACACTTGGTGGGAGCAAACCAGAGTGTTTCTTATCATGGATTTGTACACGGTGCTATTCAAACACAAAGAACTATTTCCATCATTCCCAAGGAATGGCAGGAAGTGCCATTTCTTAAAGAAAACTCTTTTCTTAGCTCTTAATCTCAGGAAACCTTTTAACGATTGTCCCACCTCCCCAGCAATACCATGGCAGACAGAATTCAAGCCTGCCCTTCTCCTGCCATCGCTGTTCTTCTCCCACAAACCCCACTGCTCAGCATGACCCTCTCTTTGGTGCACACCACCAGATCCAACCCCCTTATTTTGTATCTTTGCACCGGAATTGCGTCTCCTCAACAAAAGCCCATCTCAAAACCCAATTATTTTTGATCCATGGTTTTAACTGGAATCTGGCTACGTGCCAACATGCCTCTATCTGTGTTTCCCACAACAATGTCGTTTACAGTGGCCCAAAAGTGCCACAGAAGTCTGAGGAACATCAAGAGGTACATCATCTTGCCAGTGGTGAATCACTCACCGGGGCTGCTGGCTTGCTTCACCATCACTCCTCTTTTTCTTAACCTGAGATCACAGCAAACTTTTGCCAACTTGTCAAAAGTATTCTACTTTTTGCCTTTCAAGGATGGGCACCGAGCTGGGCTTTCCTCTAATAAATTCCAGACATGGTTTCAACTCTGCGTTACACCAGACGCCTTCGGCGATATTGTTCAAACTGTTGGAAATCAAGTTAAACAGCAAGAAGAACAGAGTTATATTTGAATGAGAGCAGGTTAAAAAAATAGAAAACAAATATGCTACACGAGTAACGACTCTAGCTGTGCACGCTGAGACTCCTTATCATGCATATTTCTAACGAGGATTTACTGTGAGACTGTCAGCGCATCTTAATACCGAAGAAATTCAAAGTGAATACTGAAAGAGACAAAGACCACTTGAAATTCAGCTAAACGTGTGCTTCTAGCTGACATACCAGCAAACCAAAGGAAAAAAAAGGTTTTAATTTCAGTGGGTGGTACAATTTTATGACAGAGGGGAAATAAGTTTTCATGGAGTATGATCGACATTTCTGGAAACTGTGTTAGCTTTGTTTCCAACCATCACGTCAAAATAGATTTGGGTGTTTCTATTCAGATCAGCACCATAATCAAGAGTAGAAAACATCTCCTTCCTCCTACACCATTTTGAAGCCATCTCTTCATTTTGCATTAGGACTCCCCTCTGATCTTGAAACTTCAATATTTAATTTTCAAAAAAAATTTCTTCCAAAAGCCAGGACCAGTTTCATCTTCTTTATAGTATTTCAGGTGTGACAAAACAACTTTTCTTTTGAAATACTACAGTGTCCTAAAATATTCATTATTTTTAAAAAAATTCTGTGTTTTCTCAAAACATCATGCAATTTTTGACGCGGGATTACTTGCAGAAGTAATTTCCAACCCTGGCAACCTACGGAAACACTGCTTGCTATATCCATGCTAAAATCTGAGCAGCAGGTAGTGGGAAAGATGTAGGAAGGTCAGAAGGATGATTTAATACTAATGTCACGGTTTCACAGGTTGTCAATCTATCATGAAAATTCCCTGTGGAGGTTCACAAACAGGTCCAACCAGACAAGAGTGACTCTCCTCTCACACGTACCAGGGAAATCACCTTCCTTGCACCCTTCTCCTGTGGCTGCCTGGAATCACAGTATCCAAGATGCTGAGAAAACACTGGTTTATTCCTTACTTCCAGCAAATGCAGTTCTGCTCAGGGATGCTACCAGAGAAAAGCAGCAGATTTAGAAGCCAAGCAAGGTGGCTCAGCGCTCGGCCTGGGGATGGCTGTTCTCAGCAAAGGACGAAGGGCAGCAGCAGGGAGTCACTTTTTTTTATTCTGAAAGAGAACGATGCATCTGCTGGAGTCACAGCACAGCACGCTGGCCTGTAACCTTGTGTCTCAAACTTTGGAGATGATTTGATGTAAGCACACTCAGTTCACGAGCTGCTCAGAAGTTTCACCTCTCAGTTCTGAGGCTTCTGATGCTCATGATTTATCCAGCTGGCCATTGATTTATATTGATGTAACCCAACTACGCAGTTCAAAGGTTTAAGAGTCAGTACCAGATTTATGGCTTCTTCAAAACATCTTCAACAATCTGTTGTCTAAACCACAATAAGAAATTAATTTTTGAATTCATTTTCCTGGGTTTTAACTGACCTTTCTGAAAATGACTGCAGTGATTCAGCACCAGTGACTTCAGATCATCTTGGCTGGCTATCCTCCTGCACGCTCCGGACCACTTACAGTATCAAGACCACAGTAAACACGTTTTTCTGCCTCAAAGCCATTTATTAGAAGAAATTATCTCCTGGGACCAATGGCATAAGGTCAGAAGAGAGAGGATGAGTGACTGCTCATTCACTTTAGGAGTGATTGCTGCTAAACATTCACACCTAACAAGCTCATGCAATTACTGGTCAATTTCCAAATATTAAGGTTGTTTAAATGAAATGTCATTTACTTACAAAGAACAAAAGCAAGAAGAGATTGGGGAAAAACTGTGACCTTTTATAGCACCAATTGGATTCACATGGATGCAGCCTCCAGCAACACTTGGCCACTGGTGTGAGAGATGCCTTATTCCACAGGAGTCAGGAGCACCGTTTGCCAGAGACAGTCCTCACTCTCTATCATTCAGACATCTACCTTGCCATTTAACTGACCAAATTATCACCCGACGGACCAACACGGCTATCTGCGGGCCCAAACCCCTCACCTGCCAATACAATTTATCACCTATATTTGAAAACCAGGTCTCTGCGTGTTTTCTCTTAAATAACGCATCAATCTCAATCCCTTTGCTCACCATGAGCAAATGACTTCAGTGATTACTGTCTGGGCAGCACAACTGCACTGCTCACAGCGCTGGAGAACGCATGGTGGTGCATTCCCAACGGTCCATGCAGTCCAGGTTGGCTCCAGCGACGTGGACAACACTAATGTTTTGTTACGCGGTCACATTTTCGCAGAAAAAGCTGCCAAGGACAAGGACAGGAAAGGTGTTGGGCAGCTCACCAGCAGGTACGTAGAAGTGCAGCAGTTCCTGAAAAACGTGCGGAGTTTATGCAGTGCCGTGGTACTGCCTGGCTGTTTTAGAATGTCCCAAACCTCAGCAATCCCGAGGGGCTGGAGAATTTATGAGCAGAACACAAGCACGGTCAGGTAAAACAGCCCTCACTGGGTCAAAAAATTTACAGGCAAGCCATTTGCTATCCAAGAGAGCAATAAAGCAGTTCCTGAAGTACAAATATCTACAGGCAGAACCCAGCTCTGCGCTGTGAGTTACTGGCAGGTTGCGACTACCGTTTCGAAGAGCTTTCACCATACCAGCTGCTCAGCAGCAGCCGTTGGAGCAAACTCTTCAGTTCCTATCTGGAAGAATTAAGTCAAAAATTGATTTTAAAACTGAGACAGTGTGTGCATTTCATCAGCTGTACAGCTCTGTATGGACAGAGAGAAAACCAGACAAAGAGAGGTGAAAAACACTTGGATGAAAATATTTGATGATGATGAACATACAATTAACATTAAAGATAACTAGTGAACTGCATTTTTAGAAATATTTATGCTTTAAGCATCAACTCAACGAAGCTGAGAATAAAGCCCAAAAGTTGGTAGAAATGCCCAAAATTAAAATAAATATTGGGCAACATGCAACAACTTATTTCTGGCTTGAATTAGAGCAGATGAGGTTATCAGCCTTCTTTTTTTTAACAGTAGTACTTTGAGCAAACTGGTAACAGCCTGAATGTGAATAACTGCAATCAAACAGAGTAAAACCTGAAAATAGTGCAAGAGAGCTTCTCCTGTTGCGCAGCATTCTGGAAGGCAAGAGCTGCTATCTGCACAGGTTGGCTCTAAAATCAGCCATTTCTCTCGGCTCTTCTCTGCTTGCTGTGAAAAATAATGATCTGTTGATCTTGGTTTGTCATTCAAACTGCGTACCTACTAAGTCAGCATCTGTCTCTGTGCTGGATCTACTTCTGTGATGTTTACCAACTGTCGAAACAAAACAGGAACAAAAACACAAGGGCAAAACTTCTAGAAATACTTTTAAAATGACAATAATGGCCACCCGAGTTCAAAAAACCTCATCTGCAATAATATTATGACCACATACACGTCTACACAGAAAAGCATGAATTTGTATTGTACTTCCAACACCAGTAAAATTTAGAGTGGATTTTTTTTTTTTTTTGCACTTCCATTATGGAAAATGAGTGTGAATGGTTTGTGCTCAGTTATAAAACAGAAGACAAGGCTTTGCAGGACAAATTTACAGAAATAAAGAACTTAACTTTCAAAATAATAATTATTTGATCATCTGCCCATTTCTTTTTAAGACAACAGATTAGCAGGTGCTCTTTCCCACTCCCGACCGTGAAAGCTTACCAAGTAATTCCCTGACGGGACATTTTACCTTACATGATCTCATGCCTTTTCCACAAACACAACAAACAACACACCTAACTGGCAAAGATGAGAGTCTGAGATCTCAAAGTGAAGAAACCACGACAGCTACTGCGAGATATGGTCTAAAAGAAAGGGTCAAAGCTTCCACCAGCAAAAGCCAGTGTGGCAGCTTTGGTTTACGTGTGTATGCCTGAAGCGTGTGTCCACACAGCCTCTTTAAGCAACCAGATCTCTAAAAAAGAACCAGACATTTTCTGGAACAGGAGCTGAGCCAGGCTGGGGCAAACCAAGAGCAGGGGAGTGCGGCCGGGGCAGACAGAGGCAGAGAAAAAGGCGCTTGTGGAATTGTGGGCAAAAGAATAAACAGCTGGAGACAGCCGAAGATAACAGGGAGACAGACCTACTCCATAAAACACACAGGTTAAGCCAACGAAAGATGGTATTGCTTCAGTTATTTTCACCTGAAAATATTTTATTTTCAGTAACGCGGCATTTTTTGTTCAAGTCTTCTCTTGCCATCACGTCCCTAAAGATTTACATGAGCTCCTTCCAGCTCTCCAGTTTCGGACAGACTCTCCACGTGTTTGCCTCTCTGCTGCTCATCGTCCCCCGCAACGGTTGGGGTGGGACAGGAGGAAGCTGGACAGCTGACATGTCATTTTGGACAGACACAGGAGAGTTTCGGGACAAAGATTCTGGGAAGTTGCAAAAAGATGCAAGATGTGCCTGTAAGTGATTTCAATGTGGATTTTTTTCCCATTTTTCTGCCATGTGGCTAGACTATATTAGCGTGTTAACAAGTTTTACACGGTGCAGCTGGAGAATGGCAGGAGCCTGAGCCAAGGCCTTCTGCCTCACAGAAAATACTCTGTCCTCCCTCCGTATCGGCACCGGGCACTGCCACAAAGCGGAGCCGGGGCTGGCGCTGCCGTGAATAGCCCTCTGTGCCCAGCTGCCTCGCCGGCCGTGGGCACGCACCCTCTGACACATTCAGACATTCACTCAGCTTCCAACTGCTCCGCATCACCAAGGAGAGAGGGGGAAAAAAAAAGTGAAGGGAAGCTTTTATGCTCTTTGCAGTTTAGCCAGTGCCCTGAAAGAGGCAGCCGGGGCTTCTGATCCCAAAGGCTGGCCCTGGGCACAGGGCAGCGATGAATAGCTCAGGAAGCTCTTCCACAGCCCCGGCAGGCACAGCGTGACTTCTGCCAGGGCTGTTCCTAGCAATTTTCCAGTTTAAAATATCTTGCCTTTATGCAAAAATCCTAATTATTGATGGGTCTTGATTAGGCCATGTGTTATCATTAAAATCGTTCTAAAGGCACAGACCATTTGTTTAGCATGAATTTTGAGTTATTGTGAGAAAATGAAATTTCTTGGTTTATGAGTACATTTATCCTCCTCTTTCTAGTAACCCTCTGAGAAGGCTTATCTAACACCCCTCCCCCTTCCCCATCTCCATTACATCCCGGAGGGAGATGACGAGGCACATAAAGAACGTGCTCATTGATCAGAAAGACGGGTGGAATCGTTAAGGAGGTTGAGATGGCAGGATGGCACACGCAGGGCCCTGGAGCCCTCTCTGTGGAAAGCCCGAAGGAAAACGTTCCTTAAACGCATCAGAAGTGGTCTGCTACGCCTTGTAATTTGGCTCCCTAGAAAGATGTTTCCATATTAGACAGGAAAGTTTCAGTCGTGAAGGTGAAGGAGCAGAAAGAGATTAATTACGCAGCCAAGAGAAAGCAGACACTGAAAACTCTCCCCTACTACTTTGCCACTACAGTAAACAAGATTTGGCTGGACAGAAACAACATCTCTACAAGTTTTCTCCTTCTAGACGATCTGAAATCAGATTCTAGCCTGGAAATTTCAAGGAATCCTGGAGTTTTCATAGCTTAAATCACACTTAGGCACAGAGAAATGCTTGAGGAGTTCAGCCTGCTCCTGATACATCCTTGCAAAACACAAGTTGTCTTTTGGATTTCTAGAAGAATATGACAACATCTCTATGCAGATCTACTGAAAGATCACTAATAACGAGCTTCAGAGGTCGCATTTTTTAGGCGCTCACGTGATGACGCTGGTTCCTCTATGTTCCCCCACACTGCATGGGGAGAAGCAGCCCCTTTCAGACCGCGCCTGGAGGTGCCCACGTTGCTACTCACCTGTTCTCTACAGAGGAGCATTTCTTTTTGTTGAGTATGCAAAAGCGATTACTGTCAGGAGATGAGAGCATCCCCCCAGCTGACGAACCCCACAGTTTCAAAGTGGCACCTTATGTGTGAACAGTAGGTGGTGTAGACACCCACCAGTGAAACACGAATCCTTCTTGGGAGGATGAGACGTGAGCAATGCTGCAGACATCAGAGATGAATTGGTGAAAACTTCTTGATTGGCCATTAGAGAGCAGGCAATCAATATAAGCACGCTTTAGGTTTTACAGATTAATGAACGTATTTTATGGGAATCTCAATGACAGGGTCCGAGAGCTTCAGACACATCCTTGATAACAATTCAGTATCCTCAACAAGAGTTAGGGCCTTTGGCTTATAAATTACGAAATAACCAAAACCACTGCTCTCTGATTGCCCGGTATTACTTCTGGAAGCATCCAATTTGTTCCTCTTTACAATCCCCTGTGTAAATGGGTTTGATGGGCTCCAGCTCTCCTTAGCCATTTTATTTCATCTGACCATCCGCGGTCAGGTGTTCCAGCAGCAAGCCTGCTTTCTAGGGGAGTTAGTAGTTAATGAAAGAAAAAAGGAGATGATCATCAATCACTTCAAAATTGTCTCCTTTCATTTAGAGAGGGAAACAGAGGAGTCAGCAGGAACAGGGCAATACAAGGGAGGAAGCGCAAGCGACTGACTCCATCCCTGCCAGACAATCCCTTGGCTTTCCAGCAGCCGGATTAACAAGCACTGTGGTACAGATTAACACCTGTAAGCAGTTTGGAAGAAGGGCACATAAATCATTTCGTTACTATTACTCTATCTTGAGTTCAGAAAAAAAAAAAATAACCAACCCTTCTGCTATTGTTCTCTACATTCAGAGAACGAAGTTCATACCTCAACAGCATTTTCAAAAACAAGCTACAACACAGAGAGATGACAACTCAAAAAACTCTGAAGGACACAGCAGGATATTTTTAAAAAAAGATAGATTTGCCAAGCAAATATGGTTACTGCTGCCAAAACTCAGTAATTCACTAAAAGCTGTTGAAAAAAGCCTGTGTAACAATAATGCAAAACAAATACATGCACAAACACCCATGCAAGCAATATTTACAAGCACTGTCAAAAGATGAATTTCCATGCTCCAATCACATAATACTGGTAACAAAAGATTACACATCCTTCTCAGAAGGAAAGAATTAGTTACTACTAACTCCAGTGGTTCCTGATCCCAGAAATCATTACTAACTGGAGAAGTAGTTGCACACACAAATAGTCCCTCTGCCAACACTGCTGCAGTCCAGATTTGGAATGCTAGGAAGCAGCAAGCAGGCGTTCTGGCTAGCTGAACTGCTGTGATTGCCCCCCATCCTGCCCACCTGCAGGCAGGAGTCTCTTTCTCTCTAGTCCTGCTACAAAGCTGCTCCCTTTCTCCTCTTCCTATAAAGAGCAAAGGTTCTTAGAGAAGCTAAATAGAAATAAAAGGGAAAAGAAAAACCACCCTCACTCCCACAGACGACAGAACGCTGCCTAAGTAAAAGTTCCTTTCACTGTACATTTGGTGCAGCTCTTGTGCAGATACCAGGTTCAAAAAGCACCGTGAGCTGCTCACGAGTGAAGGTCACAGAGCCAGGGTCTCTGTTCCAGTGCCGCTGCTCCGCATCGCAGGGTCCCAGTAAGCCACAGCACGTCACACAGCACTTGGCTGGCAAAGCAGATGTTGCAGATTTAAGATAAGCAGCAGCGTTAGAGATATGGCTTGGCCTGGCTGATAACTATTTTTAATATCCATACCTCTGCCAGATTTTTATATTAGTAAATTGTAATACAGACAAATACAAATACAGTATCAAATACAATTATTCATTTCAGAGCTGGATGCTAAAGAAAATTAGTCTGCAAAAGAGCAGATCCTTTCCATCCTGAGAAGCTTCTTTGTCTGTATTACAACATGACATGGAGAACCAACCACAGTTTGCAGAAACAGATATAAATTAATGGCATATCATTATGCAAGGTCCTAAGAGCAACAAGGTATAAACTAACACCTGTCAAAAATTCGAAGGTATCAGTCACTACTATTCATTAAGACTTAAGTTTGTAAGTTTCTGAGATTCCACTAGTAACAGCTACCCTACACCTGTTGGTAGGTTCTTGTTGTGGCTGCTCTGAGCATTTACATTTGGGAGCATCAGTTTTCGTTTTCTTTGACTGTTATTATTTAGAGTCATCAATACAGCCATGACAAGCAAACGGCCATCACAAGTTCACTTACTGACATGAATGCAGAAGTCAACCCAACATTTTGGGCTGCCTGGACATTTTGAACACCTTATTCTAAATACCAGGATAATTATTTCTCACTGAAGTATTGATGTAATGGTCATAACAATTAATATAGCACCTTGCCCTTATTTCTGCATGCCCCATTTCCTTTAAGTGTGGCAAGTGTGTGAGTTAATCACCTCTTCAGGACAGCTGAAAGGAAAAAAAAAAAGCTGCATCATCATCACACATTCTGGCCACAACAAGGAACTGCACTGACAAGAGGATTAACATGGCACAGGCTGGTATGAAAGGGAACGTAAGTCCAGTGACGCTGTGCCCTTGGCACGTCAGTGTTATGGAAACGGATGCCTAAACTAATAATTTCTCTTCATTTTGTCAAAACCTCAGCACAATGTTTTTTCAATCCAAATATATTTTATTTTCAGACCAGAGACATTAAATCCAGCTGATGCTAGGTTCCCTTTTTAACCTATGCTTTCACCTTTTAATCGAAAAATACACAGCAAAAGCAAATCAGACAAAGTCTGCCCGAACTCCTACACACCTTCCAGGTCATCAACCAGCTACAGAGAGCTGGTCTCAGCTCTTTGCAGCAGAAAACAAGAAGATCTGTAAGTACGTGCCATAACGAGCCCTCCAGGTATTTCAAGCAGCTCTGACTACCTCTCCAGTCCACAGGATGAGACCAGAAGAGGGATGTTTGGCTTTAGCCAACCATGCCATCGCTTTGTCCGCAGGCTGGGGGTCTAGAGACACAAAAAAAGGACAGAGAACTGACCTTCCTTATTGCTATGGTTGTAATGTTTGGCAAGCTGGTGCTTGAAGGCAGGGAAATCCATGAATTTGGTGTCAATTAACTTCAGATGCCGCTGTAGAATTCCACCCATTTCTATTTTCTGTGTGTGCACAGGGGTATGTACGAGCACACGTGTGTGTGCATGCTGCCATGCATGTACAAGAACAAGGCGAGGGGAATATTTTGCCAATCTGCAGAACCAGTTAAAACGGTTTAAAATTTGTGGAGCTGCGTAACAAACCTAGAATCTACAACTTTTGTGGCAACCATCAGGAGGGAAATAACCTCAGGCAGTTTTGTCATCATTCCCTTGGTAGTGGGAACTAATTTTTTGTTATCACTCCCTCGAACACACCCTGCTCCCCATCCCAGTGCAGGCAGACAATACGCTTCTTACAGCACTGATTATTACCAAGTTCCTTGCAGGGGAGGATGCAGAAGAAAACCATTTCTCGGTATTTATCTCCTGCCCACTGCAAGGCCTCTGTTCCCATTCCACAAAACACACTTTGCACCTGCTTGCAAAGTGCCTACAAGCTTTCTGGAAGCCAGAAAGCCTGGCACACAGCTCCTGCTTGCTTCTTATTTTAAGGGCACTGAAACTGTTTTTTACCTCCTAATAATGGTTAAAACTTTTAAGTGAAAACACAACCAGTTCCTCAGAACACAACAGCTCTATTGGGAGCATCTTCATTACTAAGCTTTTAGTGTATCAAACAACGCTATGAAAATTTCCGTACTAGCTACTACAACAGCCTTTAATTTCAAGTATTTTTTTTGCCCCTTAACAATTAAGTAATTATTTTGCCCCTCGATGGTCAGCTTTCACCCTGACAGTATACTCATTCTTGAAACCTCTTTGATAGTACACTGAAAATCCCAAACCACACTGCTGGCATCACTGAATAAGCAGGGATTTTGCTGGTAATGAGTTATCCATGCCTCTCCAGACAAGAGATTAAGAATTTTTCCAGATTATTTATCAGAAATGTATGACAGTCTTTTAAATTCACCTGCAAAAACAGTATACGCATGATTTGTACATTATGAACTCAATTAATCATTGCATATTAGCACTTGTCTATCTCCAACAAATGAGCAGCTTGAGGAAATCAGGGGGATTTTTCACCTGCTTAGATTTAAGCTTGTCTTTAACTACCTTGACAAATCAGATCTAATGTTTCCTCACTAGACAGACTGCAGAATACATATGCAATAGACTGAACCCCAAAAAAAAGTTTCAGTTTTATCAATGCCTCAAGCAAGTTTATTCACTACACTACATATAGTTCCTTTAACGTACAGCACTTAATGCAACAGGGTGCTGGCCCCACGGGGGATTCCAAGACACTACACTTGTGAGTAAATAAATAAAGCTGGTTTAAAAAAAAAAAGCAAACAAAACACAACACACCACAAAATTCACACTAAAGAGGAAACAAAAATAAGGTCTATTTCTAAGCTATAACTATGGTAGCAAGGAAGTTAATAAACCTGCCAATAAAACTGGCAACCAGACACAAACCCTGATCTGCTATGAATGGAACAGAAAATACTAACATTTCTATAGAACTTTTAAAAGCTCAACAACAGTCCCTGATACAGTTACATGTTTGCTACATAATTAGGTGAGAAAGCCCTGGAGGAAGGTCTTACTTTCGTGCCATATTCTATTATGTCCTTGCAATAGCCTGCTATGGATTTTTCAGCCACATTTAACTCTCCAAGAATTTTTCAAAAGGTTATTCAGCAACAGCTACTTCCACATGCATGAAAATAAGGAGACCCACCAGACAGCGGGTTCCCGAGAGCAACACCCCAATCCATGTGTGCACGAGAGGTTCTAAGGAAGGCTGCTGGATGCCCAAAGGCACAAGAGAGAGGATCCCGAGCCACTAAGGCAGCCTCAGGATTTAAGGACAAAAGCAATTACAAAGAATCTGCTCTGCTCCCATGAGATCCCACCTGGAATACTGTGTTCAGCTCTGGAGTCCCCAGCACAAGAAGGACATGGAGCTGCTGGAGCGAGGCCAGAGGAGGCCACGGAGATGATCAGAGGGCTGGAGCTCCTCTGCTATGGAGACAGGCTGAGAGAGTTGGGGCTGTTCAGCCTGGAGAAGAGAAGGCTCCGGGGTGATCTTATGGCAGCCTGCCAGTGCCTAAAGGGGCCTACAGGGAAGCTGGAGAGGGACTTTTTACAAGGACATGTAGTGAGAGGACAAGGGGCAATGGCTTTAAACTGAGAGGGGGCAGATTTAGATTAGATATAAGGAAGAAATTTTTCACTCTGAGGGTGGTGAGGCACTGGAACGGGTTGCCCAGAGAAGTTGTGGCTGCCCCATCCCTGGAAGTGTTCAAGGCCAGGTTGGACGAGGCTTTGGGCAACCTGGTGTAGTGGAGAGTGTCCCTGGCCATGGCAGGGGGGTTGGAACTGGATGATCTTTGAGGTCTCTTCCAACCCAAACCGTTCTATGATTTTCTATGAATCGATGTCAATAGGTTTGTGGACAGATGTCTATACATGCCCAATAGCTCCATGACTCCTTTTGTCATTAGTGTATGTTTTCACAGTTTGAAGTGTAACTACTTTAAAGCCTTAAAAACATCATTACAGGTAAATCAAAAACCCTTCCCAAAAGGGGCAGTGGTTTTCTTCAGTGACAACCTGTAAGGAGAGTCTCCTTGCACCAGTGAGTTCTGCATTCCCAATAAACACTCACCATTCCTCCCGAGACAACACGCTGCACACATCGGTGGGCCCTGAGGGGTTCATTTTTCTGACATCCTTCTGAAAACACGTCACTACTGCACCCTGCACCCCTGGGAGGGCAGAGCCCCCCAGGCTGCCCAGCCGGCCGCACTTTGGGTGCTGGGGCTTCCCATGCTCCAGGCCCAGCGTCTCCAAATAAACCATTGGAGGGGCGACCTACGGCCAAGAGAAAGTCAAAAGAAAGAGAATGAACCAAGTCAGTGAGGTGGGAGGGTGCAAAATAAGCTCTCCCAAAATCAGATGGGTATTACTCTGTGCTCTGGCTTTCAAAGAGGCAAAGCGTGGCAGCTAAATAATTTCAACCATTAATCTCACGCCTCCACACAAAGCAGTCAGGTTTTGTCACCGGCTTTTATTCTGCACTGAACTTGCCATTTGTTGAAGTGTCAATCTAGGTGGCTTTGTTGGAAACCAACAAGGGGAGATTATTCGAGCAATTATGAACTAGAATGAATTGCTTCATTTGAGAAACCCGCAAATAATTAAAAAAAATAATAAAAGATAGCCCTTTTCTTTGTTCAGTAAAACCACTGGTTACAAGCTTTAAATACTAGAGACGCAGGCTGTCCCCAAGACAAGCAGAAAATGCATGCAAGTCTTGGTTTTCAAAATTTTAAATAGTCATGGAAAAAGTAAAAACATTTGAGGCGTTTTCTTGATTTTATTTTGCTGGCGTTTTTCTTGCCACACCAGGATTTACCATTTTTATACTTCAGTTTTCAGAAAGCACGACAAATTTGCATAGAACTACCTTCCAGCTTCGTGCCTGCGGTGGATGTAGGAAGTTGCTGGCAAATCCCTTTGTTTCTAAGGCGTATAAACTGAGACACATGTTAATGTAAATTAAGAACTAAGCCTCTTACCTGTTTCAATACTTTTTGCCTACATTTTCACATCAAGTGCTTAAGAGAACAGGGAGGAGATGCTATAGTGGCCAGTGACAGCAGAAAAATAAATACAGTCCTTATTGGGAAGTGATTATATTTCCATCAGACACAAACTTGGGGAATTTCTTTAATACATCGTAGGGTATGTTAGCCTTGATCCAGCAAAGGATGTGAATAAATCCACATTAGCTAATTGCATTAAGGACAGATGACCAGCCCGTGCCCTGCATCTTCTGCTGCAGGAAGGGAGTAACCTGCTCCTGGACTTCCAATCTCTGAAATGGCCTGGCACTCTCAAAACATTCCTGAGATTAACCAAGTCACGCTCCACTGCACTCCTTGGAACTCTACGAAATTTCTTCAGCTTTAACATGATGAAAGAAAGAAAGTATATTTCTACAGAGACATGCTGGACAGACACACCAGGTACCCAGAGCTAAGTCCCACGTGCTCCATTAAAACTGCCCGTTTTAAAACCACAAGGCTGCGGTGTGCTCCTGGCAGAGAACCTGAACGCTGCGGAGCTCAGCTCAAGGTCTCACTCACACGAGTGTTTCATCAAAATTGCTTGGCCATTGTGCAACAGATCGTGTTTGTTACTGCTACTCATTTCCTCTTCGGTTAAACTGGGAATCCAGCTCATGTGTGCTACCGAGTTCCCTCAGGAGCAGGATCACCTGCTTGTAAGATGCACTGGGTGGAGAAAAGAGAAAACCAGGAGCTGCTAAACACTACTACAACGTGGAAACGAGTTGTAGTTCTGCACTGCAGGTCTCTGCCTTGGTTCCTCGGCAATCAGCCCCACAGTTGGGCTGAGGACACTACCACCACTCTGCAAGCTCCACAGAAACTCTGGGATGTAACCTCGAAACAGAAGTCCATCTACTGAACATTGCGTTTGGGCTTCTTCTCAAGAGAGAAGAGATTCTTCGTTCATGAGATTTTGGCTTGATTTCTCATAGAAGCAAGGCCCAACCAATGGGTTTTTCCAGCACCCTGATTCAAGTACCCACAAGGCACACAGCAGAGAATGTAAATGCACTTTTCCAAAAATTTAGTCCTTGCTGCTGCCTTGCTCAAGGTCATACACCAAGTGGCTGGTGAACAAACAAATCTGCTAACTTTCAGCAGAGTGAAGAATTAAAATCCAATTTAATTCCAGTATCAACCCTGGTGTTTGACACTGTCAAAACGAGTTTCTGTTTTAAAACAACAGTAGAATATGAGTGAGGCAGAAAAATGAGACTGGCAATAAAATGAGACTTCGTAATCCATCTTTTTTTTTTTCTAAAAATTAGACTATTTTCTAAGAAAGGTTGATCTATTAATTAAGCAAACTTAATTCCAAATCCAGTATTTGTGGTTCTGCTGGATTCGCTTGGATTCTAAGTTTAAATTAATAACTGAACAAAGGTTTTCCTGAGGTAGATTCTTCATATTAAACACACAGTACCCAAAAATATCTTAAAACACATCCTACCCTTTTTTTTCTCCCCTCCTCATAATATTGGACTTATTGTGCATAACAAGTTGCACAGATTGGTGAACAGATAGAACAGTATCAGTGTTTCCGTAATTTTATACTTTGCAGTTACTGTTTGATAGAAGTAATCCCTGTAATATCCAGTATCTATTCTTAATGATCATTAAGAAATTATTCTTACAAATTAATCATTTCTCATATTAAAATATAATTGCCAAGAGTACTTTATTGCTCCGTACCAAATGTATCCCTGCTTTTCTACTTGTTTCCTACCCTCTTTTTCTCAATGTATCATTCATCACAAAATCATCAGGACAGTAAGCACTAAATTTTATGTCCTCATGATGTTCTATTTAAACAGTTCATCTGACATTTTAACAGGTACTATAAACCCAGACCGAAAATGAAGCGTGCCAGTAGCTGGGATGTACCAGCATGCGAAGGATTTCAGCAAAGTAAGAAAAAAATGTTCTGAACACAACTGGCAGGTCTTGGCCACTGAATAAAATCAATATTTTTATTTCAAATTATCTTGGAATTGAAATAAAATCCACATCTGTCTTAGCTACTGATTTAATTGATATTGATAGTCCCACATGCTCAGTCTTTAAGATGCACTAAATTTCTGCTAGAATAATCGTACAGTCATCAAGGATCTGCGTTTGATTTACACTCATGCCCAGAGAATTTGTTCCACTGCTGTCCTTGTGACTACTGATGCAAGGAAGGGCTGCACAGGTTTTGCTACAACAATAAAAGAACGTTTTTTCAGCTGCACAGTCAACCAACAAAACCAGAAGAAATACAGGTGCCACACTTAAAAATAAGCACCTTTTTCCCCACGAAACTAGGTTCCCAAGGAACTATAGAGAGAAACAGATTCCAAACAAAAGAAAGGTGTTATTTAGGTCAAAACAAAAATATTCTGTACTTCATTAAATACAATTTGGTTTCTTATTTGGAAGGTTTACAATTCAAGTTCGAATCTACGATTTAACTCTTGTGACTCTCAGATTTTCCAGCCAGTGTGAATGTGACAGTAAAAGACCAACAGAGTGTAGATGCTGCCCTTACACTTCTGTATTAGAACACCACCTAGTAAACGTTGATTATTTCCAGGATTTGGGATAGAGCATGCTGCTAGAACAGAACACGTGAAGCAAAGGTGCATGGACATGTGCTGCTGCCTTCTCAAACGCGGGAGCAAGCACAGCCTGAGGGACCTTTACACAGACCTTCCTGAGCCTCCAATGCCAACATCCCTCATTAAGCCTGCGAGTGTTCTAACAAGCATGTGAGATCGCAGGAAGGCTCATGAAAAAAGAACATCCAAGTTTCAGGATCTGGAAAGTAGATTTAAGCTGCTTTCTCAACTGCTGCCCCTGTCCCCAGGCCTCTTCTGTAGCTCACTGACACCCAAACCGTACCAGCAACTCCTGCTGACTTCAGACCAGACCTCGAACATCTCTGAACATCGCACTCTGTGACAGATTGCTCTGCTGTGCCGACCGGCATTCAAATTATTCCAGTTACCACTACAAAAATATTGCTCCTTTCTTTGACAGATCAAAAGTGGGCACATTACAAAAAGGTCTGTAAGCTGTTACAGATGGCATTTGAGTAAGGCCTGTCCTTTTGCCAAGATACACACCACCCGAATTGCAGAGCCTGACGGAAGTTTAACGATCCACGAGCTGGGACTGACACAGCTCTGCTCCTACTGGGAAACGTCCTATTTAACGCTGGCGGGACGCACTGGGACTGCAGCAGTGTCTGCTGTTTGCCTCCCATGTGGATTGAAGAACTAGCACACAAGTGCCATGCAGAGTCCCCGCTCTCATTTGCTGCACTGTCATCTCTAACCACGTGCCACACAGACGTTCTGACCCGGCCTTATTTCTCTGAACCCAGAAACGTTATTTTTGGTGTTCTGTTTAGTCTCAGAGCTTTTCTGCTTCCTTTGCTGGCCTACTTGTCTGGGGATTTCTTGCCATCGAAGCTTTGTTCAGAGGAAGTCCATCCCACCCTCAACATCAGGCACGAAAACTTTGTTTTGGTGGATGCTCAACTGCAGATAAATAGAAAAAGAACAGGAGTCGAGAGAGACAAACAGGGGAAAAAAGCCCTTTCAAATTCTTGAAAATGGTAAGGATACGTAGTTTAAACCTTTCCTTTTGGAGGCTGGGCACAAGTAGAAGGGAGTTTACGATTCCCTTCTCTTTTCCATTAACATCAACGCCAAAGCCTGATTTCATTCAAGGAAGTTATGGGAACATTTTACTTCACTGTAGTGAGATGACTTTCTTTACTAAATCATTTATAGGAGGACTATTCAAAAGAATCTCTGTCACAAAAATGGGAAAATGAGAGAGACAATTTCTAATTTTTAACAAACTAGCAGGGGAAAGAAAAGCATGTTAAACCCAAAGGAAAACAGATATGAAGATGAGTCAAAAAGGTTCGTTCCCATGACACGCTTCCAAACCATCTGTATTACAGCTAGCTTAAAGCTTGAACAAAAGGTCCTTTTCAGACTGGAAAAGCTAAATTAGGTGAAAATAAGACCTTTGAGATTTTTTTATATGCATCAACCTTTGATTTAAGAAATTAACTTAGATACTTCCTATAGCATATGCTGGATTTTGATGAGCTGCCTTGTTTCAACAAGGGGAGAAAGGAAAAAAAAAAATTTCCACCTAAGTGGAATATTTTCAACAGAAGCACGCACACACTTCTGGAAAACTCCACATCCTAAACTGACCTTCTCATTCCTGGTTTGCCGTGCAGGAGGCCGCAGCAGCACGCATGCGCACGCTGTCTGCCCCGTGCCAGATGAAAGTGATTCATTGCTCTGAACGCTCGGCAGCAGATGCCAGAAAATCGAATATCATCTGAAGAGAGATAAACTAAGGCTGCAGTGTTGAATACCTTCTAAGAGATTTGGAGGACTGTATTTTAAAGCAATACACTGTTTTTAATGCAGCTCATACACAGAATTTTACTATAAAAAGAGTTCCATGTTTTCAAAACAGTATGAAGGGGATTATTGGGTTGCATTTTTCTTAAGAGTAAAAAAAAGCATGAGGTTTGCTCTGCTGTTCTCCAGCGAATTGGTACAAAGCAAGTTCTTATTTTGCTGGCTCAGGCAGGACAAGAGCAGGCAGTACAAAAGGTTACCATAATGTTGACAACTTTTCCATCACCAAAACAGGTGTTAGATTAGAAACACAGACCACAAGATGGAAAATCTTCTGCCGTAAGTCTCCCGAGACCACTCTCTCTCCCATTACAAGGCCACATAATGGCAGGGGCTATTGATTGGGGTAACTCGACGAGCACCTGCAAGGTGATGGGGCACACAGGTCCTCCAGGAGCACACACATGACCTGATCCTGATGTGACACTGAAGGCAGCACACTGAGAAAGGAGGGCCTGCCTTTGCTTTCCTGCTTGCGTACAGCAGCTTTTACACCACTAGAGCTACAGGCCAAGGTTGTTCAAGTGCCCGAGTCCAACATTAAGGACAGTAAATGGAACATCCTTATCCACATGACTACATAAAACTCATGGGTACCATCTATCTGTGGTAGTAAAGGCTACAAGACCTAGAGCTGGATGCAACAGAGCCCACAAGTCAGAGATGTGGAAGTACTAATCCAAAGTTAGTGACCTTGAGAAGCTAAGACAAATTCTTCTCACGTCAGCCCACCTATTGATTCAGTTCCTTTTGCTGCTTGTACTATTGCAGTTAGAACTTCGCTTTCAAATCTACAACATCTTCAGAAACTTTAGAGAAGTAGAAGTCCCCTAATTTTTGTCCTTCCCAACTCCTGTCTCTTGCAGGCATATGGTCTCTGAGCAGAACATCAGACAAATCTGTTCCTTTATTAATTATCCACAAGACTTAGCTGCTACAGGTCCTCTAAACAAGATTTTGTCTCTAAAACAGACAATAGAAAATTTCCATTTCATCATATTAACAAGGCACAATAAAAGCATAGTCTAGAAGAACGCACGCATTAATATTTCCAGGAAATATTAGCCTTGGACTTGTCATCTTTTGCAAAGGAACTTCTCAGATCAAGACACCAAATACATACAAGAAGGAGCATTATTACGTAAACTTCAGCACTGATAAACCTCTAGTTTGACAAAGAATCCAGTACCAGCCCTGCCAAGAAATTGCAACGATTTAAGAAGGTACAGAAGTGATGCTCAGCACATTGCATTTTTAATAGAAGAACGGGATGGTTCATACCCAACACTGCATCGTATTAACTGGAGTGTTAGATCAACCACGAAACATTTCTAGCTTCTGTTGTAGCTATACTCTCACTGCACTAATTCCAAAACATTCGTACACAACCAGTCCTCCTCCTTGTACGCACCTAGAATAAAAATCATTCACACCATGAGTAATTACAGGATTAATAACCATAAAACTAGATATATTATTTTATTAAAGTCATTAATTTTTGAAGACTATTGGTCTAATTACCTTTTAGAAGGTGGAAAGACAAAGATTCTTTTCTAAATCCTTCAGGTTTATTCTTCCTATGTATAAAAGCCAGTACAGGAATTCAAACCTCACTGTATACCTGTCTGGGGATTTCTAAACTGATCTGGCTGTTCCTACAAGTTCCCCTACAAGCCATCTGCCTGGAAGTATGACCTGACTTCATCTCACATAACACTGGCTCCTAATCTTCCTCTTCTTGCACTTCTCTCTGCTACATGAATTAATTGCTAGCTATTACAATCACCAGTCCCAGCTGCAAGGTAAGTTCACACCTAACTACCCAGTTTCTTGTAAGGTTGTATCTAACCTACCATCGACAGACCAGCCACTCACCGACACAGGTTTGCAAAGTGTTATTCTTCAGTACTCAGCACTTACACACAGGTGTATGTTTGGTTTTTTTTTTCCAATATGCCAACATCAGCCTTTAAATAACTTCTTATAACTATGCATCTGTAAAACGGGCATCAACCGCCAATATGCCGAGTCAAGAATGTAACAGCAACTCAAGAAGTGACCCGAGAATTGCCATATTGGTAATTAAATCCACAGAAAAACCTCCAACAACCACTCGGAGCAAGGAACTATTTTGATTTTTGGAAGGCAGAGTGCGTGTCTTACTTCTATCCAAAATTATGCTGACAGTAATTCTGCACCTTAATGGTAACATCCCCAGGTTGGTGAGTCACGTAACATGGAGACACGGACACTACTATAGGAAAGGATAATTCAGTACCAGAAAAAACAGTGGAAGGGATGATTGAACAAGTTGTTCCACATTTTGGTTACCCCATCTACAATGTTTTCTTTACAGAACACAAAATTTTAAGAGAGGGACTAACTGAAGATTTATGAATCCAATACTACTTCTGGAAATATTACGCTGTTCATCGTCAGATTCAATCAGCCCCTGCAAACTGAAGGTAAGCAAATAGTCACAGGAGCCAGCACAGTCCCAGTTCCATCACGATTTCCCTGAATCAATGAGCTACAAAGCAAACGTTTGCCCACAAGCACAAGCAGCAGCAGCCCTGCCTGCACTGCCACTGATCATGACTAATAGAGACCTGCCACGGGAATGGATCGCACGGAATGAAAACGACTGCTACGCAGCTTTCTTTCATTTGTTTCCATTTTCAAGTAATAATGCAATACAAAATTGGACGTTATTTTTAGCTGCTAGAACAGGTGGCATAAGGAGAAAAATAATTTAAAATCTTATTTGTATGAATACGTGATCCTGTTGTGCAATATTCTTCACTTTGTACCAACAAAACGTAGAATTAATTGATTCTGAATAAACTGTGCTATTTTATCACCTAAATTTCCCGCTACACAACCATACCCTTGCACTCAGCAGGCAGCAGAGCACACCCACTCTGACACTCATCATGCTGGGTTGGTCACGTTAGACCACCGACTTCTTCCCGGGGCAAGGCCTGAACCAGAACTCATGGTTTCTCATTCTTAACTCATGGTTTAGATCTCAGTGGCTTTCCAGCTCCACCTGAGATCTTTTAAAGAAGTCAGAGAACACACATTTGGAGAGCTGCCCCACCAGTACAAGGCCCTGGGGTTGCAGTGGGGCACCATACGTATACCTTGGCCATTTATTTTCCTTCTATCAACTTTAAACACCATCCTTTGCTGGAGCTGCTTTGCTGAGGCAGCAGCTGAGAAGCTCCATGTGGATAATTCCATCAGTGCTCCTCCAGACCTCCTCGTTTGCTGGAGCTGACATCCCTCTCTCTCATCACTGGGTACTTCAGCAATGATAACTGACTGAATGAAAAATGTCTTCCATGAAAATCCTTTAGGGCTACATTAACATACTCAGCTAATACAACCAGTTTCAAAGCGTGTCTTCATCCCTACTCAGATCTGTGCTGTGCTACCAATTCTGGTGGGTCACAACCCAGGCAGGCTGCTTTGTCTCAGTAGATGACTTTGGGCAAATACTGCTTTTGAATAACTACGCACTGCTTGCAACAGATACTACCTCTAATTCGTGTTATTTTTGGTTTTCTTCTACGGCCATGATTTTTCTTTCCAATTAATATTTTGCTGCTTGTGATATACAGAATGAGAAGACTTTACTCTTGACCTTGATTAGCACTACTGAATTTCAATTGTTATATCTCTAACAAGCAGTTCTGGAAGCCACAATTTTGCAGGTCCTTGTGTTACAGCCTTAGGAATCAAACCAAGCTTTTGGGCTGTTACTCCTGGACTCTGTAGTACTGGTCATAATACCCTTGTTTTCCCTGATACTGGTGTGACAGGATGCAAGACTGAATGAATTAGTTTGATCTTTCACCCTTTCTATCATGGCATCAGTGAAACTCCTTTCTTGCCTACGAATAGCAGTGATAACATTGGCAGCAAAGAAGCACGGATTAGACAAGAGAGAACTAAAACTAAAAAAATTCTTAGGAGATAAGAAATTTAAAAACTTAATTCCTGAAAAGAAATACACAAAAGCAAACAGAGCTCTATAAAAAAATATGTTATATGCCTACTGCCACAGGGGACAAGCCAAAGGATATATAGATGCCAAACATCAATCAAATTGTGCTCCGAAAATTAGATGAGAACTGATTTTTGCACATACATGCAGTAATTCAGCGTTCAGATGAATTTATTACAAATACAAGGCATGTGATATTTGTCACTATTTCTCGTTTCCTGCTTCCATCTGTTTAGACCCAGCTGAAATCTGCTACTGTACCTTATTCAACCCCTTTTCTCTGGGTCTGTCTGATTACTTCCATAAAAGGTGAGCAATGAAAAGGCTAACGTTAGATCTGGTGCCAGTATTTTCTACATAAAGAATTACAGTGCCATTTTTGTGGGCTTTAGAGACAAGCAAAATGCCCAGCAAATTAAAACCAAAATAAAGCAGAAGGAACCCAGCTTTCACAATCTGCTTCTAAGGCTGTTACACGCCATCGAAGCAGTGCCATTCTTCAGCAGTAAAACCCAAATGGAATCTACAACTAACCTCACCGAGAGAAACACGAAGCATCACAAGACAGAGAGGAACAGGCTGATTTACTGGGATCTTTCATACATGGAAGCTGAAATAGACTGGACTTTTAATTGCATAAGCAACTCACTGCAAATACTAGCTAGATAATTTATTAAAATGAAAGCCATCAATGTTATATCTCTATTACAAGTGCAGAAAGAATATGGATGAGCGTATTCTATTACTTGCTTTAACTATTTGGGAGGACCCACATTATGCAAAATTACTGAAGCTAACGGATATTGCAGCAAGGTCCTCCTCAGTTACCTACATGGAGCTCTCCAAGTTAAACTGACACCATAAACGCACAACTGGCTACAAAAAGCTGTCCATCACTATCAGAAACACCAGGAAATTCAAGTGCGCCATGTCCTCTCAACATTGTCGCAACCTACTTTTGTTTCCCAAAGTTTATGCTCTTGACAACTGGTTAATCTTCTATTACCCAGTTTGGGATTACAGAAGTCAACTATTCCAGATATAATGACAGAAAAGTCCAAACCAAAGTTTAAATAATGAATAACATGAATACATTATCTAAACAATTGTTCTCAAGCCCTTTACTCTCCACTTCTTCACCAGTAATTTTTGATCCATACAATATGGCAGTTTTCCAACAGGACACAAACAAGGCAATTATTTAACCCACTGGTAATGGCTTCTGTGACACAAATGGTCAGATACCATTACCACAGCTGTTTCCTCTGGTTTTAAAATTATAAATTCTTAGTTTCTTCAGGGAACAGGTCAGACTAAACTGGGAGAAGCCTTCAGCAAGGCTACAAGGGAATAAATTCTACACAGCTCTGCTAGGAGTCTTCTCACTAGAACAGGAATGAATCAATCTAACTGGATACCAAGGAGACAACAAAAATTTAAATGACAATTTCACGAGAAAGAAAATGCAGAATGAATACTAGGGAAACAGAAGCAGAATAGATGGACAACTTAAAATGACAATGTAATTAACTAACCACAAAACATTCTCAAGGTTCTCATCTAGAAGAACTGCTGAGTCATGTGTCAGCCCTGAAAAGTGACCCTCCTGAAACTCTCCTGGGAGACTCCTACAAACAAACCTGTGGACAGCAATAAGGGTCAGCATATTTTATTAAAACATTCTGCACATGTTCCCTTTATCAATACAGACACCTGCACGTGGCAACTGCACGTTAATAACACGGCAAGGTTGGCTGTTAATGGGTTCTGTGACTCTCGCCACATCTGTCTCCATTTCTCAGCTGGTACAAGAAACCCTGCAGTGCTCTCCAACACTTCCCTGGCAGGAAAACAATCCCCAGCCCAGATGTTCTCCTGCATCTTTTTACTTACTACAAGATCAATTAGTATCCAGATATTCATAGGAAAAATATTTATATTCTACTTTCTAAGGAGATACAATGTTCTATTTTGTTGCAAGACTTGAAAAAAACAAGAGTTGGGTAAAAATTTTGTTGGGGTTGTTAGTTTTTTACTATTCACTTATATCTGCAGGAATTCTGAATGTCATCACGCCTCTTCTCCCCTGCCTGCCTCCCTCCCAGCGCTGCTACAGACAGGTCACTGGCTTTAAAAGGTTTCTTTTTCAAATGCTGGAAGAAGGATGGGTGAGGGAATCTTTCATGTGCCCTTTGCAAAATCTGTACAATGAGAGTTTTAAGGTTCTTTTTTAGGTTGTTCTAAACCATTCTAGGAGAAACATTTACACATTCTTAGCCTTGAGGAGAAACAAAACAATTTTATAACGTTTAAATTAAACAAGGCCAGTAGCTAATACTAAAAGCTGGCATTTTACCAACTGCCAAAACCAGATCAATAAATAACCATCCTAAACTACAGAAAAAGAGGCTCAGCAATGTGTTATCTGTAACCTGCCATCCAGAGAAAGGACACGGGAGGCACAGTGTGCTATGTAGATGATGATGTTGCAGTGGGAAAACGTAGGTTTTCTGCACGCTCCGTACGAGCAGTTTCTTTTGCTGCCACTGAAGATGACAAGTAGCAACCCACCTTGCCTCCTGGGAGCACATCTGCCGCAGGAAGATGGGAAGCTACAAGCTGCTGAAGGCTGGGAGGGCGCTTTGAGGAAAGAGCCAGGGGTGCCTGCCCTGTTCTGAATTCCAGAGGCATCCGCTGCTGCCCGCTGCGGGAGACAGGCGGCGGTGCTGGATGGTTGGACATTGGCAGAGGGGATCTCCCACCCGTGTCTCCATGAGTCCGTGAGCACTGCAACAGGCAGGAAATCAGAGAAGGGCGTTTAGCAGGACAAGGTAAACACAACTGGTACAAAATTGTTAGAAGTCAACCTTAAATCTCACATACGAGGCTTCCTCTGCCTGAAAGCAAAGAATTTATACAGGAAAAAAGGAAAGCTGGAAGATGTGCTCTAAAACAGACTATACTAGACAAAACCTGTATGGTGAGTCTAATTTCAGGAAGCAGTTTTGAAAGGTTTCTGGCACACAGGATGACCCCTAACAAATGCTCTGCACAAGTAGGCAAACACACCCAAGGTTAAGCAGCCACAGCTGCCAAATCTGCTGCCACAAGAAAGAACTTTAAATCCACTATGGGAGACAGTACCAGTGCCACAGCCCAACATATCTTAACCCACTCCCTTGGCATGCTTAGCCCCTTTCTTTCAAGCTTTGTATTTTACTGGAAAGCTAAAATTTGCTGTAAACATAATTCGAAATTAGCTATCAGCCTTCAACTATGGCTAACTCAGGCATTTCAATATCCAGAGAAAAGTCCAGGGAAATACCCTGAGCATGGATAGCTGAAAGCGCCAAGTAGGACTGCTGTTAACTACTAAGGACAGTTGTTTGGAGACCACCAAATAAGGCACATTCAAAGCCATTTTCCACTTGACAGCACAAAACAGGAGCCCAGTGACCAGGAGGGATTTTTTTGGTTGTTTTTTTGGGGGTTTTGTTTCAAATAAGTAAAGGGAATGACGAGATCCGGCTTGAAATGCATGAAATGGTACCATCTGCCTCTTGACCACTGGGCTGTTCGACAAGACATTCATCTGAAGTGTGAAAAGTGTTCCTCCTCTGCTAGAAGAACAGCTTTTCAACCTAAACCCGAAAGTTCTCTGCTCTTACATCTGCACCGCTTCACTTCTCATAAAATACTCCTGAGCATCAGAGGCGTAGGTAACACCTATGGAGCAGCCTCAGTCCTGCTCCAGGGATGTAGGACTTCCCACCGAGCACAATTCCAACTGCACGAGGGTCTCACCTGCCCAGACAGCCCAGCAGCTGGGGAGTCACACACACGAACTAGCTTACAACTGCTCTGCCAGAGGGAAAGGTCGAGCCCAGCACCTACATGATAGATAAATGGCACGGCCGCTAGCCTGCTGGAAAAGGAACAGACATTACCACTTCACCTTTCCCCAGCTGAAAAAACACTTGCCAGAACTTACGACCGCCGCAGAATAAATAGTATTTCTGGCATGTTTACTATCTTGCCCCAAGAAAATACTGAGGGCTGTAACGCAGGGCTCACCAATATCTATAGAACAAATAACAGGAGATGCGTTTGGATGGAGCACTGAATACAGCCAAGGAACTACTGCAGATGGTTTCGCAAACCAGTTACACGTTACTGGATTTTTAATAAGTAAGACTGTGAAATGAGAAAGTGAAAACAAAAGAGTATTGCAGGACCAATTGCTAATCACAAAGGTCTGTGACAGATTTTTTGGCTATTCATAGTGAATTTCAAAAAAATACCTAGCACTACTACATGTTTTAATAAATATTAAGCAAATTTTTAATAAATTAAACTATTCACAAGTACTGCAAACCAGTTATATCACAGCGGGCATACACGTGGCTGAATCAGGGCCACATTACTCCTCCTATCAGCTCAAAAGACCATCACGATATTGTGACTTGCTGCATTGAAATCTTCCCACCCAAAAACTTGTAAAAAGTGTCTTGCACTTCAAATAGCTTCATCTTGCCTCTTCAAGATCTGTGCTGCACGCTGCACTGTCCCACCACTGACACTATTATTGTCTTTTATTTAGCCAGGCACTTCTAAATTGTTTTACAATGCAATAAACAGAAGGTCAAGTACAGAAGTTATTTATAACATCAAAACAGCCACTGCTTCTTGTTCTCACCTCAGCACACTGCTGCAATGCTTCGCCACACTCTGTGACTTGCTCTTTCTAGCAATTTATTACCCCAAAAAGAGAAATGGCTTATCCCTGGGTTATTTTAAAAACAGGATCACGTAAAGGTCTAACAGTCATTAGGTCAATGACCTCAAATAAAAAAAATAGGACAGGAAAGAGTTGGGCAACTCATCTCACCCCCAGAGAAGTGGCAGAGAAACAAGTGATTCATTGATTAGTGGTATTATTTTCTCCTTTACCCAAAAGCTTTACTATCTGGATTTTTTTGCAGATTAAAAGAAGTGCCTTGTTAAAACATCACCCTTTTCTGCCTCTAATCATCCTTGCCTTTAATTACTTTACACGGAACTTTTCACAGATTTAAAAGTCCATGGAGACCAAGGACCAAGGGGAACACTCAAAAAAAAAAGTAACAGGAAAAAGCATTGCTAAGGATTAACATAAGTGGTTGAGTGTTGATTGTTACAAAAGATGCAGTGCACAGAGCACTGTAAATAACAAAATTGCAATGCCTTTTTTCTTCCTGAAGTGCAATTACTGTGAACAGCATCCTTGGAATTCAAGGATTTTTCATAAAGAAACTACTTGGCACACACGCAAACTCCATGTGAAAACGAAGGATCACCCACGTCCCAGTGGGTCAGCCTGAGCCGGCGGCTGCGGTGTAGGGGGACCCCAGCAGGGGCTGGCTGGGGCAAGGAGAGGGGGCGAAACGGGACACAAACTCTTCCAAATATTGAAAATGGCAATAGTCGAGACTGAAAAAGATCCCAACAGGAACTCAGACAACAGGATGTGAATATACCAGTGAGGACCAGCACGAACAACCATGCTGATGGAGACCAGGTATCTGCAAACAGCCTGTCTGCCAAAACTGCTCTATTAGCCATTTGCTACGCTGCTGGGATGTCTGAATACTAAAAATACAGTGATTTAAAACATAACTTATTAAGCTTTGAAGGGGCATTTTTAACTGTGTTTTTAATTAGGGAGTAAAATTTTTTCAAGGAGTGAGATGCTGTACACGCTATTTTCAGGAAAATTTACTTTTTCTACTTTGTGGTGTATCCTGCGTTAAGTACCTGTTCATTCTCAAATTGCACTGTCCCTGAACCACGACCATCTCAAAACAAGCTTGAAACACAGAAACCCCACTCTCTAACTGCCTCATTTAATACTCACAGTGAAAATCAGGAGTGCTTCTAGGAAGAATGAAAGCCACTTGGCCCAGCGTGGGACAATCCCTCCACTATACCATACTCCCTGCCAGGCTGACTAATTAGTTTTTTGAATGACCCACGTGTTTTTGTCACAATCACCTTAACTACTGAGCTATTCTACACTTTTTAATTATCTGGAACAAAATAAAACAAAAACCAAGAGAATTACCCTGAAACATGCAGTTAAAACAGAGAATAAATTTGCATACCAAGAGAATAAAGCTGCATACCATGTAGTGACCACAAGGTCCTTAGAAGACACCAAGCAGAAAGGGAATAAAATGTTTGTTGAAATGAATTATTTAAAACGAACAGATTGGTGCTAAGCAAAGAATAACAAGAAGAGTTTAGCAAACAACATGGGGAAAGAAGGTTTTAAAATGATGTGTCTTTGGAAGACTAAAGAGACCAGTATTGGCTCTGAACTTATTTGCAAGATCCTGTAACAACTCAGAAGTTGATGTCAAGATAATGCAACATTTCCCACCTTACCACAAGGTGGGTCTGTCCCAAGTTTCCACTTAACTCTCCAATTTCTAGTGTCACAACTCAATCAGGTTTGTTAGGACTCAAAGGCCTCTAAATGCCACATGTCAGGTCACTTTATTAGGGAACAGGTAAATTCTTTCCTTCTGCAGGTGGACTGACACCCTTCTACAAACACTGGTACAGATATTGCTGCGTGACCCAGAAAACTGAAGGACAGTACGTAATGCAGGTGAAGTCTCTTGAATTCCCAGGTCACTCTAAAGATCTGTTACCCCCAACTATAAATTTCACATGAGCCAAACTGGGGAAGAGGGTTTGAATTTCCAGCTGCCTCTCCAGAACGGACCCTGCTGGTACCTGCAACAAGAGTGCTGTTTTGGCATACAAGGTATGGAATCTTGGGTGGTTTGAAGAAAACACACATCAACTGAGCTCAAGAGGTCTGTCTGTTTTCTTTCTAAACCACACTTTCAGAAGGGGTATGGAAGACGTAAGAAAAATCACTATTAAGTACACATTTTAAATTATTATTTTCACTTTGTGAAAAATAGGGTCAGGATTAACAATTCAAACCAACATGGAAATAAAACACCAGAACAAAGAATAAGATGTCAAGGCACTTCACAGAAACCGATGCATCAGCTGGATACTGGACTTAACAGCACCAGAAAAATCCTGACATTTTATTTACTAATGGTTCAACAGAAAATAACACAATTATCTTCCAATGATCCATAAACTGACATAAAGCTGAGACTACGCTGGGGGTAAGAGGGCTGCTAAACTCAGAGCCACAAAACCAGAAAAGGTTTGCAGCAAGAAGTAGCATTATTTTCTAAGTTTCAGTCTATTTCCTGTATTTTTTAAATAATTTAACACGATGAAGACGGAGGTATCTTTATGACACTGCTCATTTACCAGTGGTGTAAGTAACTATTTTTTATTTACTTAGTTGCACACATTTCTTCCCTACAGAGATTCAGACGACCATAATGCACCGATTGCTGTAAAGAGTTGGTTTAAGCTTTTTGGTTTTTTCCCCCTGAAAACGTGTTTTGGGCCAAATGATTCAAATACAAAGGCTCTAATCTGAGCAGTGGTTTCTTTGATCTCTTACATCTTGTGGAATACTGGGAAATTGTGAAATATTGGGAATTGTGAAAGCTTCATGGAAGTGCTTAAGGACTAATAATTAATAATGAAGATAAACACAAGAAGTCCTGAGATTTGCTCCTTTCCTCAGTACGGTACCAACACTCACAAGGCTGTGCATACTTTTTTTGTTTAGTATGTGTCTCAAGCATTTATCTTATTGATTTATTAGAGATTTCATAAATACTGAAAAGGAACCTTAGAGATCACATCCAACAATTTGATATTATGCATTAATAATATCACATTAACAACATGATATTACCCAAGATAATATTTATCTTATAGATTTCTCTGACACTCATGCTCTTTGATTTAAGTCTTTCAAGGGGACTCAGACCTCTCCTTTCCTCAAAACCTTTCCAGATTCACAGATGTAACATTCCCAGCTCCTTTGGTTGGAAGCAGGAGAGCACACTACTTCTAAATCAGTCTTTTTTAAAGGTTCCTGCATTTTCATCAGATAAAGACAAATAGTAAATACCAAAAAAAATCCCTTTAAGTGACAGAAAGGCCAGGAAAAGATTACATAACCCAAGGCAAGTAAATTGGTTTCCTTTTTCAAAACAATCTTATGTTCTACCAAAAAAATAATTTTTAACTTAAAAATACATGGTAAAGGGCATGCAACTTCCATAACAGCAACTGAAAGAAAAAAACATCATCCCCTGTAGGCAAGAGGAAGGTCAATTTTGCAGAATTTGTCAGCAAACAGACTAAGAATTAGGACTCATCACAAAAGGGTCTTAAAAGGGTGTAATTTTGAGTCTCTCTCTCAAAAAATAAAAAGTAACCACAAAGTCCAGATACAAAACTCAATAATTAATAGTAGACCAGGTTGAAGAGGAAGGTAGGAGCAGAGGAGGATTTTCCTCACACGCTGTGTCAGCATTCTGCTAACAATAACCTGTCTTCACCAGGAAGCCCAACGTTCTTTGCCGGAGCCCTCGCGATCCGACTGAAGTCGGTGCTTTGGAATCCTGGTGGGAAGCTGAGGAGTGCCTTCGGCTGCAGCACCACCACGCAGAACAAGAACCTGCCCTACCCGACTGTGCCAGCTGCTAAAACAGATTTCAGTCCCTCTACCATCATGGCAATCAAGCAGATCATTCCCTGCACCATCAGAAGCTCATAAAGGTCACTCATTCATTGGAAAAAAAAAAAAAAGGAGGGGAGAAAAAATAAAAAGCACCTGAAAGCATACGGCAAGAGGAACAGGAAGGGCCTCCTGCGATGCAGTGAGATAAGAACAGGACGTTGTCAAGATGGAACACAAACCACCAACTTTAATTTCATTGCTTTGTGGGTTTTAGTTTAAGGCCCCACGTTATCTTAATGTGCTTCCTGGCTCCCGTAATTAAATTCACTAATCCCCAGTCTTAAAGCATCAGCAAGTTAAGCTAATTTAAAGTTAGCACCTGAGCTTACATCCTCTTTTTTTTTCCCCCCTTTAGCAAAGAAAAAAAATTATTGAACCCTTTCTGTGACAAGTAGATATTTTTGTCTCTACTTTAATCGCTCCTCCTTCACTGCTCTCATTCTGTACTTCAGGGGTTAGGAAGGAGGCTTAATATATTAGTTTGTGAAGATTTAGATATATCTGGATACTTAACCAAGCTACAGAAAACCATCTCACAATACCCTCACTGCACGGCTGGTTGATACTCCCACGCTGCATTTGTAAACTCGCATATGTGTTTAGTATCTCTCATTTCTGTGTTTCAGGGCACTGGGATTCCTGAAGGTAATATCTGAAAAACCAGTGCGTGTCGTACCTTCAAATCCCATGATCCTGACAGGCATCACACGCCGAGCAGGATCAGTTCACCATCAACCTGCACACTGCAGACAAGCACAGTTACCAGATAAAAATCTCAAGGAAACATGGCTAGCTGGAAAAATAAATTCACCCCATTATCTGCAAAGAAATCACCTGAGTTTCTCCATCACTTCAAAATAATGTACCTAGGTGATCTTTTTAATTATACTGAGAACATTTCTCCAAATATTTCCAACTCTACAATCTTCCTCTAGCCTTTTCTATCAGCAGCATTGACCATCTTATTGCTCAATTTTAGCTTTGGCAATTATTTGTCCTCAGCTTTCAGTTCCTTTTTGTGGTTCCAATTAACACAGTGTCATTTGCTTCCTGTCCAAAGCCATGGCATGGGTTCATAGGATTTCCTCAGCTACTCCCAGCCACAGCACAGCAGGACACGGGCAGAAAGAGCATCTGCAGCAGCAATCACCCAGGATAACGTGATCCTCAGCCAGGCTGTGCCACACAGTCTGGGCACAAATGAGCTACAGGCTGGTGCCTTCACGTGCCTATCAAGGTAATACACCCAAGAGGCTGATGTGGGAGACACTAAATGCTGCAAGGTCTGTTTTTCCTGTAGACTGACAAAAATCATTGGATGTGATCTCTAAGGTTCCTCTTCAGTATTTATGAAATCTCCAAGCTAGCCCCAAAAACTCAGTAAGGGCTGTTTAACAATGCAGCGTTAAAAAACAATCTCATTTCATGCCATACTTCATTAATCTTCATAGCTCACGATTTTCTGGTAAAGCTTCTAGTTAATGCACCATTTACCAAATGGATTTCTCCTCAAAACACTTTTTAGATGCCACACAGTTATCTTTGTCCTGTTCTTTTCCAGATGCTTCTCAATCAATGCAAATCCCAGTAACACAATATGTGCAAAATGAATAGAGACTTTTCTTTACTGTACTTCTTACTAAACACCAGAAAAGAATACAGACTTTTCCTGTCGAAAAGGATCACCCGTTGACATCAAGCCTGCTAAATACACTGAACGATAAGGTTCATTAAACAACATCTGACCAGAAGCTTATTTTTCATTAGAATCAGTTCAGAAAATCCAGCTTCAAAGCCCGCAGCGCACCGTTACCCTAGGTATTTGTCCAGGTAAACAGCAAGCTGTGGATCAGAAACCACATTTTCAAGACATCCATGTTTTGTGCCCTCAACCTTAACTAACGTGACCTCCAGCAAAGTGTGCCTCCAGCAGGGGTAAGAGCCCCCAGCCAGCTCCAGCTAACCCAGTTGTTTTCAAACTATAGGTCAGTGCCACGTGCCTGAATAGTTCCGTTTCGACATCGCAGACGAGGGGCCTCGGTTATCTTCATGCACAAAGCAAAGTTGGGGAGGCAGATGAAGCAGCAAGATGTCTGTATCCCACCCACACAAACGCAATGGCCACCCCAGAAGGAGAGTTAACTGTAATCCCTCTGCATCCACAGACAGACCTCTCCACTCGGTGTGGGGAACCACGCTGGAAGTTTGGAACTCCTGCATCTAAGGGAAATAAAACCTCCGTACGTCCTATTACGCAGAAGGGTTGTCAAGATTTTGTGTCGCCTCCTGTTCCCCAGACTGGCCCCTTCGAGCTCTCCCACCAGTTAGATGACACATCAGTTCTTCCAGCTGGGAAAGCAAGCTCTCCAAGCCAACAGCTTGGTCTACTTCATACATAATATCTCTTCAAACCTCAGTTACTAGCAATAAACAACACCAAAATATCTACAATGGAACACTTACAATGGTATTCTACATTAATATTGAAGAGGTTTAGCAGATATGAAAGAACAGAAAGACACTTTTACCATTTATTCTTGCTAGAATAGCTCTGGCTCCAAAACCCATTTTCCTGCTGATTGTTGTCAGTGCCAAACCCACAGCTACTGCATCCGTTCAACGAAACCACAATGATGGATTACAAAATTCACACACAAATACCAGCACATATAATACTAAAATCAGACCTTCAATGACTGCTATCTTAATTAACATCTTATCTTAGTAGAACAAAACGCACAGAGTTAACTCTAGAGGTCTGCTCCCGTTTCTCCGGAGGAGCGGGAACGCTGCTGTTCACTTCGGCAAGGGCAGGATCGCTCCCTCGTTACTCCACAAACATGCTCCTTCTCCAAGTGAGGGGGATAAACCACATGCAGCATCTGAATTTTTTAACTGCCATAGCAGCTTGCAGGACCACGAGCAGGCAGTGACCATCGAGCACTCTAAAGGATGGTACTGCTTGTTCAACTTTGGCGTATCCCACTACTTTTTCTTTTTTTTTTTTTAAACATTAATTAAACTTTAAAAAGGCAGTTAGAATAAACTGTAGAAAAATTATGGTCATTTTATTGTTTATTCCCTAATTGCACATGTAATGAGGCTAATTTAAAGCAGTGTACCTTAGAATTTATATTTTAATGATGCTTTTACTGTGGTCTGAGTGCTAATGTCCTCATTTTTATTACAGATTACTGCTTTTTAGTGATTGCTCAAAAAAAATGTCTTGTTAAGAAATGCTTATAAGGCATTGTACTTATATATTGTACATATTAAGGTTACAGTTAAGGAAGCCAAGAATTTAGTTTATGAAAATAATTCATTGTGCATTACAATTTCCTTGTTACAGTCTCATTATTGTACGAGGCAGAAAGTCTTGGCAAAAAAAATACAAGCTAGTGCTTCCATTTAAATAAAAAGCGGTACTTCAACAAAAAAACGATGCTTTGCTGTTTTTCTAACTTGATATGCTTATGTCTGTCTAATATACGAAATATCAACAGCACTTCTACCCTACTCTCCTAGCACTAAGTACACAGAGTTGAATTTAATGTCATTTCAAAAATGCCTTTTCAATTGCAGGTCTATCTGCATTTATACCTTGGGTTCCAATAGCTGTCAACAGCAAACACGTTCTCAAATTTAGTCTCATGTTCTCTTCACAGGTCCACCCTCCCAGCCACCTCTTTCCAGCCCCACACAAGAAGGATATCCCCTTTCTTTCCATCAGGGACTTCTGTAAAAGCAGGACAGGACTTGTGCACTGCCCTTGAAGCCTCAGGAGAAAAAATGCAGAGGCTCTGGAGGATAAATAACAATCCTTTCAGAGACCCCAAAATACTTTGCATTCTGTATTCCTCAGTCAAACCACCCGCAAGATATTTCCGAGTAAGATACTCAGTCATTGCAAGGAAATAAAAGAAAAAAAATATTGCTGACAAACTTCCCAAGACAAAGCAGCAAAGCCAACATTTCACTTTTGACACCTGCAAACCCTGCAGCAGGCAGTGGTGGCGAGAGGAATCAATCGATGGGGGTGGCCAGGTTTCCTATCCATCTGTGCAACGAGAAATTAGTGGTTTAAAGGTTCTAACAAGTTTCTTCTTCCAGTTCAATTCCTGCCCCATCCCCAGCCACCTCAAAAAGGTCACATAACATGCTCAACTAACAAGCCTGAGAGCTCCAAGCAGGAAACAGTAAAATAATAAACAATAATTTACCTCTTCTTCATGCTAAACTTCAGTGGCTTATAATTTAGCTTTCTCAATACAAGGTCTCAGCAGGAGGCAGCTAATGACTTTTTCCACCTTAAAATAAGCTGTTCCACACTGTGCTCGGTAAATCTCACTTAGCTTTGTTGGGGAAGTCTAAAGTCAGGTAAAATATAAGCCTCTTATGGCACAAAAGAGAAAAAAGAATATTCTAAAATTAGTCATACAGTTTAATATCAAATTTTTAGCATGTACCATCAGCTTCTTTTTTCCTGCTTAGACTGAATTGGAAGTGTGTTCCCATGACGTAGCGATATTCAGATGTAGCCCTGAGCAAGCAGGAGAGACAATTTTAATAAGGAATCAGAATAGAAAACGTGACAGCTTGTAATTGTACACAACATAGGTCACTCCAGAGAATGCTTCCTCTGTCTTTAAACTAAAGTCTCCTTCACTTGACACCAAGTTTTCCCAATTCCAAATTTCATTATACATATGTACACAGCTACACTGCTTCAGAGGAGGTGTCCATTAAATGAGAAAATATTACAGTATTAACTATCAAGGTTTTTTTTTAATATTAAAAAAAGAGCAGTCTGAACACTGAGAACAATTTCCACAAGTGCATTATTATGAATCATTCTTCAAGGTCATTTGCTTGCAGGTTCAGACTGTCAAAATCTGAAGGTGGCTTAATGGCAGTTACATGCCAACACATCTCCAGGGAGGAAAGCCCTTGTGTCTGGTTTATTTTCCCTCTCATTAGCTTCTCCCTCGCGAACAGAGGGCCGCAGCCAGCTGATCAAAAGGAAAAGCGACTGAGATGAGTTTGGCAAGCCAACAGGGAGTCACAGAGGGACTTCTTGCTCTCATGAGAAAGTCCTGCAGGATTTAACTATCATTAAAACTGGACACTTTCCCTGGTACAACACAGTTACCTTTTGCAGCACTCAACACAGTAGATTGATCTTTTCCCAAGATTTTTTCCTGGGAATCTACCAGGCTGGATAACTTTCAATGACTCAACATGTGCCTTCACCTAGGAAATAAAACCTTTCCATTTTCCTTTTTTTTTTTTTTTCTTTCACATGTGGAAAATAGTGAAAAAGAAAAGAAGTGGACATAACTTACAGCAATAAACTAGAACGGGATTCTAGGGATTCAGTAACAGAAGTGGTCAAGAAAGAACGCTATCAGATTATTATTTTTTTTTAAATCCTAAACCAAAGCATACATCCGTAGTGAAATTTAGGAATAAAGAACTACAGAAAGAAACCATAAAGTAAAGACTAAGGGACATCACTGATAACCAAGACCCTTCACACTCCTCGCACCAGAGTTGAAAATACTGGAAGACAGAAAACATTTCCATCTGTATTAAAATGAAGTCTTCCTCTCAGAAGAGCTCGACATGCCCAAGGTTAAACCTTTGACACATTTCATCAGTTGGGCAAGAGTTACTTAAAGGAAACTGTGGGGCTTTCAAAACCCCCACGTACACTTTGCCCTGCCAGCCTCATGGCAAATGGGTAATTTCACCCTCCGCCGGCGCACGGTGCTTACACCGACACCATTAATTGCTTTGTGCAGAGCCCTGCCAGGAGAACAATGCCCAGCAGCATCCCTGCTGGCTCAGCAGCACGGCTCGGGACCAGAGCCCGGCACGTCTGCCTCCCTCCACGCGCCGGACCGGGGTGTCAGAGCTCCACGCTGACCTAAGCCAGCGTGAAGTAAAAGCAGCTCTGAGGTTGCTTCGGAGTTGTCGGACTGGTGTCCACTTCTTCGGCCCTTACCACTTTTTGGTGAAGGCAGGGCGTGGGCATGGGGGAGAAATCACTTTTTCCGTACGACAGAAGCATCTGGACATGAAGGTACCACGGTGTTACCGTTAGTGACCTGGAGCTGAGGACCAACTCCCCGAGAGCAGCCCGGTCGGTTCAGGAGAGCCATCGCAGAGGTATCTCAACAACTCAGTATCGTAACGTCAAAGGAAAAATTCTTCACCTTTTGTTTAAACATAGCAACTCTTATTTCCCTATTTTGATTCCTTCAAGACATTTCCTGTCTCAACGGCTTCAGTTTCTTTTCAACATCCAAACCAGCCACACGTACCACTGTGTGTGAGAATGGATGAGTTGCGTATCTCAGCAACCTCGTTCGCATGACTTACACCAGCCACGTTATGAATTCCCCCAGCTCCAAACAAAGGTGACTAAAATGGACTGAAACAGGGAGAGGTGTCTATTAATAGCAATACAATCCTCCTCTCAACAAGGCTGTTAATTACTGTGTCAGAAAATATTTAACCCACTAGAGTCAAACTAGACTTTTTATTCCAAGTGGAAAGCTAAAAACAATTTTTCACATGCTAACACACAGCTCGCCACCAATATTCCCATTTCTACTGCCAGGAGCTTATGGCAGGCAGTAACGCTGCTCATTTTGCACTGGTTACACAGTCCAGTCATTAGTGACAGTAAACCAGTCTAACGAGCTGTAACAAGACTTTCACTGCTGTTTTGAGCTCCTTTCTGTATTTTACTGCCAAGCTCTGCTACTCTTACATCCTGCCAGTATTGTACGTTCAGCTGTTAAATAAAAATGTCTCTTCCTGGACAAAATTTTGGAGGGACCAGAAAACAAGTTTAGTGTTCAGATCCCAGCTGCAGCAGCTTGGATCTACTGCTGGCAGCAGGCACACGCAGCACACCAACTCCGACGCCCACAGCACCCATCACTGGTCAGTGTCCCATTGCCACCCTTCCCTGCACATGGACTGGAAAAGGAGTCACTCAGCACAGCCAGAACCACGAAAGATTTATGTGACTGCATGAAGCCTGGCACTGAGCTGAGGGCTGAGCCCCTTGCACGTGTAACATGTCACGTCCAGGTGAAGGAAAACACTATAAGGGACAAGGAGAAGTTGCATCGTGCACAATTTCTTTTTAACAGAAGCAAAACTTCTCATTTTTGGTTCTTCTGGCATAGGTGAAAATACTTGGAGTGGTTTGGCTGCTTCAAATATTTTCTGCTCAAGTAAGAAAACCTTTCTGGTGATGTATCCATAGGCCAATGGCACAGCAGTGCGCACTGACCACGTACATCTATAGCACACACACACACACAAACATTTGAGGAGTGCAGGACAAAAGTGTTCACGCAAGGAATTCAGAGATGCTCGTTCCCTGAAAACGGTGGGAAGCAGTTGACCTTCCCCTCTGCCCACAAGCACGAAAATAATTTAAAAATAGCTTCAAGTTGCCGACTGATTCTGACAGAAAACACATTTCAAAATTAACACCACCCTGACCAAAGACGTTTCAAAAAAAATGAAAATGAACACGTAAGAAGTGACACAGCAGGTCAGAGAAAAGGCCCATCACACGGAGCACCCTGTCTGACAACAGCCAGCTGTAGGTTTTCATGACAAAGACAGCATAATCCCCAGGCTGAGGAGCTTCTAAGCCACAGACTCACACTGGGATGGCTTTAATATTCACTAGTGGACTCAGCCTCCAAAAAAAAAAATCCATTGAATCTCTTTTTGAATCCAGTTGTAGTTCCAGTCTCTGCAACACCCTGTGCTGATGGGATCCACGATGTAGTTACGTGCTGTGGGGAGAAAGTCTGCTTCTTTTTGGTTCTTTCAAACCTACTGCCTGGTAATTTCACTAAGTAGGCGCTGTGTTTTGCACGGAATGCTGAAGAGCCTTCTATGCACACGCTGTTCACAGAGCAGTGTGCACGGTCACACGTTGGCACTTCACTATTCATTCCTTTTCCTGACCAGCTACAACTACAATGGCCAGCACAAATCCAATAACTAATCTTTTTGACTAATGCAAACCTCCCTCGATTCAAATAAAAAGACCTTTATTCTTACCCTCTGTTTCCTGTATGATAGCAAGTTACTAATCAATTTTACGCTATAAATACAATGGCTTCTTGTTTTTTCCCCAAGGGACCTTGCTGAAAGTGCTCTGAAAAAATTAATGTACATCATACTGACTCGACCACCCTTATCCAAATAATCTCCTTCAGATAAATACGATGGATTTGTCAGGCATGACACTCTTGAAAAGTTGTATTTTTCTCCTATATGATATTTATGCACGTATCTAATACTCTTTCTTACCTATTAGTGTGCTGGTGCAGAAGCCACACATGCTTACCTGTAGTTGCCCACATCACCTCTCCTACTCTTTCACGTAAAGTTTGTCCTTTCCGTCTCCGTAACACTGAGGCTGATGTAAATGACAGGTTACTCTACAGTTAATAGTCCGTGTTCCAGTTCCTTTTTCAGCAAAGACGCTGCCATCTGTTCCTGTCGTTTTGTTACTTTATTGATTGTTTTCACCATCTTCTACTGACACATCAATTTGTGACAGTTCCTTAGACTATTCCCACGAGAAAAGGAGCCGATAGGGAGCCTCCCTAAGTTCTCCTACACGGTGTGCCAAGGCAAATAATGCATTTAACTCTTCTGCTATCCCATTACTTTCCTTGAATCTGACTTGTGTTATTGTTTATTACTTTACTATTGATTACCTATTAAGTGCGAAAGCAGGATGAGTGCCAAACTGTTCAAGACTTGATTTCAGAGTGTTTGTGGTTGTTGTTTTTTTTTTTTAATCATTACTGTCAATTCATCAGAATATTTTTAGCTTTTCTTGTGGTTTTACATTTAAAATAATCAGAATGCATGTTGTTTAGATCCTCCTTCTTCTGCTATTACGTCCATTTTTGAAGAGTCTCTTTCACTTCAGTTTTTAATCACGCTGGCTTTTGGTGTCCTTTCCAAGTCATTCTGTCTGAAAGCATTATACTCTCAGCTGTTCCTTTAAAATTATTTTTAAACGGCCTCTTAAGTAGGTGCCAGATTTATTGCTTCTACCAGGAGACCAAATTTGAATAACATGATGACCAACTTCGCAGTAATATCTTGAATTATGTCCTGTTTGCTATGCAGGATTAATCAAGATTTGCTCCGCCTTTTCAGATTAGGTTATTTTGCTCAAAAAAAATCAGAGGTTTGTAAGATTTAAAATCTTTAGCCTCTTACCTTCAGCCTCAAATCCAGCCAACATACCCATAACCACAATTTAATTTCTGCTTTTGTAGCTCTTCTAATCTCACTTAGCCTTTCATGGACATTATCAGATTATTGTGACAATAGCTCTGTTATTGTCTCAAGATTATAATCTTTCTACACAGATATTTTTTTATTAATAAAATTTCACAGCTCTTTTTGATGTAACTTATTAATTTACCCTATTTGACTCAAAGCTGTCTTGAATATACATAGCACAATTCCTCCACAGCATGTCTTGCTCTACCAATTCTATATATTTGTTACCCTAGTAAAAGACCTTTTCTCTAAGTAACTTCCCTTTTTATTCAGAGAATAAATAAAAGTATATGATGCTTGCCTAAACAGGCAATTGCACGATATGTGAGAATTTAATTCAGACCTAGCATGCACATTAGCAGCTCAGAACTGAAAATCCATGGAGATCAGAGCAGACAGACTTTGGAAAAAAGGTTTTGGTCTCTCTGGTTCCTTTATCATACTCATCAAAATAATAACTGTATACCTAAGGCTGGATTTAAGGACAGTCAATAAAACCATTTAGTGCACAGAGTGGAAAAAACACGCCAGGCTTTTAAAGCAGCAAGAAATAGCAGCAATGTGAGGAGAGGACCCAGAGAAAGGAGTCACCCAGAGCGGCGGAGCCTGGGGAGCCGAGTGGAGACACGGCTGTAACCCCTGCAGCCGGCACGGCGCCGGAGCTCACCCACCCACCAGGACATTAAGCCACATGAAGCGCCATCTGGATCCAAGCATAAAAGATTAACATCAAAATTCAGAGCTACCCACCAGAAGGAGAAAATAAAGAGAAGATTACTTCCTTTGAGTTTTATCCTCAATGAGAATACTCTCCAAGGCTCAAAAGCTGGGTCTGTATTCTTCTCAGCCTGAGGTGCCAAAACCTACTACTGATGGAGAAAGTTAAATCTGTGTAACGCCCGATTCTTACAAACATTTCAGCTGTTTTCTCAAACAGGATTGATGAAGTACACCAAAACCTTCACCATTCTCGCTTAGGCTATGATCTTTTATTGTATTTCACTTTCACAACCCCCGTGCACAGAGCTTCCAGGCCTGGGTGTCACAAGGGAATACCTGTCATCTCCATGGCTCACAAGAAAAGAAAGGAAGAAGAAAGCCCCTTTCCTGACCGATTTTTTTTAAATAACCACAGCTTTCACCATCCCTCATCAGTAAGTAGGCTGACACTCCCAAGACACCCAGCACACGCTCAGCTGAAGTTACCTCCCCCAGCTCTTCCCGAGCTTGCCCCAAAGACGAGGGCACTTGCCCATGCTCGCCCCCAGCATGCCCGAAGCACCTGCCTGGCTTGCCCGGGCAGCAGTGTGCATGAACTGCAGTTCAACCAGCCAACAACATCCCAGAGCTTTCCTTGAGACTGTTCACAAGTGCTCACACCTTCACCCACGCTTGAGAAGGAGACTTACTTGGTTTTCACCTCATCAATCAAACCCACCAAGCTGAACCCCCACAGCTTGCGGTGTTGGGAGGAGAAGGAAAAATGATGGAATTCAGTCCCACTGATGCAAAGTGAGCTCCTGTTTTACAGGGAGGCATGTGGACCAGGACCCTTTGCCTCCCTTGAAGCTCACAAGTATTTCATTGCTAAATCCAGGCCAAGCCCCGTGATTACATAAAGCGATAAAAGGACTACAGATATTTTGTAAACTATTTGATATCTGAAGATGAGAAAGACTGCTTCCACAACCAACCCGCTGCTCTGAAATTCAGGTTAAAGTCTGCACGGCCCATGAAGGTGCCTGGCCACCTCCCCGGGGAGCAGGACGCTCGGTTCCGACCCGAGGGAGCACCAAAGACCGAGCTCCAGCGGTGAAGTGTCAACCTGGACCTTTGCAGACAACTTGCGGCCAATTACAGACCCAGAATTTCAACTTCATTAACTCTACAGCCAGAAATATGTTGCTGTAACTCTCACCAGCAGGAGGGTGCAAGTGCCAGTTTGGTGTAAAACTCCTCCAGACACTAAAATAAAATATTTCCTCAGCTAAAGTTTCTTTATGTCCCTTGGGTCATTCTCTCAGAGTTAACCGTGTCCCGTAAATCTGACTTAACTACGTTGCATAAATCTAACTTTTCAGTGACAAAAGCTTACATAAACAGATGATAAAATTGTTTCTGCTCCCCCACTGGGGGCTGGAGCTAAATATGAGACAGATTTAGGGTTTCAGATGAACTGAGAACACTCACAGGCTCTTCTAGGGTTTAGGATTAAAAAAAAAAAAATGTTTTACCTCAGGCTGCCGTATTTCTGTCTCGGCACAGCAATACATACACATGCACTGCACTCATGCAAACACATTCCGTGCCACCACGAAGCAGGAGATTTACAGCACACGGGCACCTGCAGCTCTGCCCGCGGGGCTTCCTGCAGACAAACAGTTTTCCAAGGAAATTCAAGACATCAAGAGAAATACTCAGGTGCATCTCGTTCTTCTAAGAATGCAACCTGTGAGCAGAGGTCAGATGCAGAACAGGGTGATTACGGTTTGCTAAATGTTTTAAAACTTCATACAAATTAATAACCACAGATGAAAAAAGCTATTTGCATTCAACTGGAATTCTTGTTGTGATTGAACATGAATTGTTAGCATGCCAAAAAACATTTTGTCAAGAGGTACCTTTGAGCCACGTTGATGCCCCCTCCCTGGAGGTGTTCAAGGCCAAGTTGGACAGAGCCTTGAGTAGTCTGATCGAGTTGAGAGGCCCCCCCTGCCCATGACAGGGAGGTTGGATTAGATGATCTCTAAGGTCCCTTCCAGCCTGTGCCATTCTATGATTCTAGGGAAAGCCAGGAAAACACAGATCCAGGTCCCTACGTGCAAGCTACAGCCTCATTGAAGCAGCTGCCCCAGGGCAGTTCCCACTGCTCCAACACAGCCATCAGAGGAGAATCCTGGCTCCCCCGGCACTGGGAACCACAGCCAGGGCTGCTGCCCTCCCCAGCCCCAGCTTGGCAGGGTCTGGGCAGGGTGCTGGGCTCCCTCCCCTCATCACGCTGCCCTGGCAAGCCACGGGCAGCACCAGCACACTGCAGTGCCACACTCGCTCCGCTTTGCTGCTTCATTTTCACTTGCAGTTGTTCAGCTGCCGTTACTTCAAAGCTGAACTCAGAGTAGTTGAGAGGAAGACCTTGTTCTGTTTCTCTTACTGAACCTGTTCTTTTTTGCATAAATAAATATTCAGGAGAGACAGAATTAGAATCCAGGCACTCTCTGTATCACTTTGTCCATCCCAGGAGTCCTCTACCCCACCAGCTATAATCACTCTTTTCCATCACTTGTCTCTCAAAGACTAAGTTTTCCCTAATAAGTAGAACAACTTCAGTAGAAAAGATTGAGAAATTCTCTTTAGCACAGTGCTTAGAATATTTATTGGATATTATAGGAAAATAAAGAATTGAGCACAAATCCCATACTAGAAGAAATTAATGATGTGTGTACAGGACTCTTAGCACTGAGTAAACTATTTGTATAAAGCAATCCCAAAGACACACAGCACATGTGCCACGAAGAGCAGAGAAGAGGGATTTGTACCCAGAATGGCTGTAATACAGGGACAAAGGGAAGAACAAAATTGTTATCACTGCGTGTCTTGTTCCCAAAACCAGATTTTCCAAGAAACCTCATCACCCCTACGAGACAGATTTGCACATAAGGCTACACCCTGCCCCCCCAATCCCAAATTACTAAATCCAGGCAGGGAGGCACTGCTGACAGATGGGGCCCATTACAGCATCTTCCAAGTCCGCAGAAGTATCACAACTTACCCTGAGAAACACCGACAGAACTAGCAAAAGGCACCTCTGTTATGAGGTATTGATTATAGGGAAGAAGCTCCACCAGATTCAACCCCCACCCTCCCCAGACACACATTTTCTTTTCTGGGAGCTTCTCTAGTTCATTGAAAGCAATTAAAGCTGTTATCAACACCATCAGCTACCTCAACATATTTTAATCATCTAAAAGTGAATTATTAGGAACTAATACTAATATCTGAAGGCACTTCCAGGCAAACAGTACATTACTGAACAACCCACACCTCTAAAAACATCAGGAATTTCCCAGAACTGTGCACCTACCACCACTGACGAAGTGCACTATCATCCACCAAACTATCTTGAAGATTTATGCATTCCCTCCATTTCACTGTTTCAAAGACCTTAGTAGATGGATAAATCGATTTTTTTTTTTCTACTAGTTTCTCAGAAAAATTGAGTTCTATATACTCATCAACCTGCAATTCTCTTCTGCCATCTTTGGCCTCCTCTTTTGATCTGTGGTTCCAGCTAAAAAGCTTCCAAGTCTTCCTCAGGACACTGTGTGCCTGACCTGGCCGAGAGCATCGTGGCTGCGAGCTCAGGAGTTGCTTTGCCTAATGGCAGTGGAGTGCTCTATACTTTTGTGATCGTTCTTCAGTTCACATTTAGTATGGTCTGGCCTGACGTGTAACAATGCTGCCATTTAACTTCGGCATATGCAGTTTTCAAGCATTCTCCCAACCAGACATGGTTATTAAATCTGTTACGAGCACAAAAGGCTCTTTGAATACCTCTACAATTTCAAAAAGTGAAATACGGTTCCTTATCAGTTTTTCAAAAGAATTGGACTCAAGCATTAACATAAAAACAGTTAGACACTAATCATCTAGCTGAAGAAAATGACATTACAAACCTAATGAAAACAGCAGGGAAGCACAGGGGAAATAAGAACAATTCTTTGCCAGCAGCAGTGTGTCTGTGGGCACACCAAAGTTACCAATGAGCTGACATTTACTAAACAGAGCACAGATGCAACCAAGTTTTATCTGGGGTTTTAGACCCCCCGAGAATTTGCCACCAGAAGGACCTCAGCTCTGGAAAGCTGATCACATCCAGCTCGGCATAGCCGTTCTCTGCAGTGAAATAGTTCCCTTTCTATCAGGTTTGACTTTGGACAGGAACACACAGCAGCAGCAGCCGACTGATCAGAAGGCAGACAGCGTGCAGAATTACAATGCCAGAAGGCAAGCAAAATGTCTTCGATGTAAAAATATATTAGTTTGCTTTTATTAACACATAACTGTGCTAGCAATTCTTGGGCACAGATTGACCAGGACGGAGGCCAGAGAGCTCTCCGTTCCCAAAAAGCAATATATGAGGCAATACAGCTCTTCTACACTGGATCTGCATACACTCTCAGCTCTTTTACAGGCAAATTTTAATTCCATGTATGCAACGGTATGTAAACCCTGGGAGAGGCTACAACAGCCTTTAAAAAACAAGCACCAAAACAAAACCACATCTAGATCTTGCCTCTGCTGAGATTTTAAATTACAACAACTGCTTGAATGGAAAGGGAATTTTTTTCTCATGGAAGACAAAGAATTAAAGGCAGATTTCTTGTGAAGACAGCAGCATCGAAACTATGTGTGAAATACCTTTTCCAGAACACATAAAAAAAGAGATGATCATGTTCTTCAGGCCATTCTGGCATTACAATTTCAATAAGTGGTAAAAAGAAGAGCAGCTAATGCTCAGAGGTTCCCAAAATGCTACTCATTTTTTTCAATAGTTTAGGTCACCTCTTACGCTAAAAATGCAAAGTCATTTACACAATTTCATGATTTAAAAGCCGAGAAAGAAAAAACCCAAATGTGCTCAGATTTGTAACTGCATTTCTTGGTATAGCCCTTAACTTTCCCTGCATCTGAGGGCAATAACAATTTCCAGAAGTCTGCATTACATCTTCACTGAAGTGCCTGTTGAGGAGGCTGGATTTATTAGTGGAAACAGATTGAAACAATGCTAAAAGAACGCACGGATTTAATTCATCTATATCCAAGAACAAGGCCAACAAACTACTGTTTATTCCAGCTGCGTACTCATTTTCTCAAGTTAAATGAAAATAAGGCCATCGAAACAATTATTCAGTGCAAGTACTTTTGTTTTCTCTCTCTTTTCTGATTTCCAGCAGTCAGCTGGCAGCACTGCAGCACACGGGCTGCCAGGTACACCCAGCATTAATGTACGAGGTCAGCGGCCAGGAGAAACGCTGAAGTGTTGGGACAAAGTCGGCAGGTCAGGAAGGGCTGGGCACCTCCACAGGAGAGGGCCCTTGGCCAGTGGCTGTAAAGGGACAACGGTCTCTCCTCCTACCTGTGTTTCTGTACAGGTACATCTGCTTTGACTTCGGTCATGACCCAAGGGCAAGATGCTTTGGGGATCCCAGGATCCCTGCTGAGGCACTCGGCAGCTTTGTACAGTCAATGGTGGGCGATTCTGCACACACAGAAAGGGTTAAGCCACAACTGAGTAAGTACAGAAATGCTGGTATCACTTACGTGTTCCTCACCACCAAACACAGCTAGGTGCCCATGTCTCATGACTTCCTTGGGAGCTATTTTCTTGTATCAAGCAAGAGTGTACTTTCCCATAGTAAACCTGGTTGGAATGCAATTAGTTGATTATATGGAGGACTTTAAAACAGAGGAAGCAGCAATCCATGAAATGGAGCTGAGCCCAGAGCAGAAACCTTTGTATCAGACATAAATGCAATAGTAATAGATCGCACTGGTTTCATCCTGGAGAATTACTGTTACGTGCTGTTACTTGCAACAAGTACCCTTAACAACCACAGCGAGACAGTCTCTGCCTTTTATTATTTCCAAAGTGTTCAGTGATAACAAGCCAGATCTGATTACTCCTCCCTTCCTTTTGGGAGTTACAGGCACCAAGCACAAACTAGTCAGTTAGGGCTCTCTGGCCCGTTTGACAAAAAACTGCTGCCAAATCCCACTGAAAGAGATGGAAACTGGATAAATCTTTAACAAGTCTCTTACTGTGTGGGTTTGCATCTTCCTTTTTTTCCTTACCTAGTAGCAATTAGAACATCAGATACCTTGAGAAAATGAAATATTGCAAGGAGAGATTGCTATTAAGAATTAATGTTTTTATTGTGTTAAAGGACAAAATTCAGAAGCAAAGCTTCAAGTCTAACAGCACAATAGTCAGAAGGCCAACAATGAGCTAACAGAAAGGACACATTTTTCATAAATATACCTCCCCCGGCTCTGTCTTTCTTCCTGTGTGCTCAGCTGTAGCAATTAGGAGAATAATCTATAGGAAGCCTACCCCCAAAAGCCCCTCTCCGCTTTCTCCAGCTGTTTCCTTCTTTTTGTTGCCAGCAAACTCAAGCTCTGAAGAGATGATTCACCTCAGCAGGACTCCAAACTCTGCATCTGCTCCGGGGGCATAATCCTTGCTGAGTACATGGAAATGGTCTTTAAACTAATGGAGGCACTAGACTAAGCAAAACTTATCTTCCTTGAATCTACATACTAAGGTTTTATTTTCAATTTTATTTCTAGCAGAGTATTTTCCAGATAATCATCTTTCTTCTTTAATCATCATAACACTGTTTTGCAAGACATATTGCTCTTCCAAAAGTACCTTCCTGTACTCTATAAAAGCAAAATCTGCATCATCATTTTATAGACAAAGAAACTACCTAGTGACCCATCCAGCAATAGAGAGAAAATCCCTGGGAGAAGTGGAATCGGCATTCAGTTACCGTAACTCTCCCAAACCACAGCATAATGCTGCCCCATAAACAACACTGTATTATTGATCATTACAAAAATCATGTTTTGAAAAGGGATTTGAGCTTTCCATTTTTCAAACAAATGGCATGTTCTCCCTTAATTACAGCAAGTGATTGGAAAAAAGTTGCATGCCTGTAACTCATGTGAAGTATGGCTGCAGAGTGCTCCTTAGCCCAGAGAGAAATCCACAGCAAAACCGAGACAGAGGAAAGGGGGAGAAGGATACAAGGGGTTGAGGGGGAAAGCTCTGAAGCAGTGGAGCTAATCTGGACAAGCTCATTGAAAATCACTTAATTTTTTTTGTGGGTGGTAGATACAGGAAGAGATGGAAGGAAAGTAATACAGACAAGGCCAAGGAATTGCAGATTACATAGTCCAATCCTCTTTGTACCTCCATGAAGGAAACACATGATTATAGGTTGAGGAAGGGAAAAGTTAAAATTGTTTTTCCCTATCCATACAGAAGGAGCACGGATATTGGACTCCCAGGACACGTGCAGAAGAGTTGCTACAAATCAGTATTATACTGAGAAAAAACACCCTGTTGCTTATCACTCAAGACAATGTACAGAACGGCTCCTCAGTTATAACTCTGAAGGAAACTACACTGATCTTTAAGAAATAAAACTTTCCCTTCTGAAGAAACAATACATAACTTCTGTGAAGCAAAGAAGGTAGAAAGAGAAATGCTCACCTCCATCCTAATTCTCCAACTGAACTGGGAAAGACTGCACAGGAGCTCCAATACATGCCCTTCTTCAGGTTATAGAAAAGCAGTAGTAAACTAGAGTCTTCTACTAACAGAAAGAGAACAGGTTTTGGAAAATAGCTAGTGGGCATCTACCCATGAGAAACATCACAGAAGATGTCACGGTGTCGTGGTTTAACGCCAGGAGCAATAAAGCCCCATCCAGCTGCTTGTTCACTCCCCTCTGGTGGGATGGGGAGAGAATCAGAAGAGTAAAAGTGAGAAAAACTCGTGGGTTGAGATAATGACAGTTTCACAGGTAAAGCAAAAGCCACATGCACAAGCAAAGCAAAACAAGGAATTTACTCACTCCTTCCCATGGGTGGGCAGGTGTTCAGCCATCTCCAGGGAAGCAGAGCTCCATCACACGGAACGGTGACTGGGGAAGACAAACGTCATCACTCCGAATGTCCACCCCTTCATCTTTCTTCCCCTGGCTTTATATGCTGGGCATGACGTCACATGGTCTGGAATATCCCTTGGCTCAGTTGGGGTCAGTTGGGTCTCCCAGCTCCTTGTGCACCCCCAGCTACTTGCTGGTGGGGTGAGGAGCAGAAAAGGCCCCGACTCTGTGCAGCACTGCTCAGCAGGAGCAAACACATCTGTGTTATCCACAGTTTCCAGCACAAATCCAAACCACAGCCCCGTACTGGCTACTAGGAAGAAAATTAACTCTATCCCAGTACATTGGTGTCTAAATACTGCTTGAAGGGAGCCTCAACAATTTCTTTATTCATAAATATAGGCCGTAGAAGAAGGTTCAAGAATAAATCTGTTCTTGAGAGAGAGATTTCTTAACCAAAAACCAGTGTGGGATCCATTTAGTCCAGTTCTTTCATTACCACACAAAATTTATCAGCTACAAGATCCTGTTCTGAAGAACAAGGTCAGAAAAAGGCATTAAAAATAATGCAGAGGTCGGGAGAAAATGCCAATGGACACCAAGCTGAGACTGCAAACAGCTGCTGAGCCCAGCGACTGAACGAGGACCTACCTCCACATTTAAAATGAAATGCAGTGCTTTTGCTCATGTTCAGCAGGGCCTTAGTTCCCTGGCACTCCCTGCCAAGGGGCAACTGCAGCATGCACACCTTCACCCCGATGGCAGGTCCTGTGTCTCATCACTCAGCAAATGTTCGTCCTTTATGACAACAAACAGAACCTGAATTCTCATCTAGAAAATCCTTAATTTTCACTTCGTGAAAAACCTAAGGCAGACGGAAAGCAGCAAGGAGGGTTAGAGAATATGACTCATTATTACAGAATATGAATTATTACCCCCAAGTCTCTCAGGTCACCTCTGCTATGCTGTGAAACACACATACTCTTAGCACAAGGCTTATTAAAATACAGACTATCTGACAGAATGGGGCTATTTTTACCTAGGCTGAACAATATCCAGGCATCTTTCTCAAGCACTTAAATCAAACTCATACTGAAAAGCACATTAGCAAAGTATCTCAGAGACTAGTTTTTGCCCACATCCCCACCTTTTTCCTGTTTCTCCTGCTAAACATGGTAAAAATAAAAACACTAACAGCCACCGAGAAGCCACCAAAATGCTATATAAAGGAAGTGAAATTATTTGAACTTCATAAAACACACAAGTCTTCCCACAAGATCACAGCTGGCATCTCAGTGTGTGGTCTTTCATCACAGTTATTTAGACCTTGTCTGTGCTGTGCTGATTTTACCCACCTGGCTTAGCCACCCTACAGCAGAGCTAAAGCTGCCAGCCAGCCTGGCCTGAGCATCCTGTTACCACGGTCACGCTGCTGCAGGACCTGTGCTGCTCACCACGTATGTCCCCATCAGTGCCAAATCTAAGTTACACAGGCATTCCCTTAAAGAAAAGGTGATGCTTGCTGCCTTTGTGGACCACAGTGATTCCTGGCAAAAGAAACTGGGAAAAATACATCAGTAGGAATTAGGATTCTCTCAGACACTCCCAGCAGTCATTCACGAAAAATACAAATCGTGTTGTGTGCTATATGGCATCCTTGCATGGATCACCATCATTGCTTGAGGAAGTTAACAACTCATCACATACCAGACAACTAATGAATCAATTATCTTTTTTCAAGAGTGTAAATGGCAGAAGAGGGAACGGTCGCTGATATCCCAGACAAACTCCCTCCTTCAGCAAGATAAAGAAGTGTTGTCCGTAAAAAAGACATTGCCTGGAATATATTGAGAGCAGTATTACATGATCTTTGCCTTCTGCAGCAAACCAGATATGAATATAAAAAGCAAGAGCAAAGCCATGTTTGCAGCCTGCCCATTATCAAGTATCAGCAGACTGATAAGAACTGCACAGACAAGAACTGCAGTGATAAAACCATACAAACAAGTTGTCTGGTTACGACAGCATTCCGTGGAATAGCAACATATCTACAGCCTGCACTGACAGCATTTTAGTCAAGATTCCTCCTGTGAATCTCTACTGGCGCTGTAAGACGTGAACGCCACTGACTTTTGATCGCAGTGCTCAGCTTTCGGTTTGCACCATCCGCCCCCTACGTACTGCACAGGATCTCCCCGAGTGCACACCCAGCCCGGCTTCCCCAGGCAGCCCCTTCCCATGCTCCAGGAGCCCAGACCCCAGCCCCTGGGCACACACAGCACGTGGGGCCCACAGCGAGTGGGGGAATGAGGGTCCAGAGTGGCAGTCACTGGTGTCGCACATACGCTCATCACAGCGGGACCTCAGCACTGCAGCTCCGGTCATAAAGCATGTACTCAACCTAATTGCAGAGAAATCTGACCAGAGAGCATCTCATTAGTGCCAAGACTGCCTGTTTACACCCAGGAGATACTACTCTGCACGAGCCAAATGGTAGAGAAGAGGAGGAACTGCTGGTTTGGGGGCTTTGCCTTTAGCCCTCGAACCATTCAGTCTCAGGTGGCCACAGACTGCAATGCTGGATACAGGCATCTCTTAAAGCACAAACAAATCAACTTGTTAAAATTTTAGCTGGCTATAAGGGAGGTCAGAAAGGCTGTCGGAGCCCTCCTGACACCTTATTTCACGCAGTTCTCTTTGATGAAGCATGTACATAATGAAAACTCAGAAGTAAATATACCCAGAGCACCATCATGCAGGACATTGATGCCTCTCAATTTTTGTAAACAGCAGCTTATCTGAAATAATTGGGGTTTTTTAACTAAATAAGGCTTCAGCATATCGGATTTGATCACTGAGTTACAATCTTTTGCCTTCTTTTATTTTATATACATAAACTACTGTCTTCCCTTTCACACACAGTCCTACTGAAAAATGTTCTCTTACCTCCTCCGTATCTCATGTGCCTCTTCTCACCCCTGGGCATGCTTTTAATGGCATTACCAACTGGTTGGTAATTAACTTTTACTCTGGTTTAGTTATTGATCGTTTCCCAGGATAGAGTAAGCAGAAAAACTGTTTCATCCATAGCACGGTTGTAGCCAGAGGTAAAACATGATACCTAGTAACAGTCTTTTTTTTTACCCTTCTGGGAGAGTAAGTAACCATGGATGCACAGAAACAATGCCTGCAGATAAAAAGAATGCCTTCAGATAATTATATTTGTCAGAAGAGATTTGCACATTTCTTTGAACTGATATATTTATATCCTGCTAATTATTTGAGAAAAATCTCAAAGACCTTATCACAAAGAAAGTCAGTGCTACGGTTATATTTTTTTCTCCTCAAGTCTAGGTTTCTTTTTGAAGTATCCCTCAAAACTTTAAAGTTTTTTTTTTTTAAACTGTTTTCTTTTCACTCATTTTAGTAGCTTACACCTATGCAAACATGTCTACCCTAGAACATACCTGTACAACTCGTCAGGAAACACCTTCAGAACTGAAGTCCATTAACATTTTTTACGCGCAGCCCAGGTCACGTTTTGAAAGACCTGACTTCACTGTTACATACTCGCGCTCTTGTTCTTTCCTTGCTTTTCCATGGAAAGCATGGGACGGTGCTGTTACTGCTACCCAAACACCACACATTACAGCTGACAGCTTCAATAAGTTGTACAAGTAGGAAACAAACAACAGGAGGTCACCTTAGGGTCTTTTTTTTCCTTTATAGCCACTGCAATGGCAATTTAGAGAATGTCCTGCTCAGCAGGTTTTCAGCTCCTGAATTTCCCCCTGTTCTTAAAGGCACAAGGGAGGCAAGATACCAGGGGAAGGACCATGTCACAGGCTTCGAAGCAACACTACACATGGTCTGGAAGAACAGCGAAGATGGAGGTCATCTCCTCTCCCAAAGTAAAAGGAGAGTGAAATATTCTACTACTCACCTGCAGACCCCACCATTTTCCTCTGTTTGAGCCACCTTGGCCAGTCCCAGCGTAAGAGACATGCATGTATGCTTCGAGATCCTGCAACAAAGGGCACACCACGTGCAAAACCCCGCACAACAAGGGGATGTCAGAGAGGAGCTTTTGTGCAGGAGGAACTAAACACTGGTGCTGCTTCCCAGCCTCTCCCGTGGTTGCATGACCTCCTGTAGTTTGGAATTCAAACAGCATTGAACTAAAACTACCTTCACTTTGGAGACATAACAGCCTGCTAGAGATTACAAGTACCACACCATCTAAAACAGCTTTTAAATTTCTTACCAAGATGTGTTATACTCTCTTTCAGCAGGCGAACTGATGGAAGTTGACTGGACTGGAGGTTACATGGAACACCCCAAGCAGCCTGAGCAAGCTGAACGTCGATACAACTGTAGGAAAATGAGCTCTTAGAAAGCACAGGGAGTCTGCAGCACTCAGTACTGATACAGATACGTCTCACCCAATAATCACTGACACCACAGAAAAATGATTCCACATACAAAGCTACCCCTTATTAGAAGGATTAAAAAAAATGCTAAACTACAACTGCCTCTTCACCATTAGGGCAACATTCACTAAAGGAATTTCAGTCTGCAGATTGTGTCATACGAAATGTCATTATGTTCTACTATGCCAATGGAAGTTGACATATTTCAAAAATAATATGTTTAAAATCATTTTACTCTACCAAACACACAGAGTAAGTAGAAATTCAGGATGTCTTCATGGAGGAGGAGATCTCACACACAGAACAATTACTTTTTTAAAGGCCACTGTCTCAGTAATTCAATTCCTATGTTGTTTAAATGCTTAAAAGTACTTTGCACATTACAATACTGAGCATTAGTCTACAAAATCTCAAATGAGTAACTAAGGACTTATACACTATGTAGAAGTGGGGCAAAAAAAGACAGCCCAGCTTATCAAATTTCCTCAAGCTGACAAAATGAAATCAATATGTACCAGCAGCATATATGGAAACATTAATTTGTGAACCTCAGACTGTGTCAGATTCCTGAACTCAGTTACTTTTCAGAAAAGAAGTTTAGAAGTGGCAGCAGCAAACTACATAATGGCAAGGATAACGTTAGAACAAAACAAAACCAAACCCAACCAAACAAAAGAGATTCTAACACAATCCCAACATTTCAAAGCATTCCTTCGGTCCATTAAATACCATAATACCTTCTATACTACTTCAATATTTAAATAAATAACTCAAAATTAAGCGAAACAAAACCAGTTAAATCACAGTAAGTCATTCATGCAGAAGCTTATTGAAATACATATGAAAAAATTTTCATTTCTGTAATTAAATAACAACCAATCTGATGTCCTTCAGTGGTAGATTCTCAGCTGGCGTGAACTGTAACAATTCTCCTGATCTCAATGACAGCAGGGACATTTCTATCACCTAAGATCCATTTCTCACTGTTTTTACAGAGGCAAATCACAAACAATCATTGAAACTGGTCCAACAGCTATTCTGTCATTTCTGAAGAGTCTGAGTGCTTGATACCAAAATAGGAAGCATATATATTTTATGAAATACAGTTCTTTTCACCCTTCTGTACAAAATACATGCAGACACTGTAAACATAGCAAAAGCTAGTAGAGCAGCCTGATTGCAAACAGACAGGTTCTATTGTTTCCCCTGAGGAGTCTCAGACTGTGACCCCAGGAATAAAGGCAAACACAATCACTTGCCTCTTCTGACAATTTAGCTAGAATACATTAGGTATCCCTGATCTCATTCACAGCTTTTAAGGCCAGAAAGTGCCACTGCTCATATATTCTGGCCTCCCAAAAACCAAAATCCATTAAATTTTACCAGCTACTCCCTTAGAAAGAGCTGCACTTTATTGTTATTATATTTCTCAGAAAAAAGACTTCCTTCAAAAAGAAATCCCAAGCCTAGAACCTCCCTTGGCAGCGAGGAGCCCGAGAAGTGGCTCTGAAAGGCCCAGAATGCTTAAGTGCAGGATCTGAGAGATCCATGAGATCTGGTCCTGCTCCACTCCGTGCCTGTTCTCCGCCACAAGAGATCTCTGCAGCCTGTGCATCCTGCAGCCCAGCGTACCAGCAGCAGAGCCAGGAACTGCCAGTCAGCCTGACCTCCCAGCACACCAGGGACAGGCAGCATTAGGAAACACAGGGTATTTGAGTTTAATTTGTGACCAGTGGCCAGGGATGACAGAGCTGTGACAATGTGAAACTGCTGGGGTTTGCTACTTATGATGCTGGAAATGCAAACGGGAAGTCCTCGCCGCAGCCACGGTAAGCAAGCTGGGGTTTGTTTCCCTGGAGGAAACAGCCTCGAGTTGGCCGGGGGGGGTTAGATTAGATATTAGGGAAAACTCCTTTACTGAAAGAGTGGCCAAACATTGGAGCAGGTTGCCTAGGGAGGTGGTGGAGTCACCATGCCTGGAAGTGCAGATGTAGCACTTCAGGGTATGGTTTAATGGGCATGGTGGTATTGGGTTGATGGTTGGACTTGCTGATCGTAGAGGTCCTTTCCAACCTTAATGATTCTATGATTCCCCTTTTTTGTTATCTTTCTCATGTATTAAACAATCTGTCTGCTTTGTTTATATTGTCAATAGTACTGTGTGCCAAGTGTGATATAAAAATTTATTTAGAATTTAATTAAGTTTCCAAAGCCACTGGGAAAACAGCAGAAAGAGGACACGTGAGAAGAGAGAGGGAAACATTCTCATGGTATGAAGTTTGAAGTCCTTTTCCAGTTCTTCCTTTAAAAAAAAATTAAAATAAAAATCTGAATCTTGGACACATACTACTTAGTGGAATTCCCTTAACACAGCATACATCCTTTTCAGGTGACTGGAATTAAAATTCAAGCCACCTGAAACAAGCTCAAGTGCATTTCATGATAACAGGCTTGTTATTTGTTTGCATCTTGGAGTCACTTTGAAAATATCTCCTCAAAACAGGCCAAGCCTGGAACACCAGCATCTTCATTCGAAAAATCAAAATTACAAAGCACTAAGAACAAAACTGGAGAGGCAGCTGCCCGAATCAATACTACCAGTTTTCTATTTTTAAAGCTTGTGATGCATTTAGCAAAAGGAAGCTGTCAGATTCCAACCTCTGTCATAATGAGTAAACCAGTGTAACCCAACAGAAACCAGTATAGCTGCTCTGCATTTATACCAGCATGGAATTCAATCACGCTGACTCCCACAACAAAAAGGGGGAAGAAACCTGCCAGGGTGGGGGAATGTTTCAAATACACAGCTCAAAGGACCGCTCAACTAATTAGGCACAGTGATGAAAGAAAAGGTATTTCAACTGCAACAGAAAACCCAAATCACACTCAGATTATGCAGCAGAACCAAGTTTTTAAATGACACGGCGAAGGTGGAATACAAGAGCAAACTCAGATAAAAGGCCACATGAAGAAGCAGATCTTCTGCAAAAGAAAAAAAAAGGATTTAGGTTTTGTTACTTTCTAAAAATCTTGTCAGTCTTTTCCCTGGAAGGAAAGTGTCTATGTCAGAGAAAGACGGGAACAGAGAGAGGCAGATCTGAGTCGGGAGAACAAAAGCAGATCAATACAGCAGAAACAAGTCAGCAGCCAGTCCCAAAACAGTCTGGCACGCAATAAACCCTACCAGTAATTACCAGCTTCCGAGCAGACTTCGGTGAGAGACAGTGGAAGAGCTGCAGACGAGACAAACAGATGGAACGACAAAGCCAATCAGGAATCAAAATCCATAGTTCCACCAAGGAGAATCTCCACCACTGAACATTTTGCAGTCTTTATTTCATAACTAGGTCAAGTGATTTTATTTTTTTTTTTTACCTATTAACTGCTCTTTGCAATAAAAAGTTTTGAAGTGAGATGGATGGATCCCTAAGAACTCCCAAAAATATTCTGAGCATGTATGGAAAACAAAGACATGGATGCATATATTCATGTTGGAAGCTCTTTAAACAAAGAAATGCAGCAAAGACACAAAGTCAATCTCAGCAATGTAAGCAACTCACAGTTTGGAGCACAAAATTTAACCAAGGTACAAAACAGTGAATGCCATGAGCCTATATGGAAGGGGATAAAATACCAGGTGCTTTTCAGAATGACCTGAGAGGTTGCAGGGGGAAAAGAAAAAAAAATTGCACACAATGTGGACAGAAGGCAAAAGCCTTGGGAATTGTGTTTGGTTTTCTTATCAATAGGAGTTATTTTCCCCCCTTAATCTTAAGTTTTTCAATACTCTGCTATCAAGACAAATTTCTGATGTTAATAATAATCCACTCATTCATTAGCATTCCATAACCACAGGTTTGTGAACGTACCAACTGAAAACTCAGGAGCAAACTAATGCGTTGTTCGGGTAAGCGTACAAAATCTAAATAATCCCAAACATCTCAGCTAATGCTGTACAAACATGACCAACAAAAGGCTTTCTCTCTGTTCTACCCCGCACACTCACATCCTTCAAATGCTGCAATACCAGCATACGTGTCGATAATCCCGAGCAGGGTGATTCCAAATGGTAAACCACAGTTTATTCTGAGTGGAAACACAGATTGGCCATTGTACAGGACTTTCCATGTGATAATGCACAACAGCCCCAGCATGCTTTTTGGCACAAGATGCCATCCACCATTTCCAAGAAGCAAGAATTTAATCACTGTTTGATCTAAAAACCCCTGAGCACCACAAGAATTACAAAGATGCTTAATGCTGAAGGTTATGTTCCCTCCTCTGCAAAACCAGGACTAACCAGAAGCCTGCTGGTGTCAATGGAAGGACACCCGCTGCCTTCACTGGTCTTTGGCAGAACACAGAGGGAAAAAATAGCATTGCTGGAGCGCAGAGGTAAGGAGAAGCATGAGAGCAGTAGGCTTGACTGCTCTGCTCTAGCTGCGGCAGTCTGGCCAGAAGACTGGGATGGACTCAGAAGACCCGAGGCCCATGCCGCATCCTGCTAGGCAATCTTTGATGAGTCATTAGTCCTCTGGCCCTCACTTCTCCAGTCCTTCACTCGACTCTTTTGTCAAGTTCTCCACGATCTCCTCATCTGCTTAAAACACCAAAAAAGCACACAGCACACTGAAGACCCACTGGCCTCTGCTGACACAGATCAAGGTCCAGCCTTCTCTGGACTTTTGTTTGGAGTCTGGCTTCCCATTTTTGTATCCTGTTGGCCAAGAACCAACTTTTGGTCTCCCTGCCAGCCATCTGCAATATAGCCAAACTGAGACACATACCCACTGAGATGATCATTGCAGCCGTTGCTTTGTAACAGTAACAGCAAAGCCTGTAGCATGAAGGACAGCTGAGTTCAGGTTTATTTTTCAAATAGGTACAAGTTTTGTTCACTCATTACAAAGGTTATTAGTTCATTTTCTTCAAGTGAAGAATATCTTTAGAATGAATAGAGTATTTATTAGAGCTTTTAAACCTATGACATTCAAGATTAAATGAAAAAATAGACAAGACATACATCTGAGTGAATGTGAAGCTTCTTACCTAGTGCACAAACTATAAAAAGCTATGAAATTGGTACAAAACTATAAAATATTTATTATAGTAATGGGAGACATTAGCTAGCAGTATTGGATTGTATTAAGAAACAGCAAATTTAGACTGAATATTAGGAAATTGTCCTGACAAAGCACTATTGATTAGAGAAATAACATCCTGCATGAACAGAGGAAGCCTCTTCAACTGACAATTGAAACAGTTTTGGAATAAAAAAAAACAGTAAATGTTAAAGGGGGAATAATTCGGTAAGAAGCTGGCTGTTGCTGCCTACAGAAAGCAGTGGTGCCCACCTCTAATGGGACTTGGGTTCTCTTCTGCTCCTGCCCTCCAAAATACAACCTGAACAGAGGCTTAAGAATGCTTTAGTTAAAAAGAAATTCAACACACTTGAGTGTTTCTTATTTACCTTCCATATGTTGAACTACAAAATTATGTATTTTAGAAACATCAGAAAGTTGATCTGAGGTAGGACCCTAGCTGCAGAAGCAGGCTGATGAAACCAGGAACGTGACATTTAACATCATCTCCCTCATGCAGCCAAATGTGGCAAATTCTCCATATAGATCTGCTCCAAACAGCCTTTCTCCAAATTCAGAAGGAGTGAAACCAACTGACACCTCAGTGCAGGAACAAGAATGGTTTGTTGCAGCCTTGGGTTCACTACCATCTGTCTTAGCAGCCTGGAAAAGGGCCACGGCATCATGGATCGTCAGGTGAAGACCAGCTTCTTGCACAAGGTGAGCCACCACCACAGGTCCAGGTACACTGACATCTGGAGAGGAAGGAAACCAGGCTCATGGCCAGATGCTTCTGCCCCATGCCCATTACTGGTGACTTTCAGGTCATTCACATGGAAGAGCGGAGAGCTCTTGGAGAAAGACTTTAATTGCCTGAGACAGAACATAGGGTTTGAACACACAGATAGGTCCCTGGCTGTATCCTGGTTGATGAGACATTCCTGGAGCCACTGGCAGCCCCAACACAAACTCTACTGCTGCTCAAGCTGGGGCTCTCTGCTGAGCAAGGTGACACCTGGAACTCACTAACCTGATGACCGAATTCATCATCCACAACCCAAGGAGGACAGAAGGAGGGTTACTTACACACTTTGACTGTCACAGACGCCTTGGAAAGGGAGCAAAATGGATGGGAAATGTTTCGGGTTAGAATGGTATCCTCAGGAACGCTGAGTCAATCGGAGTTAGTAAAGTAAGTTTGGAAAAACAAAACCCACCAAAATATTATTGTATCTTTCTTCAAAGGTACTCAAACACATTTTTACAGGGACAAGAAGAAACACAGTGCTTGGCTACGGCTACTTCACAGTCTAGTGCAGGCCACCACAACAGAAGCGTCATGGAAGTATCTCAGATCTAGCAACCAATGGTACCAACTGAAGAGTTTTCTCTACACATATTTGTTGCAAAGAGGGAACTCTCAGGGAACAGATTTCCAGCTTCCAGCACAAACAGCAGGCTCCAGTGTCATTAGTACAGAATGGAATGCACAACCTGACAACGGGAAATCCACAGCACAACGTCTGATGGCGGGTTGGCTCAGGTGAGGTGATGGTGTTTATCCTGAAGATGTACACCAAGGCTTCACTCGCTCCTCTGAGGCTTCTCTTCTAAATCAGAACACCAGCATCCAAACAATTACAATCTTTAGGCTGCCTTGGACTGACATCAGGAACTATGTTACACTCAGAGGTACAAGGTGACAAGACATTAGATAGAGGCTTCACATCCATCTGTCAAAGGCAGGCACGACTCACCAAAACAAAGAAGCCTCTTTCAGACACCATCTCAAGTCCATTTGATGTTAACAGTGAAACAGAGCACGCTGCAGCTACCCCTCTGATCTCCCACCACCTCTTGCAAGAAACACTTTGCTATTTGGAAGACAAGAAAAGTTTTTGAGCATTAACAGCTCTGGTGTTCTAGTGTGCCAAGAATGACTGAATGTACAAAGGACATTGGAAGAGCTTTCATAGCAGAAAACCTGTCCTTGGAACCTTGACAAAGAAGGAGATCACCTCTTTCTATAAGCCTTGTGCCACTCGAATACCTACAGCACTAGGCAGAAATACAAGGTGATTCACATTGGAGGGTTTAGGAATTTATTTTTTTTAATAAAAAAATTAGATCTCCATCAACTATACACAAGCAGGAAATTATGCCAGCCTAAGAGTTGCCTGTGGATTTCTCTTGGAGAGAGACCGGGAAGCCAAGGCACAGTTTAGAAACCTACTCTGCATGCAGCATGGAAGAGTAACCTTCCAGAGATGAACAGAGCGCTGCAAAGCAGGCAGACATTTTAAAATTTTAAGATAACATACAGGAATTAAGCTGATAAATGTGTCAGTCTGTTCTAGGAGAGGCCACCAAAAACTTCAGGGAAGAAGGCTCTGTATTGTCACAGCTACTGGACCTTCCCACAAGCTCACCCAGCACATTCAACAGCACTGCACTGCCATCTCTTGGCAGATACGTAGATAACAATCTAAGTTCTAGACAAGTACAGGAATAAATTGACATTAAAAAAACACTAGAAGATACAAAAAAAAATATTTATAGATATGTTTTTCTTACTAGCCAAATAACAACAGATTGAAATCCTAGGTGAGGAGCCTCGTCTATACCCCGTCTGTCTCCCTGACTCTCAAGATTGGTACTTAATGTTAGACATGCATAAAAAAACTGTTAAAGAATTTAAATATGTGCTAAAATACTTAATTTTTTTTATTTTTCTGCAAAAGAGATAAATAATTTTTATAGCCAGCTTATATGAACAGCATGTAACCACTGTCCTGAATTCAAGATTTTATCTACTTAATTAAAACAGTATCAAAATGTCAGCAGAGTTGTGGGCAAAAACATGGCTTAAAGTTCCTGGTCCTTTCAAGTATATGAAATCATAAATAATTCAAAATATACAGCAAAGAAAGAAGGACAGCCCAATGCCACCTGTATATACTGGAAACACAGAGGCAGCAGAAAGTAGTTACTAACAGTTTCTGATGTACAGTGTTTACACATCCTGTAATACGAGATCCTACAGGTCTAAGATCACCAAAGTATTTCAAGTAACAGCTCCAGAAAACATTTTCAAGATGTAAATTTTGACAGCTACCAGTTAAAGAAACAATTCAATACTAAGCCTGAAGACCTATCACCACCCACTGGCAGAAATACTGTCCACACTAACATCCCCACGTTCCTAGCTCGGATTTCCACATCTATGGAAGGCCAGTCTGGTACTCAGGACATCTTGTCCTCTGCTGCAGATCCCTTCCTCCTCCACATGTCCATGGTCCATAACATTCCAGCGGCTGAATTTTTTGGTGTATACAAACCAAGGATTGAAATGCAAGTCTCCCTCAACATCAGCAAGATAGTACAGAGGGAGAAGGTGCACACACAGCCACCCGCTAAAGTTGGGAAGAGCTCCTTCCCAAGGACAGTGACACCCCTGTAGCAGGGGAACCTTCCGTGTAGCACTGAGTTGGGTTTCTAAACACCTTTATCGAGCCTTAGGAAAAGGGGTTCTTCACGTATCTAACTCAGAGCTGGAAAATGTAGTCTGAGAGTGAGTCCCTAAACAATTGGAGAATTTAGTCATACCTAAGTCCAGTGGCACTTAGAAGGCTCTTATAAATGTTATATATATAATTTCTATAACTATGTGCAAGTCATCAACTAATGTCTACAACGCAGACTTGGGTTACTCTGTAGGATAGGATACAGAAAGTCTTGGTAGGCCCAATAGCACACGCAGAGTAACACAAAACAGTCTTCAAGCACTTTTCTAGGGACAGTGGACAAAGACCAGCCGAATAATAACTCTTACAAAGCACCAAACCTTGCACCAGTGTAATTTACCATTATTTCATTTGAGCAAACAGAAACAATTTGCAGCGGCTGAAAGTCTGGCCCATAAAACGTGTCTATTTGTAACACGCTATAAAAGAATGACAACAGCATGATCTTCAAAAAAGAAGTAAAAACAGAATTCTGAAGTTGTGAACACTGTGCCGAGATAAACAAGGTCACTGTCTACTTACTTGAGATGCAGTTATACGAATTTGACCTTTCCGTAATAAATGGTAATTTCAGTGGAAACAACCTTTCAGTTCAGAAGGAAAGGGAAGTAAGTCATGTATCCTGCGCTTGAAGTTCATGATGAGACTCCCAGCCCTAATTTAAAGGTCACCACCAATCCTTTGAAAGCAAGATTGCTTTTCACTTTTTCCACATTTCATACGATGTCGTCAGGGCTGACTAGTCCACAATAATACCACACTACCACGCAGTTGCCTGGCCAAGAAGAAACTTCAGCCCTCCCTTCAGAACGTGGCATCTTAGTAGGCACGCCAAAACTACTGGCAGGAATAGAATAATAATCAGTAAGAATGTTGCTGCAAATAATTATTTTGCTGATCTGTATTACAATGGTTATACCAGTATTTGCACTCTGGTTACAAGCAGAGGAACTGAAGACCTTACATGCTAGGTGATGTCCATAAAGGTTGGGACTAGACAGTCAGTCTTCACTTCCCCTAAAGAGGGTCATAAAATACGATACAGATAGGAGTTTCTCTGGTTTTGTTTGTTTGGGGTTTTCTAAACCAATCCTACACTGATCCTAGAAAGATCCTGATCTCTTTCAAAATTGCCTGTTCTTAGGGGCCATGGCACCAGGAATACTAGCTGCAGCCGATTAATTTTATTAATTTCTAAGATTTAAAAAAAAATATGGACATGAAAACTAACCACAGCTTTCAAATCCCCTGTGTTCAAACTAGTTCACAGCTTGCCCTCCGAGAAGGCAGGCAGCTTACCTGCAGCTTTGATAAGTACAGGTCTTCTACCTCTTCTTTATCACTTGACTTCTGAGATGAAGCAATGTAATGCATTCTCAGCCACATGAGAGAAATAACTATAAATCAAGAAGCACTTAGAGAAATTGAGAAGAAAGGTAAAAAAAACAAACCATGACCGAAAACATAACGTCATATTTGGGCCATGCTGTTGTTAAATGCCAGGCGTACCTGTCAGCTACTAGTCTGTAGATGTCGTCGGTTAAATAATCCTTCTGAGGAAGATGCAAACTCCTGTGCCACTCATGACATCGCTTAACTACCTCCCTTTCTCTTTGTTTCTCCAAACTCTTTAAAAAAACAAATAGTATTAAACCCAATTAACGCTAACCTAAAATCAGAGCAGAGTATTTCCACAGCTGTTCAGCTGCTTTTCAAACAGAAACAGCGTTTGCTTCCTCACCTTTGCCTACTCAGCAGTTTGGGATGTGGGCTCTAAGCAAACTACATGCTTCACAGAGTTTAGCATCAAAGACAGGATTAATGATGTTCAGTGATAAATTCCTAAAAGGTTAGCTTCCTACACAGAGACTCCCCAGTGTAACACTGGGATCTTCACATTTGTAGTTTTAGATTTGATTTGTATGTCGGGAAATACCTGCAGTGAGATCCTTAATAGAGCTGGAGAACACCCAAAGGGAACTCTTAATCCATAGGATGCCAGAGCCTGGAAGCACACAAAGAACGGTTTGTGATTTTAACCTAACCTGAAGAATCTCTTCAAACACTTACTAACCCCAGCAAAGCTCTCCCCTGGAGAGAGACCCAAGCTGGTACTGAAGATAGATAACAAAACCTCTGTGACCACACAGCACAGCTAAGCTGAGGACTTTGAAACAAGACGACTGGCTACTCTGTCTCTTCACTGAGCTTGGCAAGCTCATCGGTGGGAAAAGCCCCACCCATCCATGAAGGGGCCCCTGGCAGAGAAGAGGTCACCAGTGGTCTGGTGCAAGGGAAGAAAATGTTTGCTGTTATTGATGCACTGGTCCACCAGTTTAGCTCCTGAGGGCTATTTCCTCCTTCAAAGGAAACACAAAATGAGATCTGCTGGTCGCTTTTATCCCTTACATTTGTGTGTCTTTAGAGGTAAGCCATCGGCTCCTCCCTGAAACACCTGAAAACCTCCATCTCCATCACCATGGCAACAACAACAAACTGCAGGCAAGCAGGAGTGTTTGTGCACTTGCAGAAGTTTAGTTCTGTTTTAGGACTGATGGAAAATGAGGGAACCATTGCAGCGCTCTGGTCCATTAGAAGCCGATTGATTTTCAATATTAATAAATGGTTTAAAAACTTATGTAATTAAGTGTCCAAATACAAGCCTGTTTTCAAGAACACCATTATGCTCATCCCCTGCCTTATGCCTTTCCCCTAAACACTATTGCCTCAAGTACACTGGCTGAGCACTGCTGTCATTTGCTTTTCAGTTTGTATCCTCTGAAATCAGCATTTTTCATCAGGTTTTAGTAAACTGAAAATTTTTAAGGCTACAATCCTGCCTCAGTGATGACAACTTACCTCAACACAGCAAAGATTTCCTCTTTGCAGTATCCACTGTAGACCCTGCGAAATCACAATGCTCTGTTGCAACTCTGAACTTTTTTTTCTTTAAAAAACCAAATCTTTTCTTCTTTGGGCATTTTTAACCATGCATTGGGATGATTAAGGGTATGCTGTACCTGAATTGGAAGCAACCAGAATCCAGCTGCTACTGGGCTTTCACCTCCCTCATACTTCTTTGAGCAAACTAAAGAGGGAATATGCTCACAGACTACATGCCTCTTGTGCTCAAAAAATAAAATACTGATCTATGTAAACATAGTCAAAAAGACCTCCCTACAAGTAAAAACCCTTTTTCTTCTCTTTCCACCTCAAAAGCCCTGCATTGCAATGGGAGCAAACAGGGAGAACCATACAGTTGCCAGGTGTCCTTTTAAAGTACTGGTGATAAGATCCTCTAGCTAGCTCCCAAACTATCATCTGACCTGCCAGATCCCTCAGGATCTTCTGTTTTCTCTGTCTTTCATCAGGCAATCCTGCCTTCTGGTACCAACACCTTTTCTTTCAGTTTTGCTTCACATAAAAGGACTCGGTGCCTCTTCCTCACAGCCTGTTTTCCTGAACTGGAGCCAAACCCAGGAACACGATCCTGTCCTCCTTCCGCCCACCACCCGTTTATTATCCGTTCTGTGACCTGAAGCAGGTAACCACTCATTTCCCCCCCCCATACTGACTGCTGCATTATGCCAACTGCTGCCCTCAGCCAAAACCAACCCCCCCAGAACAGAAGGGCTGCCCACGGCCCCTTCAACACCCTCTACGCTGCGGTGAGCCAGCAAAGCCCAGGGAACTCGTCTCCAACGCCTGTCTCCAGGCTCTCAGACAACAGTGCTGTTGGCACACACGTGACCGACTCGCACAGCGCACAACCCCACCGTAGTCTGCTCATTTTATACAGATGAGCACTTCCAAGGAGTCAGTGTTAACACAAAAAAGGATGACAGCAGGCTGGAGATGACTTCAAAACATATTCCAAACATGTCCTTTTCCCAGAGCGCTGCAGATGGCTAAGACCAATGCTGCTGACCTTATCAAACAATCCCTGTTCTTCCCCTCCCATACCAGTAGCTGCTGTCCCTATTCCCAGAAGTAGGAAAGGGCAAGTAACTTCCACAGAGCAGAAGACAGCTAATGATATACAAAAATTTGGTGATGGTGGTGATGACGGTTTTTTCCTAGAGAAAAAAAAGGCAATTAATTTGTGTATATCCAAAAAAACTTGAATGGAAAATTGTTTCTCTAACTCAACCCTCAATAGGCAAGTAATTTCTGAACCCTCTGTCAATCCTGCTACCTGTTTCAGGAAAGGCCGTTAAGGGGAAAACAGTATTACAAACGTAGCCACCAAGAGCAAGATGTCACCTAGACAGATTCTTCCTATCTTTAAAGCTAGTACAGAAAACGAATTTTTACTTGCTCAGGTACAGCTCAGTTCCAACTCTTCCTTTTTTTCTGCTTTAGAACACGCCGGCACCACTCAAGAGCAGGACTCCACAGTGGACATTCACGGCCTCAGCCCTGCAGAGCTTTCAGAGTTCTACAAGGGCTTCTGAAGACAAACTAGTGGCCCAGGTATGAGCAGAGATGCCATCTGCTGATTCACTCCCGGGGCACACCGGAGGTCGTGCCTTCTGCTACCAGGAGTTCGCACACACAGTGCTGTCACTCACATGACACTTGCAACATTATGATAAAAATTGAGAGATTATATTAAAATTAATAGCTTTGAAAGGTAATTCAATTCTAAGCAACTGGAACGCTATGTAAACTAACATTTTATTTTTAGTAAAGCATTATTTCTCTTTTTTCTTCCCAAATTTTCTTTTAGAAGTAACATTTAGAAAGTTTTAAGCATTATGCCTTTGAGATAAATTGTATTTTAAAGTTACAATGCAAACCTAGATATCTTAGTCCTGTATAAAATGGCTTATTAATCACCCTAGATAGGCACATACTCAAATTTCTTCATATAATTCAACGAGAACTGATTTGCTATCACAGTGAAATACTACATTAAACACACATAATTCTTTATACTGCTCCTCCCCTCTTAAAAGCATTCTGTTTGACTGCAGGCCATACCAAATGATTACTCTATAATCATTAAGTGATTTATTTAACTGCTGTAGCACATACAGTTAACATTCCTCTACATTCTTACTCTAATTCCACCTTTATGTTTTCTGTTGTCATACCAACAAGGAAAAACCATGGATTTCATTTAAACCAAAGTACATTTACAAGCAGTAAGCATAGATAAAGGGATTTTTTTATTCTTTTGTGACACATCTTTTTCAATGCAATTACAAAAAAAATTGCAAAACACAATCTTTTCAAAAGCATAAATAGTATGGACTCAGGTTGAAAACTTTGTAATATATTAAGCAAATATTGCTTGGGGGGAAAAAAAAAAGAACAAACCCATTTTTATTACTGCCAAATCATTTAATACAGAAAAGGCTACAGATCAAGATGCTACGTTCGACAAGAACTGGAACGACTTGTTCCACAATTCATCATGTCTGACCCAACGTTCGCTGAAGATAAAAAAGTGATGATTCCTGATTCGACCTTCTTTCTTATCCACAGAGCACTACACTTTGCCACCAGTCTGAGCTCACGTGCAGTTTTTGACGGCTTGCATTCCGACAATTCTTGGTACAAATTAACCAGCACGATGAAACCTGATTAACGCTTCAGTCTCAGAGTTCACTTCACATTCAGCGCAACAGCCTTTGTGTGCTCATCTCTTACAGCTTGGAAAACCACCAAGAGAAAACCGTGCATTTTCCTCTAGGCCTACATCGATTTTGGGCTCATGCTGACTGGAAATACGACTGATGCACAGAACGTGTGCCTGAGACACCTTGAATCAGTACAATGCACAACAGAACCCACAGTAAACTACTGGAAAGAACAACTCCAACAGAAATATTTACCCACGCTAGGCCACAATATCAATGAGAAATCCAGAGCAAGAACCTAAATTATTTATTTAAAAAAGGAAGCCAAGGCCACAGTAGCTATAAGAAATCAAAAGCAAGAACCTAAATTATAAAAGAAGGCAAAAAATAAAAAGACTTGAGCATAAGAAATTTTCGTTACACCATCTTTTATGGGCTGTAGAGATGAAGCAAAGTCATGAAGGTTTCCAGAAGTGACAGGGATTCTGAAGGAAGGGAGAAGAAAGGAAAGCAAGAGTACAATCTCATCCATCATCTGGGATCTTTACCCAACAGAACAGTCTGAAGTAGACCTGGAAAAAAACAGAGGAATCTAGATTCTCAGCTCTGAGAGGATGACTTCTATCAATGTAGTCCTTTGGAACAACTTCAGTTAGAAACTTAAGCAAAGGTGAAAACACTGATTTAATGTGTACACACAGACACCACAGATGTATTCACATACAAAGGCACCCACCAGCATACTGAGGTACACACTTGGTATGTGCTTCTACTCTAAATAATGCAATTTCTGTTACGTCCAACAGCACCACTCATGTTCCAGCCCATGGCTGGGAAAGGTTAAGCATCTCCAGGCTCTCCAGTGTCACTCCACAACGAATGCCCGTTATCCAACCCGTCTCACTGCACCAGGGCACCATGGCACGGTGGGAACATACTTTTCCAGGCACTCTCTGTTATGTAAAGAACCATTTCTAAGTTAAACGGAAGTGGAAAAAAATACCTGATCCCACAGAAACTAAGTTATTTTTCCTAGCTTAAGAGAAACACCTAAACTAAAGTAATCCTTGAGGACACAATCTCCCAACTGACTGCCAAACAAGAAGGATAAAGAAAAACGCCAAAGCACGTATTTTGAGACTCCTAGAAAAGCTATTTTTTCATACTGAGAGTTAATTATTTTCACTCTAATTATAGGTTCATCCAAAAATTTAAACACAAGAGCTCAATTATCAACATGTAATGCCAACAAAAATTTTAAAAACATATACATTAAATATTTCACAAGATACATGTGAAACTACATACAGCATGAAGTCCAACCACATTTTAAACAATTTGACTTTATAGGAAAGCAACTCTATAAAATACATACACATACTAATTAAACATAAATTGTGTCTAAGTACCACATCTGTGATAATAGACAACATAGTCATAACGACGTCATGACCTTTTACAAAAGGTTAAGCAAAGGGAAAAAGAAAGACATCACGGGTTTGGTACAAAAGCATAAAAATGAGACTCCCAGAGTCCCACAGAAGTAATTTCCAAATGAAGTCCTAATACTTTATCAAAACTTATTAAATATCAGAGATCATGAAACAGTGTCTGAAGTTCTCACTAAGTACATATAAAAGTTACACAAACGCTAAAAAATAAAACATACTCCAATATTGTATTGTATTTATAACTAAAAATTCAAAAAGTGCATGCCTGTCTTCAGTAGGAACAGCATGCTCCCCTAGCCACGTATCCCAGGAAAACAGTATTTTGGAAAACATACTTGATTGTTGTTCAGGGTGATCTTAAAGCAACTTAACCTCTGCTTCTCAACCCTTGGTCAGATGCTTTCTGTTCTCTAATGAACACTGAGGAAGATGGCAGATGCAGTTACAGCATACAGCAGTTCTTCCTAAGTCTCCTGCCTTACCATAAGACAAAAAAAAACAACCCACAGACATTATCTTCCTTCAGTCTCCCAAGTGAAATTCTCCACACAAATTTTCTGCAACAGTTAAACAAGCTTTTTCCATGATCGAATTATCTTAAGCAAGGGTAAGAGAGAAGTTGTGTCTCAAAGAAAAACCAGGTGGAGTAAGGGCAGTACCTTGACTAGCAGGGGAATACATCTCCATGAACAAAAGCAGCCTGGAGACACCGGCACAGTGAACCTTTGTTGACAGCGTGCAGAGGAACGTCGGCAGTGACCAGCCATGCCTCAGAGCACAAAAGGTCAATACGGCTTTCTGGGTAGAAAAACACAACGTAAAGGGAAAGACAACGTGTCTGCCTGAAATAAGCTTTGGGTACTCTCCACGCCCGGCTGTGCAAAGCTATAGTAACTCTGTGAGCAGCAGGCAGCCCTGCCCTGGCACCAGACACACCTCTGTGTAACCACGAGCACGTGGATCACAGCCACCTTGGGGACTGCTCTCTGCACACCAAACCAGAGAGCTTCCAACCAGCTGCAGCCCATGGTGACACCATGCCAGCTGTAACAGGAAACTGCAGCTTGACTTGTGCGTTCCACAGCACACGGGGTCACAAACAACACAAAGCATCACCACGTACCCACCTGAGCAGCCAGGAAAGCACTTCCTGTGGGAAAACAGGAACTCAGCCTACTGCAGCCAAACAGATCTGGCACAGGATACACTAGAAGCACAACCCAATAAAAACCTGAAACTGTCCATGACACACGTAGGCAACAGAAGACACGGACAGTGTGCAAACACATCTTTATCTACACAGGGCTTGCCAGAGGTCAGTGGTGTCAAATGAAGTTTTTTCATAGAAGGCAGATGGGAAGCACAGAAGAAATTTGATGTGCACTTCAAAGGGAAGAAATTCCTTCAGTCTGCAAGGCAGTTCTACGTCTCACCTAGTAATGAGTTTATTTTTAAGAAACAGTTACACAGAAATCTTAACTGGAATGCTGTTACACAGTATTCCCTATAACAAAAGCAGAATAACACACTCACTCAGGACAGCTTCCCTGCAAAACATTATTACAATTTTAGCCAGTAGATGGGCGGTCCATTTAGTCTTTGCAAGTGGCTCACCTACTGCTGTCAGACCAAAATACTTTCTAGATGCAAATTTAACTGAAATACATCCTGAGACTAATTTTCACTGAAATACATTGCTATGAATCAGGAAGCACTTTGCCCAGTGAGATCTGAATTGTTCTAAACTTGGCTTGTTTACATCTGAAGATGTGACAAAACGTGAAGTTACATAACCTTTTTACTCATCCGAAAGTCAAGCCTTTGTAATTGTTTGTGTATTGACAGAGAGATTTATGGTTCATACCACCTCATCGATGCTGCAAGAGCAGCACATGATGAGCAGTGAAATGCAGAACCCTGTGATAACCAAGAACAATAGCTCAACCACTGGTTAACTCATTTCATGTCTTTCTGCCTCAGTTTTCTTATCTGTAAAAGAAAGAAAACAAAGTTCATCTATCTCTGCACAGCACTTGCAGATATTTTGATAAACTATGTTATTCCAACACAGCGTTTTCCAAGGTCAGTCTTCTCTGCAGGCTAAGGCATACTTAAATGAACTGATCTTTAACTCCTCCTTTGGATTTGCAAACCTGATTACCAGACATTGCATTCCAGCATCCATTTACTTAGGGAAGATTTAGCCAGCTCATTAGCACCCAGCAGGAGCCAGTTTCACCAGGCAGGAGCCCCAGGCTCAGGAAGGACCCTCAGAAGTCCTGCTTCCCAACTCAGCCAGGGCCAGGTGTGACTCTCAGATAAGGAGCTCGGCCTTGCACAAAGCAGGCAGAGTGCCAGCCAAAGCACCGCGCAGCGCCTCCTGCAGCCTCTCACTGTTTCAAATTCTCAGCCCCTCAAGAACTCTGACGTACTTTACAAGCTATAAAGCATAAATTTATTGAGCTGTAAATGGCCAAAACCCAGTTTCTTAGCTAGGCAATTAGCAGATAGTATTAACGTATTCATTATTTTTTTAAAAGATAGCAACATGGAGGGGAACTGTATCTGTGGTCAGTCAGATGCTTGACTGGTACTCAAGTACAAATAGCACATCTTAAAATAACTGCAGACTGGTCTGAGAACAGTTCAAAAGCAGGAAACAGGTGAATGTTTCAACTCCTCATCCTCACACGGCAGAGTAGTGTGCAGAGAACAAGGGGGCAGCAAGGGCAACACGTTCACCACCTACACCTGGCAGGCATCTCCCACTGACAAAATAAACGTTTACACCTGGTCTTTTCACAATCCTCTGAGAACACAACACCAGACACTGGCATGCAATACTGGATTACTCAGGTCTATATATCCTGCCTAAATACACTGTAGAATATCTATATTCTGCTATTTTACTACTAAAAAACAGTGAACTGCTAGCATCATAATAAATCAAAGTACCTTTCTGCATTATCAACACTTTTTAAAATTTGGTTGTTTGTAATAATGAGTCTTGCAGCCATAAACACACATGAACAAAACCCTAATGGGATGTGTCTGTTTTATCTTATCTGCCTAGGCAAGACCACAGGGAGGAAAAAAGCACCACCTTAGTGTCTAGACACTAGTCTTTGAACTTGAGTAGCCTCAGAACACTGTCACTCTGCTCCACTTAATGGGATATTGATTTTTTATACTTCGCTCTCTGCAAATCAATATTTTAATAGCCGCACAATAGACTGGCAGAAGGATGGAGAGTACATGCCCACTAACCTGATGGAGATCATTATCCTGCAACAGAGGTCTAATCAAAGGAAAATTTAAACCTGAGATGAGAAGAGCAGCACAAAGAGAAGAGTCTGTAAGTGAGGGAATTTAAAAAAAAAAAAGGTATCAAAGATTAACTAGAGAAGGGAGAAGCCACAACCTAAAGAGAGCATAGATAAGGCAGCTAACAAACTCTCAACCTGGAAATGACAGACTAAAGCCCCCCCTGGACTGTCTTCATGATTTAAGAAACACTTTAGGTCTCTTGCAGGAAACATCTCCAGTAGATCCCATGTGAGATGTACTTCCTTTTAAAGTAAAACAGCAAGTTTAAATATCTGACTAGCCTATTCAGAACAAAGTCAGACAGAAACCCTGTGCAATGTAAACTAAAAAGCTTAAAAGGAATACCTTATTATTCCGGAGACTGGTGCCACAGGAAGCTAGGAAGCTGAAGGGAGCCTTCAAACAGGCTCTTTCAACAAAAGGCCACCTTCTGATGACATCTTCCTGGTGCAGGCAGCAAGCAACTTTCTATGCTACGGAGTTTAAAGCAACCATCTTGCATGGCCTGTTAACTTGCGGCAAGCTTCAGGCAGAAAATACTCCAACAGTCCAGACAAATGGAAAACCAGTGCGAGAATACTCCTGGGGCAGAGTATTCCCATACATAAGTGCAGTGGGAACTGGCTGAGCAGCAAGGCCACTGAAGGCCACCTCAGGGGTTACAACTCTCTTTGCCAATAAGGCAAATCTCCCACTAGGCTACACCAGGAAGAACACGGATCCAGAGAAGTTACGAATACTCCCTGCTCAGCATGACGAGGTAGCAATGTAAGCTGTGGCCAGTTGTGGGCCCTCCAGCTCAAAAGATACATTGAAAAACTGGAGATAATCCAGCAAAGGGCTACCAAGATGGGCAGAAGACTAAGCATATGACCAGTAAGAAAAATCTGAGGGACATATGCTTTTTTATTCCAGCAAGGACACTTTGAGGTAATCTAAAGGAACACTACAAAGAGTAATTATGAAGACAACAGTCAAGCTCCTCTCAGTAGTGATAAATAAGGCATAAAGGCAAAAAACTGCAAGAAAGTTCACGTCTGGGAGGCTGGTACAGCCCTGAAACCAGTACCCAGAGAGACTGTGAAATGTCAGGCCTTGAGAGTTTTCCAGAAGCTCAAGAAAGCCCCAGCTGACCTGATGGAGTATTGGCAACACTCCCAGTTGAAGACAGGGTTGCACCAGATCACCAAAGTTCCCTTCCAACCAACAGTACTGATGAGGACACCATGAATACTCAAAATCACCAAATTATGTATTAATCACTTGACATTTCTTAGTTTCCACCAACCTGACATTAGAAAGAAATCTCTTAGAAAAAGCTTCCTCGATTCCAAGGCCCTCTGCCTACAGAAAAGGCAGGATTCGCAGGTAATTTCTTCTAGACTAGGATTATACCTAGTTTCCTAAACACAGCTCCCTCACTGGCAGTCTGACGGGTCACAGCTTCACAAACACTCCTGAGCTCCACCATCTTGTTAAAATACACAGTACCAGCCACAAAAATCCAGTGAATTCGGATGAAAACAGCTCTCAAATGAACTCACTGTTCCAGGCACAGTTAACCGTCCAAACTCCAGTTATCAGATGGATATTAAGAAAACTGAGAAACTGCAGAGAGCAGTCATATAAATGATTAATGAGCAGAAAACATTATTTATACAGGGAGAAAAAACAAGAGTGAAACGCATGCAACATATCACGGAAAAACAATTCATGTAGTCTCATCCTAGAGACAGCGTAGTGCATTGCAAAAACCCACAGCTGGACCAGGTGCTTTAGTTCAATATCACAAAGTTCACACACAGCTCACTCTTTCAGGTCCATTTTAGCTTTCTTTCAACAACAATTATACATAACAAATTAAAATATTGGTGAAAAATCAATTTTTCACCAAACCTGGCCATCTCAACAGTTCAACCCATTCATAGTTCAATACAACAGAAGCCCTGAGTGGGAGAAGGAAAACACTGGATTTTCCATGACCTTTCACTGATTTCCAAAACCCTGTCTCCTTTACATGTAAGCAATCTGTTTCTTTTACTACAGAGTAATGACTCATTACTCCTGTCATTTAAAAATGGAAAAGAATTCCATCTGGCACTAAGGATTAGCAGCCAAATTACGCGTGTCTTGATCTAAAGGTCGATTTGGTAATAACAGAAAGCCTTAAACTACAAAACCAAAGCGTATTTTAATATCTGCAATCACTCCACATTTCAGTATCTACCTCATAAAACTGATTTATTGCCTTCCCTACAACGAGAAGTGCTCACAGGATGAAAGCATCAACCCCAAGACGGCAGAACTCCGAAGCATCCATGGGAAGCAGCTGTACTGCTGCTTGGGTGGACAACTCGAGAGTGACAGGCTGTGTGCATCTAAAGCCTTCCACCATTTTCATTCCATCCAGTGATGAAGCGCTGATGCTACAAGTAATTTTCCTTTACGTTCACAGCAGCATACACTGACTGATCCAAGGTTAAAACTGTTCAAAGTCTTCCCCAAAATCACACTGGCCAGATACTGGGAGGCACTGACCTCCAGAAGTTCCTCTTCCATACCTTGTCTTCTCTCACAGGCTGAGTGCAAACCTAAACAACGCTGTTTGTTATCCTCCTATCAATTCTGTTATCCCCATTAACTGTCCCACCCACAAACCACAACTTTACCTCTCCTGGTGTTGCTCAGCAACTCTTCGCTGGCAGGAGGAAAGGAACACAATAGGTGAAGACTCCCAATTTCCTGGAAGCTGCAGAGAAATCAGAAAAGTCATATCAGTTACCATCACAGGGGAAACGGACACAGACAACACCTTGTTGGAAGGATACAGAGCATGCTCCAGGGATTTCTGTCTCCTAAGTCTGAGGAGCTCGTTTCTGGATGTGATAATTGATTTCCAAAAAGGAAAACACATGGTTCACACAAAGGGGAAAAGAAGATGAACAGATGGTAAGAGCTTGCACAACCTCAGGCCTCAAAACAACTGACCCACAGGGCAAACACTAAAGCCAGCAGAACCACCAGAATCCAACGAACACCAGCCTGACTCAGTTTCCCTCACCATAGCTCAGTGTGCTGTTCGCACATAAAAGAAGAGGTGAGACGAACGGCGACTGCTCTACTCTTACCACGCCGCACAGAAGTGGTTTTGTCACAATTGCTTTAGGAGAACATCACATAAAGCATGGGCAAGGCCTCCCAGATCACACCAGAGCTTGGTTCCACGAGCCCGTATCTCCCTTCATCCAGAAAACTTATTTGACTGAACTATCTCCTGACGAAGCAGACTAAGGGAAGAGAAAGGCCTTGCTCTGCATGCCTGTAGGTACAAAACTTGCCAAAGCTTTTTCTGTCCCTAGACAGGAGATGGCTGCCATGTCCACTGCCCAGCTACAGCCAGCAGAATTTCTAGGCCTTGTAAGATCTGAACACAAGACTTCTCATGCATATTAACTTATTTAAAAAAAAAAAAATATATATAAAAAGTTAATTAGAAATGTAAACCAGTCAGTAAGAATTAAAAAAAAAAAAAACACAAAAAAAACAACTCTAATAAACGAGCAAGGATTTACAACCACACGAAGAACTAAAACAACTCAGTAGTTTGCAATTAACATTTAAAATTACTCGGGTCTGAGTACTTTCACACACACGACACAAAGCCGCACCGGTTTCCGGAGGGTCAGCCCCACCGCAGGCAGCGAGCCACAGCGGTAGCCACACCACCTTCCCCGAGCCCCTGCCAGCCCCATCCCGCGGGTGCGCAGCGGCGCGGACCTCCCCTCGCCCCCAGCCCGCGGCTGCGAGCAGCCAGCCCCGCGCCGGCCTCGCCGATGGAAACGTAGCCCCAACATGGCGGCGCTTCTCCGGCGCGGAGCCTCTTTAACGGAGCAGGGCGCCTGCGCACTGGCACGCGCTGCGTCACTCTCGCTGCCCAATCACAACGAGGCTCCAGCGCGAATAGCCAATCCGCACAGCGCCAGGGGGCGGGGCCGCGCGATGGCGGCCGGAGCGGACGTGAGCGGCGGGCGGGAGCCGGTGGTGGTGCCGGTGTCCGGGGAGGCCCCGCCGGCCTTTCAGGTAGGGGCGGGCGGCGCGGCCGCCTCGGGAGCCGGGCCGGGGCGAGCGGGGCACCGGGGAGGGGAGGGGAGGGAGGGAGAGAAGCGGCCCGGCACGCCTCAGGGAGCCGGTTTGCCGGCGCCGTCCGTTCGGGCAGCCCGCTCCGGGGCCCGCCTGCCCCGCGGGCCGCCCAGCAGGGTCTCGCTGCGTGCTCTTTCATCGCCCTGCACGTCAGGGACGCAGATGTACATTTTCTTTCTCACTGTACGGCGTTTTGTAGATTTTAATGGCGCAGCTGTCACCTTCAGGAGCAACAAAGCTCTTGTGCTGCGCGGCCGCAGGCTGAAAGCAGACCGGGAGTAAAAATGCGATGGGCTTCGCAGCCACTTCTGCTGCACAGCCCGTCGGAAGTGGTTCACAAGAAAAGGTATAACCTAGAAACAGGGTGATCGTTTAAGCTTCTCTCATACTTCCTGAGGCATAGCTCAGTTTCTGCTGTATTGCTTGTCCTAAGTTCCAAACGCATTCCCTGGAAGTACAGCATATTGCCCAGGTGCCTGCTTCAGTGATGTCGGAGTCTACGGAAAACAGGAGGAAATCGCTTCTAATAAGCCTGGTGGGGGAATAAGAATCATATAATCACAGAATGGTTTGGGTTGGAAGGGACCTCATCCAGTTCCAACCCCCTTGCCATGGGCAGGGACACCCTCCACTACACCAAGTTGCCCAAAGCCCCATCCAACCTGGCCTTGAACACTGCCAGGGATGGGGCAGCCACAGCTTCTCTGGGCAACCTGTGCCAGGGCCTCACCACCCTCTGAGTGAAAAATTTCTTCCTTCTATCTAATCTAAATCTCCCCTCTTTCAGGTTAAAGCCATCACCCCGTGTCCTGTCACTACACGCCCTTGTAAAAAGCCCCTCTCCAGCTTCCCTGTAGGCTCCCTTTAAATACTGGAAGGCTGCAATAAGATCATTCTGGAGCCTTCTCTTCTCCAGGCTGAACAGCCCCGACTCTCAGCCTGTCTCCATAGCAGAGGTGCTCCAGCCCTCAGATCATCTTCATGGCCTCCTCTAAAGATTAGAAATATCTAATCCACACAGACCCTAATTTTCCGAAATTGCATGGTGTGCTGCTATTTAACAGAAATAGAAAAGCTTGTAGTCAGTGAACGGGAGAAGATGGGAACAGAAAAGGGATGATTAAACTTGCCTTTGAATGAAGCCAAACAACTGAGAAAGCAGAGGTTTATGAAAAGAAAGATCTTTCTGAATGAACTGGCATGTTTTCAAACACACAGTAGCTACCAGATACAAGCTACTACGAATGTAATATTTAGTGATAGCACATACTCCACGTTTCTAAATCAAGCTTTGCAAGCTGAATGCTGGGAAGAAAGTAAAAATATACATGTAGCTGTCTTTATATTTTGATTTTCAAATTCAGCAATGTTTCTATCAACTTTTATTTTGCAACAGTTCATGGTTCTATAATCATTCACCTGCTGGGGGCATTAGTGTAATTTTGAGAACCTAATTTTTAATGTGGCTTGCTTGAACTGAAGCACTTCTGTTCCTGCAGACAGAATTTAGGGTGAAGCAAATACCATCTCACGTTCTACCCTGACAACACAGTAGTTAGCTCAGCTTTTTTGTAAATATGTAGAGGTGTGCTAGTGCAACACCATCAAACACCATCTAATTTCTAACAGAATTAGCAGGAGCAAGTTTGAGTGCAACATTTTCAAGAGATGAATTGAAAGTATCTTTGTTTTTAGCAAAAATGGGCATTTGAAATTCTGTGACTTAAAATAGCTATAGACTAAGCTTATAAGTAGCTTATTGAGTGCTTTGAAGAGGGGAAAAATTACTTTAAATATACTTTGCTGTTTCTGTAAATAAAAACTATCTAGTATATTTGATCCAATTAGCTGACATGTTTTGTCTGCTAAGAAATCGTGTTTTTTTCGGGCTAGTAGACTATTTTGAGAAATTCAGTCGCTAACAGACTATTGATTCTTTTTCAGTCTGTATAGAATATCTGATTTGCATTCTGTAAAATGTTTTAGCAAAGTTAGACTCGTAGTTAGAAGCTTACAGGAAAACAAAGCGTTCATGATTTCAGTTCAGTTTGGAGATCAGTCATTGCCAGACACAGACTTACTAAAAATTCAGCAGCCTCTGTCGACAGAGGCACCGAACACGACCAGATTTGACTCTTGTTCTCTCCACAGTACAGCCCAGACAGCGTGGCTGGAGCAGTCGGAGACGTCGACCCCACCGAAATCACCTTTCCAGGATGTTCTTGTCTTACCAGCTCCTGCGTGGTTGACACGTGCTCGTGTCTTTGCCGCGGTGAGAACTACAAGGGTTGGTGCCTCAGGCCGACAGAGGAAGAGGAAGAGGAGTACGCCAGGCCCGTGTTTGAGTGCAACGCCCTGTGCCGGTGCGGTGAAAACTGTCAGAACAGGGTTGTTCAGAGGGGTTTGCAACTCAGGCTTGAGGTGTTCAAGACTGAGAAGAAAGGGTGGGGTCTTCGCACTCTGGAGTTCATCGCTAAAGGAAGATTTGTCTGTGAATATGCCGGTGAGGTTTTAGGCTTGGACGAGGCACGTAGAAGAACTCAGGCCCAGACATCACAGGATTCCAACTATATCATAGCGGTGAGGGAGCACCTCCATGACGGACGGGTCATGGAGACGTTCGTGGACCCTACGTACATCGGTAACGTGGGCAGATTCCTTAATCATTCGTGTGAACCAAATTTGTTCATGGTGCCAGTTCGAGTTGACTCAATGGTGCCTAAGCTGGCACTTTTTGCAGCTACTGACATTTCTGCTGGAGAGGAACTTTCATTTGATTATTCTGGAAGATTCCATAATTTATCAATAAGCAACAGAGAACAAAAATCTTCAGAGGGGGATAACAGATTGAGAAAACCTTGCTACTGTGGGTCCCGCATGTGTGCTTCCTTCTTACCCTGGGACAGCTCCCTCTTTTCCACACCAGACACTTGTTCAGGGAGCTCTCCATAACCTTTCGGTCCCTGAGCACACCTAGCAAATATCATTTCCCACAGTAGTCAAACTGCAGTTAAGTAAAACTCTGATCATGTATTCCACCAAGGAAGCACATGTGGTTTTGAGTAACAGCTGGAAGACAAGACTTTGAGAATAAATTCCTGCAACATCTTAAGAGACTGTTTTCAAGGTGGATGCTGTGATATGAGGGAGCACTGGAGCGTCGAGATGTTCTAAAATCAGTTACTAAGCCAGGCCTGGTGTTTTTTCTCTTGTTCTGACAGCTTGCTGTATGATAAAGCACCTCTCAATTTGTACCTTTAACTTGAACATTGGTACACAGAAAGGACGTGATAAAATGAGAAATGTCACAAAGTTACACAGGAGAGTGAGACCAAGGAATGTTAAAATTTGCAAGAAAGGCATTAGGTTTCTTAAATCCCATTCAAATAAAATATTTTATTTTAAAGTACTTGCTATAAGTTTTTTTTTGTTCCACAAAACACAAATAACTAATTATTATTGATGTAAAAAACTCACCCAGAAAGATTAGCTTCAACGCTTTGTAGCCCCCTGCCCTTCCCATCTCCAGTCACATCTAGCTGCATGCCAAAATCCAGTTTTCAGTGACCAGTTCGGTTCCATTACTGTTGGCTTCTGTGTAAACAGTGCAGCACTGCAGGCTCTGGGAAATACAATCATCCCAGCTTTTAAAATCTTGTCTGTCTCAAATTCTGGAATAACGGCACATCCACGTCACTTTCCAGCACTATTGTAACACACTCAGGAAGCAAACTGAGACTCTGCAGCCTAAAGCAGTGTGATGCTGCTGCTCTGCCTTCTGAAATAGACTCAAGTGGGAAATAGGAAAGTCCATCTGGACAAGAAAATTGTGGGTTTAGTTGTTGAAAGCTGGCAGAGTCGCTGAAAGGAACGCTCCCGTACGACTGCTTTGTTTTCACCGTGCCCACAAAGCCAGGCAGAATGAAGCAAGGCCTGTCCTTTCCCAGCAGAGGGAGAAGTTTGTCACCAATTTTCCACCCTTCCTGCACAGGTCTAACACGCTCACACTGCTTCACTGACGGCTCCTTACACCAGGGATACACCAGGGAGCTTTGCCGGATGGGGTACGTTCCACAACTGCACGTTACTTCACCTCCTTTCTAGAACGATCAAATCAAGGAAGTTTCAAACAGGTTTGTTCTGAATTTGCTTTTTTGGAACTAGATGATCTTTGAGGTCCCTTCCAACCCTAACCATTCTATGAATTTCTCCCAACTTTGATACACGGGACAGATAAACCACAGCTCTGCTTTTCACAGCCCTGCCACAGTGCTCCATCAGGGCACAAACCCCTGGGTGATTTGCTCTGTGTGGTTTGATCTTTATTTATAACCTTTGATGTAACACACACCTGTAGTACATCTTGGGGGACCCATTGTTCTGCAGCCCACCAGCAAGGTTTTGTTTGTTTTTTTAATGAAAAAGATAACTGCTTCAGACCTGAAAGAGTAATCTGATACTGACAAAGAATAAAGGATGTTTTGCTGCTCTTATTTTGCTTTTTGCTAAACAAACAAACAAAAAAAATCTTACTTTGTGTTTACTTGTACTTCCTAGATAAACTTCAGTGTGAGCTTCTCCCCATTTGCTGTACGCCTTCATGCTTCCTTCCGTTGTGAAGAACTGCTGTTGAGATTTACACCCGGCTGTGGTTTCAGCGTAGGATAAAGAGTACCACGTGGTTTTTCTTACGGTTAATCATTGAGCATCACTTCTGTCAATACAGAAAGCTTCCCAAGGGTTTCAGCTGCTTGTCAGTAGTGATTTACAAGCTCAGTGGCCATTAACCTTACTCCGTGCCTGATCAAGGGTGCCTGCTTCTACAGAAGAGAAGTTCTCCAGGTGCTGTAACTCAAGACCAGAATACAGCTTCGGTTGCAAGTTCTTATCTGGTTTAAGGGCTTATCTGGTTTTCTGCTCCCAGAGGGCGTTGTGCCAGCCACCTTTCAGCCTGCAGGACTGGAGGGCTGGGAGGGGATGATCCAATCTACTTCCATTTCCCTCCTGGAAAAAGTTTCAAAACTAGTTTTATACCATCTGTATTCCTATTCCTCAAGGTTAGATGAGTTTTCCAGATGACAGCACTGTTTGTCAGCTTCCTGTTATGAATATGTACTTGGCATGATTTTGAGTAGTTAAGGAAGTGGAGATGCAAAAAAAAAAAACCCCAAAACACAGACTCCCAAACTCCAGTAGCAGTATCTAGTCCTTACATCACCAGCCTTAAACCAGAGAACACACCAAGCCCTCTGTCTCCCTGCAATCCTACCCTTTCCATCCCAGCCAGCCCGTGCCGCTTCCAGCAAGCGAACCGAGTGTCAGTTACCTGGTTGGAACAAACTTCCACAGCACAGAACGAGGGTGCATTGCACTGTTAAAAACAGCCAGCCACACTGAAGGCCGTGCAAGAACAAGAAATCACGTTTCCATCGAGTTCTAAACACTCATGGCAATTGGTAATGGCCGTTTTCCGCCCAGCGTGTGCATGACGCTTCGCTGTGCCCCGCACTACAGCTGCCTTGGGGTGCGGAGCAAAATCCTGAAAAGAAAAATATCCCCCAAAATCCCCTTACAAAGGACTGAAAAAGAAAACAGACCCTTTCTGTTCAATTCTCCCTTCGGCTTCCTTTCAGCTTCATCCATTCCCACTCTGCCCCTTCCCAGTTCAGTGTGCTCTCTCACCATGAATCCCATCAATCAGCTCAAGCAGCCTGGGAGCTCTGTGCAATCCTCCCTCCTCCTCTATCCTGCAGGAATGATTACCAGTATCCCAGTATTCAACACTCAGGCATGGAGATCTACTTCCCCATTGGAATCTGATCAGATTATTTCAAAGATGTTTAATGAAGGATCTTGTAATAAAATAGTTGTCATCGTGCAAACAAAAGCAGCATGAACAGGACACATTCCACCCTCTCTGCAGAAGATGAGGAAGACTTTCCTCCATGTGCTGCCCACAGCACCATGAGTATTGACGGACATAAACCTGATGGTGTGGCATCATCAAGCTGTTGATTTAAATAAAGTCATAAGAATTTTCCAAGATATGGAATTGTGTATATTTTTTTCCAAGGCGTTTTTCCAGAATAAAAACCAAAACCAAATCTAAGCAAAATCTTTTATAAAAGTGTATTCCTTGTGGCAGAGAGATGCCTTTAGAAAGGCAGAAATAAAGATAGAATCTTTCCCTATTACTCTCAGTAAAATAGATGTTCTAAACGCATAGATTTTAATTAAACATTTCGTGCTGGTAAGGCAGTCTTTACTGCACAAAATATTTACCACAGCTTTTATCAGGCTCACGTGAGTGCCAAGTCACAGTGGTATATTCCAGGATCTTTTTTTCTGCTTGCCAGAATTGCCTGGATCCAGCAGATCCAGGCTGGTGTTTGTTGAAGGGCTCCCCAGGATCTGCTTTTCAACGTGAAGCACCGAGTGGAGAAGGAGCTGGCAGGCAATGGATTGGCTTTAACCCCAGTTGTATTAAACCCAACCCCAACTTACTACAGAAAAGACAACGGTGGGAAAGGCTGGAATCCATGCAAAAGCTGTTGTTTCCTCCTTGCTAAAATTCCTCTCCTTTTAAGTGGGATTTTTATTTTTTTTTTTTAAGCAGAACAGTTTAAAAATTTACCTTATTAGGCCTTAGTGCTCACAGTTGTATCTGCCATCTTTTCACTTTAATGATCTTTTTTACAAGTGAAAGCATTTGTTAGCTTCAGTTTCTAATGATGCTATTTTTGCAATTTGCAAGTACCCAAAATAACCCTACAGCATTGTCCAAGAGAAATTAAAAGGAAATCGCCAGTGTTTTTCCATCAGTAAAAGTCTTGAGCATAAATAAATGCTTGAAATTTTATTCAAACATGTACATCGTTTCTAATCATCATCCCCCTGAGAAATATCATCCCTCAGCTGCAGAAGGCACTTTCTGAAGAGCGAGTATCTCACTGGAAAAGCACATTTCTGGATCTGATTTTCACGGCAACAGGAATGTACTACAAGGGCTGCACTAACTGCCCGTGTCAACAGCTGTCTGCCTTTCAGTGCCCATCTCTTCTTCACTCCTTCCATTTTCTTTTAAAGCTGTTTAGATTTTCTTAGCTGCTTCAGATTTCTTTTAAAGCTGTCTAGAAATTTATAAAAGTCCTTGTTTATTGGATTGGAGTGTAAAAATTCAAACTATACATAAATAAAACTATTTAATAAAGACCTTTTCTAAGGGAGCTATGAATTAACCTTTTAAAAATCAGCATATTTCTGCTCAGTTTTGTGCTAGTTATCTCCAGAATACTCTTGCCAAACCCAACAGTATTCACCGATAAAAAGTTTGGTCAGGATAAAAGTCCAGGCCAGGTTCCTCAAAGATAAACACACGACAGTTCTTCAAGCAACGTTGAAGAGTGTTGGATTTTTTTCCCCTCAGCAGGAGTTTAAGCACTAGATTTTTCTATTCCGTGTCACCAGCGCGTGACACTCCACACACCTCTCCTTCCTTGGGTGAGGCTGAGCCCATCATGTCTCCGTGTGGCTGCCCAGGGGGTCGCTGTGCTCTGGCGAGGCGTCTGCGGCGCAGCGGAACCCCAGGTTGGAGGCAGAGCTGTCCGGAGTGTTCTGGCTACGAGCCACGCAGCGGTACCTGTAGCAGTAAGACTGCAGAGGAAGAGGAGGAAAAGTGAACGTCAGAGCATCTCACAGCTTGTGCTTCCTTAAACAAGGGGGTTGTGAGGTTAATGCAGCAAAACAGCTCAAACACTGCCAGACAAACCAGTGAACTGATACAGATCCAAAGCACCGTGCTGGAAATAAGGGAAATCCCACTGTAGTCAGGGACCAGTTGCAGCTGGTACAAAATGTAGTTTGAATGGCAAAGTGACTGATAACAAGAGTGTCTAACAATATATCCTGCTCTGGGAAAAAGCTAAAATGACCATTCTGCTGCTCCTCAGAGGAAGAGAGAGAATCTCAGTGCCTTGATCTGCCTATCAGACTGCTAAGGAGCAACTGGAAATGGACAGGTACCAGCATCCATCAAAACACGTTTCACTGAATGACATGCAACAAGAAGAAAGGAATAACTGGAGGCAACTCCTTCCCAGTATTCCCATGGCTAGCATTCTGGGAATATTTATAATCAAGATATAATCCAGACTGGTAGCTATAAAAAGATTTACATTTAAAATTAAGCCACTGAAGAAATGATCCAATTCCATTCCAATATTCCTAGCAGACAACTTTCAATACCGTCCTCTTCCAGAACAGGCTGCAATCACACAGCAGCCACCTCTCCGAAAATGAGAGGAGGAACCATCATTGCCAATTCATTTCTTTCAGTGAGAAATGAGGACAGATCATTTCACAGCACTCGTCCTCGCACCCATCAGCCAGCCATTCGATGCCACTGGTGCACGTCGGTGGTGTTTGTTCTGTGCTTGCATATTTGCTATTTCTGTGATAGACTGATTCAGATCAAAAATGTCATCTGAAGAGATGCAGAAGAGGACTGCTGCAGGGTGCTTTGTACAAGTTATTTTGAGAAAGGCTGTTAAGTTATACACAACCAACACCAGTCTAACCAGGACAAGGGCAGACATCTTCACAGCAAGGCAGACACAGGTCTGTAACGTGTTTTGCACGCTCCCTGCCTGGACAGGTCTGGCCACATCTCAGGGCACGTTAAGATCCTTACACCCCTTGAAAAAAGAAAAAACTGCTATTCACAGGGCTACAGATTCCCAGTTATCCGATAGTAGGAGCAGTGATTTCCAGTCTGCAGAACTAACCAGCTTAAGTGGTTTGCTATGGTGTCAGACTGACTGCCCAGAAGTAGTTATCCCTTGTGGCACGGAAGGACAGTCGCACCGGTAATTTCACTAATAAAGCACCGGGGCAGCAGACTCCGTTTGTGTAGCAACTCCAGTACAACCCAAGTTCTGCCCCATTTTGCTGCTCCTGGCCTCTGACAAACCCCACCACTTTCTTTCAGGCTGGTTCGGCTGCAGTCAGGCTCTGACCCACGCTGCTGGAATAGCTGAGTTAAAAAGCACATTTTTTTTCTCTCCACCTCCTCTCCCCTCCCTTTTTCTTTTTTTTTTTTTTTTCTTTTTTTTTTTTTTTTTCCTCTGAGTGAGGGGTGAAGGGGAGCAGAGGACAGCAGGGAGGAGAGGGTTTGGTTTGGGTTTGGTTTGTTTTTTTCCTTTAAATGTAGATCCCTTCAGGAGTTTGGGCACAGCTACTAAACAGTTGAATTTGTACAAACACGAGGATGGTGACACCTTAAACCACTTCTGTCATCAAGGGACGAGCCCTGCGACCACGCCATCCCCACCAAGGCAGCAGGTCCCTGATGTTCATGCCCAGGAGCTAACAAAACCTCTGTCTGAGGACATCCAAACCCCAGCTGCCCACCAGCTATTTGGCAGCAGTGCCAAGCCAGCCGTTGCCCTCACAAAATGGTGCCCACCGTGGCCATCCCACACCACAGAGGTCTGCCCTAAACCTCAACAGCACGCCACAGGATTTAGAAGCCAAACTATTTTGAAAATCAAAGTGGCTGCTAAGCATCCATGTAAGAAGATGCAAAGTTTAGCCTGTGTCAACTCTGAGAGGCAGAACAGCAGAACAGACAGCTCGGTCTGAACAGATTTTTAGGCAGCTAATAAAGAGCCCTTGTACTAACTATTCAGTGGGGTTTTTTGTCTTGCTACACAGCCTAGTTTTATCACCTACAAAAAAGACTAGGACAGACTAGAATCTTCACAAGCCTTTAAAATGGGTCACATTATTCATCACTGAAGAAAAGTCTATTCCAGTGTTAATTTAATCAAAACTGCTAATTAACATCTGACATTGATTTCACCTAAGAAGGAAATCAGTGTAGAAAATGGGATCTCACTGTAGAAAATTTAATCTAATTACGAGAATGATTTGCCAGCTGCAGGCTTTGAAAGAGAGAAAGAACAGGACAGCTTCAATGAAAAAGCAGATCTACAATGAGCATTTTTTCCAGCGCTGCGTGAACAGAGTTTAAAACATTATTTGTGTCACGAACAGCTATTGCATTGTGGTGGTATCTAGACTTTTCAGAAAGAATTTCAATTCTGCTATCAACTAAGCTGAAGCATTCACATCCCAGCAATCTTTCTGCAAACACCTGATATCCTTTCTGGATGAAGAGTCATTCTAAAACTCTAAAAAGTCACATCCATACTTTCTACTCCTACAAGTATCACTCAAGCACTATAATGAAAACAGCATTAGAGACATACATCAATTTTAACTTCTACATCCATAAAGTCATACTGGGTAAAGCAGTTTGTTTTCATTCCAAACTAACCAAAAAGAATTCCTTAAAACTATCGGGTATTGCTCTTCCTTAAATTGAAACCCCTTAAACAAGCATCCAGGCTGCCAGGAAACTCCATCAGAAAATCATTTAATGGTCAAGTCAGGTACTTCCAGAGGAAAGATAATATGAAAATACCCCAGGCCTTTTCACATTACCTTATGGCACATATAGGATCCACCCTTCTTCACTCTGTCTGTCCCCGATGAAGGTCCTTGCTGTGGGGGAGAGGACACTGTTAGTATTCAAGGAGGAACAATTATGGGGTAAAGGCAAAAAGCTGTAAGAACAGCAAGATGGATAAGGAGCAGGCATAAATATTCAAACTAAAATATTCAAGCTAAACAAATTTCAGCTGTGTCTGTCTTAACCACAGAGCTTGAAATAATTACCTTTATAAAAGGCTTGCAGACAGGTGAGAATAACTGTTCTCTCTCCCCACTGCTGCAAATATTTAAGATTCAACTCGCTGCCCACTGGCCAAGAGTGCCTTGGCTTTGTTTCTGGGAAGCACCTGATAACATGCTGTAAAAAGTACCGTGGCAATCATGAGAGCACCCATCTTTGAAAATAGATCCACTCCCGTAGTTTCAGGCTTTTCCTAACGAGAGATGAGGGAATTTTCACACACCAGCCTGCACGTGTAGTGAAATCGGTGATTCTCAGCAGTTCCACTGCCATGAAACAAATATATGCAAACTCATGAGCCTCCACAAGGAATATGGAGAACTTCCAGCTCCCTAAATGCAGTTACACTGGCTGGGGTAATACTCTACTGGAATAGGCTGCCCAGGGAGGTGGTTGAGTCCCCATCCCTGGATGTGTTTAAGAATAGGGTGGATGATCTACTTGAGGATATGGTTTAATGGGGATTAGGGATGGTTGGACTCGATGATCTCTGAGGTCTTTTCCAACCTAGAAATCTATGAATCTATGAATCTACATTTGGTGCATATTCTCTTTCCAGTGCACTGCACTTAGGAGCAACAATTTTGTCATCGCACATGCATCTGCAGTGTCATGTATGTGATTTGAAGTGCTTAGGAAATCGGCCCTACAATTGATTTAACGAGGTTATTTCACTGTTCTTTTTCAGTTCCACCTCCAAAGGATGGCCTAATAGTTCAAGGAGAAAGCTGGGCTTCCTTGACAACGCGCTCTTTCGCTTGCTTTGATGCATATTTATTACACAGGTGAGCAATTCTCCCACTTCGTTCCTTTTAGCAGTGGAAGTTACTACTGTGCTCATCCAACACCTAGAGAATGCTGCTATACTTCATGGTCCCACTGCTGATACCAAATATTCTCACATGCTTTCTACACTCTACGTACATGGAGAAACTACTTTTAAGAAGAAGCCACAAGAGTTATTTGTTGCATAGAAGTGACAAACAGACCAAGAAAATAAATTGTGGTTTAGTAGTTAACCGGCAAGCCTCGCCTAGAAGACAGTACTGTCATTAAGAATCCTCTCAAAGTTGTAAGAAACCTGATTTGCATGTATTTCTGCTTCTGCACATTACACTAGCATGCAACACAAACATTTTCTTATCATGTACAAGCCTCCAATAAAGAATTTTTCTCTCAACTCGAGGTACAAGCTGTTGTTCCTTCACTGGTTGGTAGGGTATATAAATCCAGTCTGTATTTCTAGATAAAACCTTATCAGAAGAATTTGTGGAATATAGGAAGAAAAAAAGAGCTGTGATGTTCTGCATTTTCTGCTAAGACCATTACCTATATCAATAAATATAGATTACAAGAAAGTCATCAGCCCAGTTTTTAGCAGTTAGGAAAAAATTGGGCAAATTGGCTTACTACTGCATTTAATATCCTACAAATGCTCAAGGAAAACCACACCCACAGGCAGTGTCCACTCATTTCCGAGCCAGGGTGCTCCTCCATGGGACAGGCTTACTCCATTTACAAGGCTCTGGAAATCGTCTTCCCAACACTTGCACGTAGATGCACGGAGCTCCACTCTAAGATAAGCTACTAAGAAGCACAATCAACTCAAGCAGCCTGTTAATCTCATTAAGGGAAGCCAGGGTACAGCAAGCCCAAATAAAACTGACCTAAAAAAAGCTACATGAGAACAAGACAAACCAGAGAACAATGGAGCTGTTGAGCAGGATTTCCCATTAAAAATTGTAGTGCAAATACAGAGCAGCAATCTTTGCTATTAGCTCCAAAGTAACGTTTATAAACTAAGAGGACCATGCTAATTTAGGATTAGAAGGTTTATTGTCCAGCCATAAGACTATTGTATGTTTCAGCAATTACACAGGGATAACATATATTGAGGAAGCACGTGAACCAAAAATGGTACTTGCATAAGCTCTTTTTATTAATTACAAATATCTTCTGCCAGGCAGAAGTTGAGCATTGAAGGTTATTTGGTAACAAAAGCCCAAGTTCAACTGAAACCCCCCCAGCCTCTGAAGCAGGATTACAGCACCGAAACGCTTTACCCCCTGCAAAAATCTCATACAGTATTCTCCAATAATCTCGTCTATTACAAAACATTATCCTCTTGATAGAAGAATTCCTAGTCTTTTAGGCAGAAAGAACACATCCTATATATAGGTTACGCTGACTTGTACTCTGGAGAGACTTAAGAGATTGGCTCTGATAGATATGGTGCTAATCATTTTTAATGTCTCAGAAGATACTGCAGCCTGGCTATTTTGGGACACCCTTTCACATTATGAGATTCAGTTTCCTTAGCCATTTAATCAGAAAAACCCTTTGGAATTCACTTTGAAGTGCTCTGCCTCAGACACTAGATTCTGACAATTAGTTTTCAACTGAAAAAACCTAAAAGCATCATTGTTAAAACCTAATTTTTAAAAACTTTCTAAAGTAGCTGCAAAATGTTTCTGCTGGATTTAAAAACCCAAGCAAACTCGTGGGCACTTAACAGAGAGCAAAATTCACAACACTTGTTTCTCACATCACCTTAATTCAACACCAATGCACAGCTGCACTGACATGATAAACACAAAAGCATCTCATTTAAATAAGTCATTCTAATGAAGGAGCACCATTGCAACACTTGAGAAAAAGGATTCCCCCCCCCAAACATCACACCACAGTAACTGTAGTTCAACAAATACACAATTCTAGCTAGATTTTCTGCAACTTGGACCGGTTGGCAAGGCTGACACAGAGAAATCTATTTCTCTTTTTAAAATCAAGTAAGATGAAGTTAACTAGCATCAATGGCAGGGAAAGGATTACATGAAAACCACAGTTTGGATGAAGACTCCTGGAGGTTCTTGCTATTATTACCACAGTAGCTTCCACATAAACTAGTTGTTTCATGCCTTTCACTTACAAAAGCCAGTCATCTTACACCAAAAAAGCTCTAAGCCTTTGCCAGTGATGAGACAGACCCTGTAAGAGACACCTGTTTAAACACACAATGCACAGTACCTTATGCTAACCTACAGAAAAAACAACAACTCTAGAACATATCTAGGTGCAATAGTCCCAAGATCCACGACTTAAGTTCTAAACACAACATCAAAAGTGTTTTTCTTCTCCAGACTTGGCCTAGTTACTCTATTTTTGCTTCCCAGTGTTGCCACTTCTTGCTAGGAAAGAAGACTTCTGGAGAGCTGTGCACTTTTCCCTGTCCCGAGGGGCCACTGTCCAAACAAGGAGCCAAAATTGAAGCAGCTGTCAGACTGAGAAACAAATGAACAAGAACAGGGACAGTTGCAATATGCTACAAACTGCTAGACTGGTGTTCTTTCCCAGGAGCACGGATGCTGTTTGTCCCTGAAAGGGTGTGGGTGGGCACGGGGTCCTTTCCCCCTTCCCCAAAGAAGGCTGATCTGCAGATCATGGTGCGCCAGTTCCAGGCACTGAGGTGCAGCAGAAGCTTCCCTGGTGCAAACCATAGTGACCACAGAGTCTGGAACAGAGAGCTCAGCCTTGCCCACTCTCCTCCTCCTCCCCTGACTTGCAGGGCTGCAATGAAATCAATGCTCTATTCTGACATGGGGAAGTTTGCTAGTTTTATTGCTCTTCACTTTCATCTAAATTTACATTCCACTAGCCACTCAAGACTTCATCTTTAGAAATGTTGCTCTCAAACTGGCCTTGTTTCCATTCATAAGGTACAGAAAAAAATCATCCTTAATTGCATATAAAAAAACTCATCAGAATGGAAACAGAATTGCAAGACAGCAGACGTTTCTTTCCTAATCAATCAATATGCAAACAGGAAAAAAAAAACACAAAGAATCAGTTTGAATGCTAAGTGTAAGTTCTGTATAAATTTCAGCTGTATAGGTATGCAAGCCATGAGTCAATGTTGGAAAAGAGACAGGTGTGTTTATACCTTCAAGAGACAATTCATGCAATGCAGCCTTCCATTATTGCTGAATTACAGAAACTGGCAGAAAATTTTGTCTACTGTGAAATATTCAAATCAAATCATACGAATTTGTGCAGTCTGCGAGGAAGGTAGTAGATTGAGATATAATACAGCCAGGGTCCCAAAAGAAAAGGAGGTTCTTTAGCCATTGCTGGGCCACTAAGACTGCCTAGCAACAAAAATTAGAGAATAGTTTGTCCTATTTTAAATCAAACAAGAAAAAAGCGCTACAGCCCCCAGCGTTTCAGTTACCTGGGCAGATACACGTAGGGCACTGTCTGACACATAGCTGGAGTCACTAGAGAGACCAATGGTATCTTACTGGGATACAAGCGACTTGAAATTGTCCACTGTGATTAGGATGGGTTAGGAGGTCTCCTATGGGTTAGGAGCATCTCCAGATGCTCCATCAGTGGGAAGAAACTGCTAGTACAGATCAAGAACAATCTAGACCCCAAGATTAGTCTGATTTCTCATGCTAGCTACACCCTCCTGGAAGAACAGCAGAATGTCAACCTCTGCAAGGTACAGAACACACACCAAAAAAAAAGTTTAATAAGTTCCTCAAGCCATTCCCAATTACTGACTTCCCAGAAAGGCCTGCAACTATGTCTGGCATGCCAAAGAAAGACCACACTTATCATAGGAGACTGCAGCATGGGGATACTCAAATCCTGCAGCAAACAGCTCCTGCCCTGTGAGGTTTAATTGGTTTCTCATTACAGATAACTGTGTCTGAACAAAACAAGCTCTGTGAGAGCAGAACAGTGCATTTCTCAGATTTAGTCATCCTGGAGAAATTAGAGAGAAGGAGATGGAATATTAGAACTTGAATCTGCTGAGATACTGCATGAGAAACCCCACATGCGAAGCTTACCCTGCAGGACCTTTCTCCACCTGCCACAAAGAAAACCAAAGATTAATCTCCCAAAGCCAAGTAAGCCACTTCTGCCCATAAACATCAGCTTTATTACATGCTGAGTTTTAAACGAGCTAGTAGAAGCCATAAACATAATTAAGGATGGTTTATTCTCTACTTGTTAAAAAAAAAAAAGTGCTACAGTTTATAGCAACTTAAACAAATAAAAAAAATCTTCCTTTTATTTTAAAGTAATTCCACTGCAGTGGCAAATTCTTGATTTATGTAATATGATGTTGGTTTGGAAGTATTCAGCTACTAACCAGTTGTGGAGGCCTGTCCAACAAAAAGTAAACCAAGAAAATTGCACTACACCACTGCAATTTCAGTATTGATGATTTGTGACGTGGTGCTTCCTAATTCACCAGAACACAGCCCATCCCACAGAGACAGCAGAGAGGAGCAGAGAACAGCAGGCTTCCAAACAGCAACCAGATCAGAGTCGCAAGACGGAATTCTCTACTTCACGTGACACCAGTAAAACACTTACAGGGTTGTGAACTTCATCTGTGGAATGATGAACAGCCCACCAGTCAGACGTCCATTCCCAGGCGTTGCCTACAATATTGTACAAGCCATACCCATTGGGAGGAAACGCAGTGACCTGTACAAGATATGGAACACAAGGGCCAGTTCCATAAGCCACTCAACATGAAATATGGGTTTTAATCCTGAAGACCAGTGTGCCCAAGGTGTGTTTGTCCTCACTCTGAGCTTCTGCCTTCGTGTCTCAAAAGCAGACAGCAAATTAGTAGTGCAGAACTACAACATTTTTACATGCTCCATTTAAACAAAACAGAATGAAGGAATTGACTATTATGGTCCTCAAGGTTCTCAGCACCACAATTCCACTATGGTACATGGCATCTTCTCACTGGTTTTGGAAACTGATCCTCAAAAGAGAGGCACTGTTGGACCAGCTGGCACAGACCTGCACATAGCATTCGTGATCTGACCTCCATGCCCATGCTTAAAACTTCCAGATTCCCCCAGCCATCAAAGAAAAGCAAGGGTGGCTGTCAACTCACACATGTGCAAGCTTCTCTGCTGATGAAGCTTTTTGGACTTACTTTTAACTACTATTTAATAATTCATTTACACCCTTGATTGCCTTGAAAATTCTACTCCATTGTTTGCCGTACAAGACAGACTCAATATTTCCAAAAAAAGGAAGTTTCATTTCTTTTAAACTGTTGCACAATTTTTGTGCCTTGAGAACAACTACAAAAAATGAGAGTTCAGAAAATGGCAATGTCAAAAGTGCAGGCAGAGAGTATTTCAGCATCTGACTACAAACTGACTGGAAAGGGGGAAAAGAGGTCAGTTTGAGAGAAACTAAAAGTTAAAATGAACGTGATCTATACTTTCCAGTTAGCTTTTAAAAAGTGTCCCTTGTTAATACTCAAGCCTGCAGTGAAATACACTGTAACCCTAAAAATCTAAAGGTGAAAGAGTACAGGAATGGGAAACAGTCATGGTTCATTGTGCTGAACAAAGACCTCAATTTTAGGAATATAAGTTCATTTCCATATGACTAATCCGTTGGAGACACACTTACAGGTGCAGTTCCTTTGTAACCATCTTCTGCAGTGTTATTAGTTGGGAACACTCCCTGCCAGATATTGGCATAATGTTGTCCTTTTGGCTGAAGCTTGTTGCCCCATGGGAAAAGTCTATTAAAAGACATTCAGAAGAACAGTTGTCAAACATTTTTTTTTTCTAATTAAAAAAAAAAGTGAGACACAGCACCTGCAAACCCCTTCCTCCCCACCTTACCCTGGAGAACTGTTTATTTTCCAGTTCCATTTGTACCAACATCTAGCAGGTTTTCAAGGAGAGCAAGGGTTCTATGAGTAAGTGTGCAAGTCAGTGTTACATTTACCACACGTGTGCATGTTACACAAGGAGACAACGTTGAGGGTAATGGAAAACCCAACAACTCTGCCTTATCTAGTAAATCTCAGGTTTAAACATTTATCAGGGACAAATTTGTGATGGGTACCTATTCTCAAGGCCCCCTCGACAGCTGTATTCCCATTCAGCCTCAGTTGGCAATCGTTTCCCTGCCCACGTGCAGAATGCCACCGCATCATTCCAGGAAACATGAAGAACTGGATGATCCATTCTGGAGAACAAAATAAATAGGACAAGATCACCAGCAGAACTAGGCAATCTCACAGCTATATAGCACAAGTGCTTCATGACATTCTTTTAGAGATGGCCACGAAGGACCGTGAGGAAGTTCACAGTTCAGTTACAACAGGACAAGCTATCAAATTACTTTTACAGAAAATAAGCTATTTAAAGAAAGACAGCAAGATGCTAGAAGATGTTGGATGCTAAATGCAGCCAGAGAAAAATAAGAGGAAAAATATTAAGCTCTCTTTGTCTCATCATGCTTTCATGTACAGCTCTATACAGTTAAAAGACATTCGTAGCTTGTGCTTTCTCATGGTCTCCCCTCAGAAACCTGCTGCACCCAGGAGTCAGGGAAGAACCATCAATACACTGGCTGATGGGGAAATGTAGGTGCTCAGAGATCGAAAGGAAGACACCAAAAGCCTACAGCATCACTACTCCTTGGAAAGAGTCTTTAGTCCTAGCAACATCATCTTTTGCAGCACTCAATCCAGGAAACAGTGAACTGCAGAAAGTTAACAAAAACGTGGTGGGTTTTTTGGGTGTTTCAAGCAGTCCAGTTTACACAAAAGCTCCCATCTTTCCTTTGGTTTGGTTCCAGGATTGCCCTTACAATCATGGTCTCTTTTTCCAGAGAAAGACAGAAACAATGCCTAGTCACTCTTGTCACAAAGATCCTCCCCAGCCAAGCCTCTAATAGACCAAGATACTTCAAGAGCTGAGGATACTGATCCAGAAGATCCATACAGAGGACTTCCTAGGAACTTGTCTTTCCTGCCTCATTTAACAGGCCAGTATGTTGGACAGTTGGTCCGTTAGAGTGCTTCCATGAGAGAAGCTCACCAGCAGTTGTACTGGGCCAGGTTTGTGCCATACTTCTACGAGACTAGATTTAGGTGGCAGGTTTCCAACTCTTACCTGCTGACTGTGACCTGGTTTTTCTGTCTCCCCCTAACAACAGCTCCTGATATTATCTCTATTTTTGCCTCACATAATTCTTTCATTGCCCTTGGAGAACAGACAACGGACTTGTTACTAAGCAGTTCAGCCACCAGATGATGTTACACTAACATAGTCCTGTCCTTAGAGGACTCAAAAACATGCCAGCATCTACTAGATCTAGGCTAGAGAGCCTGACTTTATTTCAAACTGCAGTTTTGAAACTTTAACTAGTTGATTAAGGCAGCTAGTGCCAACTTTACTGGCACCTGCCTGGTGAGAGAAAGAGCTGCAATACAAGAGGTCTCAAATGAAGACAGTCACATCCAGGAAAGCATATAGTAAAACACAACTGAACAATGGCTTTCAACATGTGCAACCCAGAGTTAGCTCTCCAGCATCCATAAGAAGCACCTGAGAATAATGAAGGCTTTTCATTTTCTAGGCACAAAATTAATTTCATTTCTGAACTGAAAGAGATCATATAAAGACACAGATCAGCAAGTTTCAGGGTTCATGATAGCAAAGCTAAGCCAAAGAAAAAAAAAAAACACAAAACAGTTTTCCAAAGCACTTAGGGCTTCTAGATAACAGTGTCAAAACTGATTTTCCGCAACAATCAGCCTACAAAGTCAGAATACATTCAAAAGCACAAAACTCTTTAGTCATCTGCTGCCAGAGAGACAGGCCTCCAAATCCCAGATGGAAGACACACTACATGGAATCCCAGAGCACACATGCAGCTAGTATTTAGTCTTCCTCGCCAAATCCAGATCCGCACTGAATGCTCTGAAGTTGCTGATCCTCTGGCGATCTGCTCTGTTTCACTGCTGATACATAAATGTGAACACAAAACACGCTGAAGCACGTTTCAGTATGGTCCCTTTTTCCCTTGGGTGGAAAGTGCTCATAGACCTTTTTGAAACACTACTATGCCATTGACCATCTGCCCCACGAATATTGCATACAACACAGCAGAAGATGTGAAAATAGTCTCAGAAGCAGCAGCAAGCAGGTTACCAATTAAAAACCCTTTCTTGCACCTCCATTCCTGGTGCAAGTTTACAGGAATATTTACAAGCACTATGTATTGTAATTGAGTGGCCATTTGTGGCTTACCTGTTGGAGATAGTAGAGTCAGGACCCTCGGGGTGCTTCCAGTTGGCTCCTTTCACAGGCAACCACCAGGGAGCAGCTGCAACCTGAAGAGGGACAAGAATGGCCAAGGAAGAAGACTTAAATTTCCAGCTAAAGGCTATAGGGAAAAACCCCCATGTGACAACAGGCTGCAAAGCTTCTGCTCAGAGCTCATGGCTTTCATTGACCTATCACTCTGACAAACCAAGATGATCATTTGATCCACATTACAATACTGCTGGCCAGGGAATAGCCCAAGGTATGGAACAGCACAAAGAAAATACCACCCAAAAAAATCAGTGAGAGGGAGACGAAATCCTGAGCATACTTTTCTGAAGTACTGTTCTCTGGCTCTCCCCTTCTACATTTTCTCACCTGCAGGTCTGAGACAAGGCACAGTTTATTCTCTTTGAAGGCATAGCCTTCGGCACACTACCCGTGGTGGACCAGACTGTCCTCTCAGAAATTCTCAATTATTCTCAATCCCTCTACTCTGTTCTCGTGAGACCCCACCTGGAACACTGCCTTCAGCTCTGGGGTCCCCAACACAAGGACATGGAGCTGCTGGAGCGGGGCCAGAGGAGGCCACAGAGATGATCCGAGGGCTGGAGCACCTCTGCTATGGAGACAGGCTGAGAGAGTTGGGGCTGTTCAGCCTGGAGAAGAGAAGGCTCCGGGGTGATCTTATAGCAGCTTTCCAGTGCCTAAAGGGGCTGCAGGGAAGCTGGAGAGGGGCTTTTTACAAGGGCGTGTAGTGATAGGACAAGGGGCAATGGCTTTAACCTGAAAGAGGGGAGATCTAGATTAGACATAAGGAAGAAATTCTTCCCTCTGAGGGTGGTGAGGCACTGGCACAGGTTGCCCAGAGAAGCTGTGGCTGCCCCATCCCTGGAAGTGTTCAAGGCCACGTTGGATGAGGCTTTGGGCAACCTGGTGTAGTGGAGGGTGTCCCTGCCCATGGCAGGGGAGTTGGAACTAGATGATCTTCGAGGTCCCTTCCAACCCAAACAATTCTATGATTCTGTAGTTCTTCACCTCTGAACACATATGCCAAGAACATTCAGATGGTAATGGATGGAAGGGGTCACCTGCAACACGGCTGTTTTACTTGATTCTTTTACAACAATATGCCCCCAGTTCAGGTAAACGAGCTAACCTCCCGGCTGACTTCAGTCTGACACATTCCGCAGAGACGATAAATAAGACAGTTTTGGCTTAAAGAGAATTTTCATCCCAATTATTTGCTCCCTAGACTTGGTGTTTTGGAATAACTAAAACAAAATCCTGACATCCTTTAACTAGGGTCAAAACACGCATCTTGAAACACATTTGCTTTCCAGTTAATTAACTCCGTAAGTTGATATTAAATGATTTGCTATCAGCTTCCAGAAGGTGGAGACAGAAGAGCCACAGATGTTAAATAAAGCCTTTTATTTTTTTCCAGTTGCTTTGCTGATCAACACCAAGCAGGCAAAATACTCTGTAACAATGCAGACACTGAGTACTTCTCTCTAACCAAAAGTCTGAAATTTAGTTTTGCAGTGCCAAGGAATTATTCCTGGAATACATTCATTAAGAATTTCTTTTATTAAGCTTACTTCAAAGCTGAGGAGGTCAGTGCACAGCCCTTTGAACCATTCTATTCACATTCACTTTGAAAAACTTATCTTACTAATAAGTCCTTTCAGAAAGTTGAGACAAATAACAATTATGCTAACCATCAACGGCTTGAGTGCTTGCTTCCAAAGTACTCCTATTACAGAGATAATTTCCATAATGAACAAAAATCAAAGTAAATAAGCCTTCAATGCTTTAGGAGGTATAAACCTAGGAGGTCCAGATGCTGCTCCAATACCGGCCTGTAGAATAACCTTTGCAACTTCTGCTCTCAGCCTTCCCCACTCTAGAGATGGCAAAGGGAAGTAATCAGAGATTTATTTCTCTCCATCATGCTGCTAAACCAACTTTGTTAAGTGTTATATACACAGGTAGGAATCGTACGAAGCGTGTTATCCAAACCCACCAAATCCCTAACAGGAAAGTCCAAAAGTAGAAGTCACTGAAAGCTGGTACTTGGGAGACAGAGTCTCAGCCTCATCAAACGATTTTAATGGCAACTTCTAGGAGGAAGCTGCATCCTTCAGTAGTGACAAGCATTTGACATGCAATTACATGTGTGTGTGTGAGAAAAAGTTATCTATGACAAACATAAGTTGTTAAGAAAAACTCTGGTCCAAACTACATGTCAGATCCCTCACTTGAATGTTTCAGTAGAAACATAAACTGCAGTGCCTAAGAAATAGCAGTGCTGCTAATACAGAAAGATGAATTATCTTTCACATGTTTTTAAAGCACGTGATCAATCTGTGCTATAACAGCTCCCATGACAGCTTTTCACTCTTCTCCCATTCTCACATACAGATTTTGCCTACAGCATACATCTGGGTGCCTTACCTAAAAGCTCAGCGTAAATCAGCAGCAATCCTGGACTAAAGCTGTAGAGTTGTTGGCTTAGGCTCAGCTGAAGAGCTCACGGCTCTTTGAGAGCTCTAGGCAAGAGCACTGGAACTGCTAAACACGCTGCAGCACTCCTCCAGGCTGGGAAGCCATCCACACGTAGGCTTCTGATGCTCTCTCTTCCAAAATGAGTGAAGAGAAGGCATGGGTGTCAAAACCAAAAGAAATAAAGAGCAGCTTGCTGATGACTGAGATGTTCTGCCCATGAGCTCTCCATCTAAATGGGATCCTTCAGGCATACTACTGAAGTAAAGGCATTTCTTAGAGATCCTGCTCCATAACCTTCCCAGCGTGACAAGCACATAAACAGACGACACCAACCACGGAATTCTGGCTCAGTATCTAATGAAGCCAATGACATTCTCCCCACAGTCAGAGCCTCTACCCTTTTCAGAAAAGCATGGCAAGTATTTGATCTCTTACTAGCAACCACAGCTCTGCTACTGAGCATTCAAACCCAGAGATGGGATCTTCATTCAGGAGATACTCAGCTCAACTCTCAAAGCACTAATGCCTCAGAACGACCAAGCTGCTAAACAGATACTACAGTCAATAGGCTTAAAACTAGTCCGATTTAACCAAGTCCCTGTATATTTTGAGCTTTAACCTTTAATCTATACTCAGGACAGAAATCCAAAGTTAGAATTTCACAGCTCTTTAAGGAAAATAAGACAGCTGCAGTACTATTTGCCAAAGATTCTCCATGAATCCGGAAGATCATGAGTAAGACTTCATCACGACAGTTTCAAGCACAACGCGTTTTTGTAAATTAAACTGCTGGTTTTTGGATAAAACTCTCTGTAGGAGACTGCAAAGATTTCCACTTTAGAAGACTTTAATTTTGGAAAACATTTTTGTTATGCAAAAGGAAAAGCAGATGCTTTCAATCAAAATGGTTTATTTTAAACCAAGAAAAATATAATCTCTCCGCATGAGAGCACTACGTGTGCACGTCTTCTGTTTCTGGCTCTGCTGAACTGAGCACCAAATGGCTGCCAGTTGTTGCAGAACACCCAGATCTTTAGAGGAGTTACACATATAGTACTAGACAGTGATAACAGTGATAGACTAAGTCCGACCTTCAATAATTAATTGGAAATTAATCTAAGTCAGTCACTGGCACCGGTGAGCACACACCAAGATGCTCTTTCCAAAAGTCAGGTACCTGAAATTTACAGTCCTTTCAAAAAACTTCTCAGAAGTCTTTAAAGCTTTTAATTGCTCTAAATCTAATTAGTAGAAGAGCTAATTAGACAGAGATATTACAACATCACAGATAATACAGCAAAACCCTCCCTCATCACTAATGAGCTTAGTTACTTTCCTAATGCTTCACATTCTCATGGCTCACTCTGAAACACGCGTTCTGGAGACCAGCAACAGATTTTTTTCTTTTTTTTTTGTAAAAATAGCAGCATATGCTGCTGAATAGATCATGAAGAGATACTCAATTAGAGGACAAGATCTCCTTCATTCTGATTAACCCTTTACAGCATAGTCTATCACTTGTAACAGAATTAGTGAAAAATAACTGCCCTGCAAATGTTACACAACTGCCTCGACGTACAAGGAAATGCAGTTGTAGGAGCAAAGCACGTTCGAGAGGCAGAGAAATTCAATGCTTGTTTTGGTCTGATCCAGCTGAAAACTTGCATTATCCATCCCTCTGCTCCGGGATTGAACTTTAAGAACTCACTGTTCTGCTTATCACAGACTCATAGTGCTGTCAAGAAAAGAGAACATGATATGATAATATTGGGATGATATACTAACAGATAACTCCGACCTACAAGTTTTCCACTCAAATGAGGCAATTTTCAGAACTGAAGCCTATACTCCCACTATCAGTTTGCATAAAATCCAAAGTTTTAAGTACTCAATTTTCTTTTCAAAGTAGGCTGGGATATCCTAACTTTAATTGCTACATTAACTGGCAAGTTCAAAAATTTTAGACTACTTGACAATTATCTTGAAGAAAATTCCTTCCTAAATATACAGAGAAAAAAATGAAAGGGAGGAACATCAGGACAGTTGGCTTCATTATCAGCATTACACTGTTACTAGTGCTGTAAAAGCAGTAAGGGAATACCCTTCACAAAAAAAAAACAACCCAAAACCCCCAAAAAAACAGCCAATAACCATGAAAATATTTGTATCAGTCTTGCATCTGACATGGCACCGGCCATTTTAGACAAAAAAAACCCAATCCCTCACTTTAGCTCCAAAATTTTAAATTCAAATCACATCTATGTACTAGAAGAATTCCAGAAATAAACGGAGCAGCTAATCTTGGCTCTAATTCCATTTCTAACATGCAGCGAGTCTCTTGAAGTAACAAAGCTGTAGATTTTAACCTTCAGTCATAGATGATGAGCAACTCATGCTGTTGTCCGGACATGGAGCGCCAAATGTCTTTTTTTTAACGTGCTGCAGCATTATAATGCTATTTTAATATAATAAGGCCTACATGCACTAGGTCAAGATAAACATCTGGAAGAAGCAGTAGTTACTGCAGAGTAAGAACTTCAGCAGTTTAGGAACCAACTGTGTGAAAAGAGATACTCTGGGTGAAAAGCAGTCTAAGTCTGGAAAACACTTCAAGAATCATTTATTAAAGTGGTGGGTTCTTTAAGACACACACCTCGGTTTCAGAAGCTGACTTAGTAGGTTACCACTTATTTGAGTCAGATTGTGTTAAGCAACTGTACACCTTTAATTTGCAAAAGCATCCTCTTGGCTGCAAAAGCAACGTGTGCATAGGCGAGAAGCAAGCACGTTATGAAGCATTATCTCTGGGAAATATACCCAGCAGTCTGGACATCCTCATTGGTAGCATTAGTAGGATGTAAGAAGACATCAGTTATTCAGTAAAGAATATCATTTTTGGATGAGGTTTTATTTTATCCTTGTAAGGCAGATACACATAAATCTCTGTCAATTTTTCCTCCTCTGAGCCGTATCCTAAATCGCTGATTAAAAAACACCGAAGGAAGAGGCAGACAGAAAATAGAACGTTTTTAGTAGGGCAGGGAGTTTAAGAAATAAAAATAATTATTGTGCAACTGTCATTTTCCCCGCAGAAATCACAAAGAACTCACATTAGTTGGGGTCCTGGTCACAAAAAACTTTACACCTATTTTTTTTTTTTCCAATTGGCATTAATGTACCTTCCCAACAACTCTCAGACTTCTTCCCTCGCCAAGACTCGGGGCAGAGATCTCTCTCCCACCTTTCACACGCGTCACTACGGCACCTCCTTCCCTCCGCAGCGCGGGACCCCACTCTGCCAGTAACTGGTAGCGTTAACCTACACCTGCAGAATCGGACCGCGGGCACCAACGGCTCCCTCGAGCCCTGGCATCACCGTTCGGCCATCCCAGACACCAGCCAGCAGCAATCCCAGGCGGCTGCGTTGGCACAGCCCAGCTCCAGCTGGTGCTCACCCAGCAGCGTTTCGGCCGTCGGCTGTCGCCACCTGCGCCAAGGCTCTGGGTCAGAGAGGGAGATGAGCAGAGGGCAGAGATGAAGCTGAGCCCTCCTCTCGTTCAGCTTTGCGGTCAGGTTCGGGACACACCACGCCAGGAAGGGCAGCTCGAGACAAGCAGGAGCCACGGAGCGCTCCCACGTGATTTTCAAGCCGTTTTCCAAAGGCAAGGACAAGCCCTTGGGCAGATGCACGCTCCCTGCTCACCTTCACCAGCCCGCAGCTCCGCTCTGCCTTTCTGCAACGGCACCAACGTGACCTATTTCCATGCAGCACATCATCTCCATAGCAACGGGCTTGTGTTTAAGTTGAAACAGCTGTCACCGAGTCGGGGAGACACTGCGATGTAAATAGCGTGGAAGCGAACGCCCAGCGCCGCTGCAAGGCTCGGGACAAAGAGTAGCCCTCTCCCCGCCAGCTATCGAGGTTGTCACGGGAGCTGCATGAGGGAGCCAGCGCCTACACACACAGATATAACTCATACTTGAACTTGAAAACACCCTGCAGAGAAGAATAACCCTTCTGTAATCACGTACATAAACCAAACCGAAACACAATTGTCGAATTCTCCACCAAATCAGTAATTAAGCACACTGAAACAGCTCACGAGTAGACAGTCGAGTATTTTTTCCAGAAGAAAATACTTGATGTTGCCAGCTTCTGCAATGCTTCTGCAAGTCTCCTGCTATTTGTTACATCAATTAAAAGTCCCAAGTCCCCAAAAGCTCTAATTACAGAAGAATCTGTTTTCATTCTTATTTTCTTAGGTATCCAGCCTCCCTCACTAGCTCAGAAATGAAAGCAGCAAGGGATTTTGCTTAATATGGGATACTGATATTGTTTGCCTTAAGTCTCAGTATTTTAAAGTAGTTTGAAATCACAGTTCCACAAAAAAGAAAGGCAGCAGCTTTACAGAATAAAAATAAATATATTCTAAGTAATCAGTTAGAGAGAAGATTTCAGACTTAATTGGAAACTATCACTTTACTTTAACGAAGGGATCTTTTCCTTTGCATAAGAAAAGGCCATTGAATCTCATTCAAATAGCATAATACTTCACAGCTATGTCAATTCTCCAAGAAAAATAATAAAAAACATTTGATGCTAAAATCCTTTAAGAGTCATTAAGTGCAAGTTCTAGAATTCAAAGCGGCTTCTTTTGAGGAACTGATACTCCTGCTGAGTTCCATCTCTGAAAGTCTATTTTTCAGCCAACATCTAAATCTGCACTCAAGCTAGTAATTTTTCCAAAAACCAAATGAACATGAGCTTTAAGAAAATAAAGTGTGCACAGATATATCTACAGCCTGAGGCACAAGCAACGTCCCACTTTAAAGTTTCAGTTTATACTGATAAATATGGACTAATATTACTGGTAATTCCTAGAGAGGTATGTCTCCAGCACATCGTTCTTTATCCCAATAGCTGGAGTACAGCATGAGAAAAGATATTAACAGTCAATAGCTCCATCTTCCCAACTCCTTACAGGGGATATCTGCAGCAAGAAAAAAGCTTATCCATCTCTTCCTTCGACTTGAGTTTCCTCTCTGAAAGGCCTCCGAAAAAGCAAAAGCCAAGCGTGGTATAGCTGAAATTTACTTTAAAAGTAGCAATAAGTGTATTTGTCAGCTTCTGCTTATGCATCCTACGTATGTAGACATGTTAACAGTATCAGAGAAACTATACTATAACCTGCCTGCTCTCCCCCCAAGCCACTGATAAGTAAGTTGTTACTGCATGCTGGCAGAAGGTACACACTCCATAGTAACTGCTGCCAACGTTAGGACTGCTCTCTTCCCTGCAAACATTGCCCCTTTCATTATTAATTTGAAATAGTCCCTTGAAATGCATGTTTTCATTGGGTTTAGGATGGGACTATGGCCTTTGAGTTAAAGGCTAGAGGCACAGCTATAAAAAAGTAAATTGCACAGCTCGAGACCACCGCAGAGGTTTCCATACAAACAGGGATGAAAACAGCATCCAATAGTTCTAGATTGACCAGAACTCCTTAGTAGGATTTGCTCAAGTCTGCCAGTGAACTAATTTCGTTGCATTCTCAGACCAAAAATGCAATACCTGCTGAAGACAAAGGAAGTATACAGATTTGTATGCTTTCAGTCTCTTCATTGCAGAGTTTATCTGGCCTAGAAGCAAAAATTAATTTTGCTGTCTTCCACAAGCCAAGAATAAAAATGTTCCCACTACTCAGAGCAAATCTGACTTATGCTGTACTCCAGCCTCGTAAGTGCTGTCCTGTTTACCTTTTTCATGGTAGCTGCACAGCAAGAAAAACTCTTGCAGTTATTTGCAAGAGCTCTCAAATTCCCTCATTGGCAAGCACGCCTCGGTACCTTCTCATTTCACAGGCACAATCCCATGCTTTTTACTCTAGGATACATTAAAATGCCATATAAATGGCATTTTATAATGCCATGGAATAACAGCACTGGGCATGCATTTCCCCCTCTCTACTTCCTCCTTAACTCAGTCAGTGAGATAAAAGAGCAGGAAAACAGTTTTGTAATAAAATAAGAAGAGCAAAATCTCTAAATTTTGAGCTTTTTCCAGTTCCCAAATTCCCTCAAAAGAGAAGGAAAGAAAACCAAAACCGCCAGGTGCCAAGTTATTGGCAATTCTAGGCTGTGTTTTATCTACAACATTTAAACCAAAGGCCAAGTATCCCCCAAAAAAAGTCATAACTTAATAGCTGTAATTGATGTAGTAACTAGTAGTTGGTTTAAATCTGCAAGCCTTAAAACTGATTTTTAATATGTGAAGCTATCAAAACTTGTTAAACCCACACAAAACATGCTGGTTTCAAAGGATCTTCCACCCTCCCCCTAGAAAATGCTTTTTTATTTGAAAAAGTCCTTGACAATTCCATCAGTAACACCCTCTATGTTACAGTGCTAAATTTTCGCTCTCTGCCATGTCACCACTGCAAACTTAGAGGCCAAAACTAAAACTTGAGTTCCCAGAAATCTAGAACAATTCAATTATTGCCTGCTACACCCCTCTTTACTACTTCCCTTCCCGAGGAGGGTCAGATCCAACCTACATTCCTGTAGCAGTGGCTGCCCAGGAGCCCACCTCGCCTCCAGGAAACGCACACCCAAACCTCTAACAATTATTCTGCGCTGGTTTGCTCCTGCTTTGGCTCTCACCAGCCCCACCTCTGCTCCAATTCAGCTGCCTGCTTCCTTTCAGGGTCTATGATACGTCTGTCCAGTTTAAGAACTGGAGAAGCCAAAGTAGTCAAATAGAGCAAAACCCCCAGATGCTCCCCAACACAGGCGTGCACCTCACTACCATAGAATCACAGAATGGTTTGAGTTGGAAGGGACCTCAAAGATCATCTAGTTCCAACCCCCTGCCATGGTATGTACAGGAGGTGATAGATATAATTTGGTTCAATATCTTAACTTCCACTTTTCCTCAATTCTTTCCCTGCTTATGAAACGCTACTTCCGAAACACACATTCCTGTTGCTCTTTCCCTATATTCACATCTGCATTTAGCACCCCTATGCTTCAACTGGAGAAAAGTCTTATTGAAACACATCTGAGCTGCTACGGCAAAGTAATTATCCAGTCTTTTCTCCCATCAATTTGGTGGAGGGCTTTTCAGTACCAGTAACATTTCTTATTTTCACGGTGACAGTTATGATACAAGAAGGTACACACCACGAGCTAAAATATGAGTTGACCAAGCTATACATGGAGAAAAAAGCCTTAACCTTTGCTATTGCTGATCATTACAGTGTGCTGATGCAAACCAGCTTCATGAAATTTACACTTTTTCCAACTGTGTTTGAACAGTTACACCGCAGTAGCCAAGTTTTATAATGTACTTTTTTTTTTTTTAAATCAGATAAATGAATAGTATTAGATTCCTTTCACCATTTTTCCCCAGCAGACATTAATAGAACTTAAACATTTTGGGCAATGTAACAAGCAGCTAGGCTTCGTTTTCTATTGGTTAACTTAAGTTTGCAGATCCCTAGTAAGAATTTGCTTTTGCAGAACCCTTGAAGTCCCTGCCCCACAGTTGGGATGCTTTGGCATTTTAGCAAAAAGTTTTTTGAGAGTTGACTATAGAAACTTGTTTCCTGAAAGCACCATCTACAGAAAACTGCTAATGCATTTTATTAGTTTCAATTAACCAGGATAAGCACGGCCAACACAGAATTTGGTTGTCTGAGAAGCAGTCTGACCACATTATATTCTAACACCACATTCCAATGGCTGATGCTTCCCTCCTCTGCAACTGAAAGATGCTGGCTTGTTCTGGTCTACAAGCTGCACTGTCAGAAACCCCAAAAACCCTCAAAACAACGAAGGTCTGCACAGTACTCTCAATTTATAGCCTCTCATAGAAAATGCATACTAGAACAACAAAAAGACGCAGTTTCGAGAGGCAGAAGCATATACAGATAAAATTCTAAGCTGTATCTTCAGACATTAGAGATCTCTTTCCAGCTTCAACACTGACCTGCCTTCTGACACCTTCTCCTTGCAGACAGAAGTTCCTTGCTAAAAGTTGGATTTCATGGTGTGTAGCTGGTGACAGGGCAAGCAGACAGGAGGACGAAAAGCAGCTTCTAGTTTCTTTTTCAACTCCTCACAATATTTCCGTGTTTTAGAACATCAGTTTGTCCAAAGCATCAGCAGAAAGTTAAGAAGTGCCAAACTAAAAGGCAGACACTGTTCTCCAGATCACTACCAAAACACAGTCTTTGTGCCTATTCCGACAATGCTCTGCATGCCAGTAACTTGCAAAATGACCCGATAATAAATACAGAAAAACATGGGAAAAGGGACAGTCTCCTAAAGTTTACTTTGAATAAATACAGAAAACTTTGTAAAAAAGCAGCCAAAAAGACCAGTTCGGGCTCCATTCCAGCTCTCTGGCATAATACTTGTTCTGTCAGCATTAGAGCCAACACTTCAAAATTTGGCTGACACACCCAGGAAAGTGGCTCCCAACACTCTGTATGTGTTTATACGAATAGCCAAGACTGAGCTTACACCAGCATTCTTAGGGTTTGTTTGCTTGTTTTAAAAGAGAGCCTGCTTTAGGGATTTCTGCATCATAGAATTAGAGCAGAAACAAGAATATTGACTGTTGTGAAGACGGGACGAGCCCATCTGCATTTATTTCACCTTCAACATCAGTTATGCTGGTATTTGACAAGTCCAATTTAGTCGTCTTCTACCTCACAGTACACAGTCCTGAATTAAAAGATAACAAACTGTTCTTGTAATCTTCCTTTCCTTGCAGTAGGGAAACAAAACCCCACGTTTTTTGCCAGTCATTCACAGCACACATTCACACAGACCTCCAATCTATCAGTCTGCCCCTTGAAGATAAAAATCAAACTCTACAGACTTCCCCCTCTCAACCAAGAGCATCATTTATATAGAACAATGGATATTCACTACTCTAAGTTACTGCACCATGCCAATTGAAGAAAAATTTTCTTTATGCGATAAATGACTTTGGAGAAAATTAAATGACTAGATACTGAAGCCCCAGGTATTGTTGTTTGTCATAATAAACAATAATCCTCTAAACTCTTGAAGTTGTACCTTGGACCAAACAGTATGCATAACTAAAACCTCACCACTAACTAAAGGAAATAATTTCACCTCAGACTGTCTCACCTCTCTGCTTATTTAGCAAGGTGCAAACGTAGCAAGAAAAAGCACTCTATAGGTGCAGTTTCACTTAACACTTACTTATGTCTAACTGAACTATTGCCAAAAGATGCAGTTTCAGTCCTGCTGCTACCTTATCCCTGCCTTGTGTACATCCTGCTTCCCTGTACTGATCCAAGCCGTTGCAGAAGGAGCCAAGTTAGCCTGGCTGATCCAAAAGAAAACCGAAGCAGCAAAGAAATTTCCATCCAGAGTAAACAACTTGAAGCCACACACCCCCTAAAATTGCCACACTACACATCAGAACGCTTCATTTCTAAGGCCTTTTTAAAGGCCTGGGACAAGAGATCTGGAAATGCAGTGTGTTCATCAGACCTGAGGATAATTCTGATGGAAAGGGATCTCAGGAGGTCATCCTGTCCAAACTTCTGCTCAAGGCAGATAAATTCATCCAGGGGATGAGAAGACATAATCTGCTTACTGTTGGGAGCTGTAAAGTTTAAGTGACCTGTTAAGGTTAAGGAGGAGGTAAATGAAGCCTCAGAAAGGCTCAGCAACACATTCATAACAGAAAAAGAGGAAGGAGGGGGCAGGGAAGCTTTGCTATTGAACTTTAGGTTTCTTTGTTTTTTTTTTTAAAAACCAATACTCACTTCCATTCAACAGGAAAACTGGCTCAGCTCCAGTTTAATGACCACTGCACCTACCAGGATCACCATGTTGCCCTAGCAAGATGAAAAGAACTGAAAAAACAGCAAGGCATACAGGATCTTCGACAGATGTGGAGTGTAAGTTTACTTACACAGTAAACTTAAGTAAGTTTACTTACACAGTAAACTTAAGCCATTCAGAACATAATAAGGAGTCTTAAAGACTCAGGTTTGTCATAGAAATGGCACTTATTTGGAATATTTGCCTCTAGTTAACCTAAAAAAAGCACTCCAGCAAACATTGCCATCATATCGGATACACAGATTATCCTCATTTTCTTAAATCAGTAGGATCGTGGATTTACCCACTTTGTCTGGACATAAGACTGCATTGGCAGAGCGTGCCAGTCACATGCTCTTGGAGCCAGAAGCACTTCTGTTCTTTGCCTATACAGCACATCACTCAATAGAGTCACTGCTGATATGTGAATTTCCAAAGCGTCACTGTGATACAGAAATACAAATAAATAATACAAATAAACAGCTTTGTATCTGCACTACTTACTACAGTCCTGAATATCTCTCATTTAGGAGGGAAAAAAGATAAGAAGAGGTTGATACTCACTTTTGCCAATCAGGAGCAGATTTTTTTAATTGTTTGGGGTTTTTTAAAAAAAGAGAATAAACTGTAAATAATAAACTGTTGTAGAGAACAAACTCTGTTCACACTTGACAGAGTCTATTATTCTAGGCCAAACACCCCTCCATAAATCCCATTTTCGTACATGGCTTTGGGAACATCACACAATTTAGATGTTACTGCCATAATTGCTAATCCATCTACCCCAGTGACTGCCAAGTAAGCTTTACACTGCTGTGTTACTCACTGCCTGGTGGATGTCAGCCTTCACTTCTTCGCTCAGCATTCCCTCAAACACAAAGGAATCACCAAACTTCTCTGCCTGTAGAAAGCAGAAAAGATTCAACCATGTTATCAAAGGAATGTTATTCTTAAAATGCCACTCACATTTACAGCTTTATTTTATCAAGGATAGGGAAACTCTAACAGCCATTTTGAGCTCTCTTTTAAGGAAGCTATTTTGGAACAGAAGAGAAGGCTTCTCTTCATGCATTTTATCTCTGGATGTCATTCTTCAACAGCCACTGGACAGATGGCAGCTCACAGAGCTTCTGCAAATGTTTTTACTTTTAATTAAAAATGCAGTTCCAATTGTCCCAACTGCTTTAAAATGGTACAGTCAATAATCTAACATTCAAGGGCATATTTCATTTCTCTTGTTTTCCCTTTTGGAATGACAATAAAAGACTCAAGTCTTGTCACTTACTGCTCCTTCATCATCACTAGCACCACGTTTTGAAGTGCTGTTACAACAGCAATAGAAGAGTTAAAAGTAACCCAATCGTTATATCTCACATTATATAAAGTCAAAAGAAACAAAAACTACAAATAATTTCAATGAATCACAGTATATGAAACCAAGACAGGGTTTTTTTTCCCTTGGTAAACTAAGTGAATTGATATACTCAGGAAGTCAAAACATGTTATCAGAATTCAACACATTTGCCTTTCGCAATTTCTTCATTTTATGATAGGCATGCAAAGACTGAGGATGATCACCAGGAGCTACTTCTGCACTCTCAGAGCTCTTCAAGAAGCAGAGTTTGAAAGAAGGATCCCATTTACTACCCAAATTGCCAGAAGTTTTAGCATGTGACCATAATCTTTATATTTTCAGCTTTAGAAAGGAAAGAGAAGAAAAAAATACTTGATTTCTCTCACTTGCCCAATATGAAAGACCCAGACAAAGACACAAACATGTCTATCAAAGAAAAGAAAAAAAAAAAAACAACTTGATTTCCCTCATTTGCTCAATATAAAAGACCCAGACAGAGGCAAAAAAGTTTATCACCTGAAGGACCCCAGATTTCAGTCTGACAGCCTCCATTAAGGTCTTTTTTTTTGTATTAAGTTTATTAAAAAATACTTTTGGTTCAACAAGATAGCTGTGCATCTGCAGATCTCCACACCCCCACCCCCCCAGAGCCTTCCATGTACTTTCAGGTTTCATTTGCCACTGGAGTTCAGTCTAGTCCCTAACAAAAGAAAACCAAGAAATAGGTTGGCTCTGTTTACCTGAAGTAATGTGGATATTATTTAAATACACAAAAAACAGCTCAGCTGCATCCCCAAAAAAAACCTGCAGAAGCAGTGCTGTTTACTCTAACTCTGAGTTTATTTTTCCAAATCCAGCATAAAAGGGGGCCCCATGTGAGGGGGGAAAAGGAGAAAGTGTAAGTGGAGCTCCCAGCTACACCAGCTGAGCCATGAAGTACTGTCTGAAACAGCCTCCAGCGGATGCAGCGCTGCATTTAAATACCATTTAGAACAGCTCCTTCCAGAAGCTGTTTGCAACAAGTAAGCCCTGTTCAAACTCAAAATTGTTAAGCAACCTTTTTTTTTTTATAATTATTGAGCTAAGAACTTAAAAACAGAAATAGTGCCATAGTTAAAAGAAGCTCTTCATCCAACCAGAAGGATCCTGTCTTCCGAATGAGAACCAGTTTATCAAATGAATTCAGCAAAGTGCCTCCTTTGAGACCTGATCATTACTGAAGCTTTTATTTGCCTAAAAGGCCTGTCAGGGTTTTTTAAAAGTTGCGTAGGAACAGTCAACTGTCAGGAAAGATCAGAGCCTCAGGCACAGGTGGCTTCTTTCTTGGAAGAACCTTAACATATTCTTCCTTAGTCCATTGTTCCCAGTAACATGCATGAAACTATTATTACACTTGCTATTATCTCCTCTCTAGACAGTAGGGCTTTCTACTGCTCAGCTCATTAGCAAGTAGCTGTGCTGAACTCCTGCAGAGCCCTCAGCTATCACTGGTTTTTAAATCCCTTCTCCCCTGTTCCTCTAAAATACGGAAAATCTAACAACGTAGTTGTATCAGTATGCAGATGTCCTAGGACCCAAAGGGCAAACAACCCCCAAACAAAACAAAACAAGAAAAAAATCCTGCATGGACATCTTCAGCCACCTGTTAGCTTCAACCAGGCTGCCTCGGACATACTGCGGGGAAGGTATTAGTTCAAACATCAAGATGCTTACTAAATGCAACAGCATACATCTAAATGCCCTTTCAGACCCCTGAGCAGCAAGGCAAGACAATTTCATCTCTCCACGACTTACGTCAGGAATATTCTAGCACGCGAATCCCAAGCAAGTACCGTGATGTCCTCCAAGAAAGAAGAGCTGAAGTTTTTAGCAGGGGTTTTGTCAGCGCAAAGAAAGATGACAAAAAACTGCATACTCCTCCACCTTACCTCAGTAATGTACCCAGTGGAATTCACAAACATCTCGAATTCCTCATTGCTGACCTCGTACTGGTCCATGTAGAAACTTCTAACGTGGACTCTTCTAGCCGGCCATTCTCCATCTTGTTGTATTTGAGGCTCATCAGTGCCCATGGTGAACACTCCTCCTGGAATAGCGACCATCTGCAGAGAAAACACCACCCAAAAGATTATGAAAATGAAAGACTGAAAAGTCTCATAATAGTTTTACTCCTCTTCCACCTCATCTTTGGTGGTGCTTTGCTTTGAGCAGCGTTTCACTGACAAAAGCAGTACGACAAAATGGCAACAGTGGCGTCTTGATCACCACCTGTTTGGACAAAATACCAAACAGAACTGAAATTGAGAACAAAAACCCCATTTGCAGCTCTTTCTATATGAAGTCTGAGTAATTCAGAACTTTTACTGTGGGTAATGCTTGTGCTTTAACGAGGAAAAACATGTTCCCCTACTGCACCTAAGAGCCAAGAAACATCCCAGAGACCTTTCTGCTCATTTTCAGGTGAGGAATTCCGCTATTTCACTCTATTCCTAGGAAGGCTCGATGCATCAGTGAAGAATCTGGAGATTATGAAATGGTAAAGTGCTCTTTTGTGGACAAGCGTACGCTTGTTTGCATACTAACTACACGTGGGTTTCCATTTAGTAACAGGCTCACACAGCGTTTTATTACCAACCATGCTGCTGCTGGCAGATAGACCCAGCATCTGCAGCTCTCTGTGCCAGAGATGAGACAAACTTTCAAGGCAGTTATATTCCACTCCTTTGGGAGACTTGGGCAAGAGCTTCAAGCTTCAGAAGCAACGGACAGGTGACAGAATAACACTATTTCAATAAGATGTTTTCCCTTTAGGGCCTCAGCCAGATTCCAGAGAAACAAAACACGTCTTCCCTTGGCTTTAGTGGGCTCTTTCCAGGAAGACAAAGGCCCCAGAGGTTGTGTCATGCCTCATCAGATGTTTCCCAAGAGCCCTCTAAAGACCACAGACTGAAAAATTTGGTCCTTACCCAAAATACAAGAGCATCCATGATGCCTGCTCAGAAGCTTGTGTTGGAATGAAGAGGCTCAGGCTGCATAAAAACTTCCCAGTGGGCAGGTGATGTTTCAAGGGCTGACGCTACACGAGAGCCAGCTTGCCAAGAACTTACCCAACACATCATCAACAGATGAAAGAATTGGACAAAACTACTCCCTCTTCTTTCTTTTCAGCATTCCTGAGCTACCTCTACCTCTTAACTCACATGGAATTCAGCCACCTCATTCCTCCTCTGGCCAACAGTAAGAGGCTCATGAGTGGGTGAGCCCCAAGAAAGCCAGCAAGCACCGAGACAGGCATCCACTGTGGAAAATAATCTAGCATGTCATATGGCACCTTGACATACCCTGGCAGTGATCCGTGATCACGCACTACCCCTGCAAGGAATCAAAGCAGGTGAACCAGTGACAGAATGTAAAATAAGCAAAGCCAGTTTTAAGAGAGAACAGAATTTTTTTTGCAAGATCCTGATGTTTGGTATGCAGGAAATTCAAGTCTAATAACAGAAATATTCACTGAGAGAGAAGTTTCCAGTGTAGCAAAATTCTAACACTACTCCAGAAGTGCAGTTTAAGTTCTGACAGAAAAAGAAGCCTGGGATTTAGATGTATGAGAGTCCAAACAAAATTCCATATCAGTACAGCCAAATAACACAGTATGCAACATGTATATTAAAAGTAGCCAAACTGCAGAGATAGGGTTGTTAAAAAAAAAATAAATAAACTGATGTAATGTTATTTATTTGAGGAAGGAGGTTCACAGAACCAAACACGAACTTTGGACTTCATACATACAGCCATTCTGCAGCATGGCTTAGATTATAGGACCTTGATTCTTCTACAGTTGGGGTTTTTTTTCACTTTACAAGGTTATTTTCATAAAGTTGGATACTTTCACCAAAACAGTTTATCGGGATGCCCACACTGGCTCACAAACCAGGAAGACAAAAAGAATCACTAGTCACTTTCCAGCTCCTGGAGTTTACTGTTATTTATGTAGTTAACAACATTACCAGCATACCAAGTGAGCAGTAAGTAAGTCCACACCAGCTATCCAGTACCTCTCCCTACTCTTAAGGGAATTTAGAGTATGTGACATCACCTTACATATGCAATTTCACTCTTTCTTCTCCACAATAGAACTCTCCTCTTGCTTGGTTCTCTGCCAGTGCCACTCAAAACTCACACAACTTGTAAAAGGCCTGTGAGAAGTGCTACTAACACTTTGTCCTTTGAACTAACCACGTTTGAAGCTGGCTGCATCCTCGTAACTTTTTCTCCACTAAAAAGAATCTGGGTACTTAGAGACTGTCTTTGACTGAATCCATAAAAGGGCTTCGGGATAAATTTGCTTACATTTTTTAAGACTTAGGGAATGACAACGTGGTACAAAGTTGCACCACTTCCTTCCTTCCTTCCAACCTCTTTCCAACCCACTGTAGCTAAAACAACTCCTTGAAGCTGTCTTCAAAGGAAGGTTCAGAGCTCACTAGTGAGCTGCTGTTTAAAAAGCATGTGAAAAATTAACTCTGGCTTTACAGCCAAGCATTCATTTTCCAAAACCTGAAAAGTCTCGACAGATTGTCAGTGTAAGTTCAGCTGAGAATGTCCGAAGGCTTCCTTATGAACCTGTGGCTTTTGCAGCCCTCTCACAGTGACAACTGAGACTTCTGGCATGTCCCCCAATGTTGTGTCCAACACCAGTACGAACCATTGATTCCACAGGATTATCCTCCCCCACCAAGGCTCATTCCACAGCTCCACCTCCTGTCTGGCAGCAGGACCTTGCTCTGACAGCCAGCTTTCTGGTAACACCACACCATCGGATGCAAGGCTCCAACAGCACTCTTCAGAAGAGAGCAGTGGCATTCAACACCATGTGAAGAACAGATTTTCTGCACAGGCATCACATCCAGAAACCACATTTGTAGAGTTAATTAAGCAGCTTTAACATCCAGTTTCAAAATACAGGTAGCTGACACCGAGGAACTGCTCTCTAATAAATACCAAAGTTGAACTATGGAGGCAGAAATCCAACAGCAGAGGCTGGCAGATGTGTCATTTCCTGTAATAAAGTGTGCAACAATAATTGCCTGCATCTTCACAATGTTACTTAGCTGGCACATGCAGTTCATTGTCCTCAAAGCTCAACCTGAAGAACAGGGATTGCATTTTTCTACGATTATAGTAATGTAGAGCAGACCCACTAAAGTACTAGCTCCCCACTTCTACAGATGTGGTGGAAATATTTCATCTCAGTTGCGGTTGAGGGAGAAGAGAATTTTTTTCCCCTCACTTCCCTTCTAGTGAAATGTTTTCTAGCTACTCATAATCAAATTATGTTGTGAACATAGCTTAAAATCCAGCAGCAATTAGTTTGCTGAAGTTGCCAGCTTCCTTACATAAAGTAAGACTTAAATGATTTTTTTTCACCCTACAGTAAGACTCACAGCAAAACGCTGAAATTTATTACATGAAACGTAAATTAGTGACATAGTTCCCAAATGCAGTATGGATTATTTACTTCATACTCTTTAAATATTCTTGAATTTCTCAAGCGCAGCCTGCAACAGTAAAGCCATAATTCCCCCTGTGTGTGACACAGGCTTCCCCCCACGCTGACACAGCCTCCCAGTGTTACACCACCAAGAGGCAACTGGGGAGGCAGCCCCTCACATTTTTGCTATTTGCAAGCCATTGCAAGCACAAGAACAAGATGTAAGTCTGCTGTGATATAGTTTTGTCTGCCAAAGTCTACTAGCACCTTCCATGAAATAAATGATGGGTGCTAGGACAAGAGGAAATGGGTATAAGCTTAGTCAGGGGAGATTCAGGTTGGAGTTTAGAAAGAATTTATTCTCTGAAAGGGTTGTCAGCCACTGGAATAGGCTGCCCAGGGACGTGGTTGAGTCCCCATCCCTGGATGTGTTTTAAGAAAAGGGTGGATGAACTGCTTAGGGATATGGTTTAATGGGGATTAGGGATGGTTGGACTCGATGATCTCTAAGGTCTTTTCCAACCTAGAAAATCTATGAAATCTATGAAACAGCAATCCCACTCCTAATAACTGAAGATACCTCATGCAGTGAGGCATTTGGTTTCCAATGACACAAGAAGTCCCAGTATCCCTTTGCAGCAGGCACTGTCGCAGCACATCAACCCACTTTAAGCACTGCCTTCATCAGGAAGGCACATTGGGCTCTGCATGGTCTTTCAGAAGAGCAGCAATGGCAGAAATAGAAAGGAATATGCAGTTAAAGACACTTAAAGAGAATCTGAAAAAGATATCTAGGTATGGATACATAAACAATGGCTTTGCTGAAAGACACACAGGACACCCAACACGTGCCTTGCTGGTGTTTCGATTCCACTGACACCAGCCCAGACCTAAAAGACCCTCTGGGGGAACCAGAGCCACAGCAGTACTGGTACTCGCCAAGAACGGGGCTACACCGCCAGAGCTGCCACCTGCCCGGGCTGCGCAGCAACACAATCCCGCTCGGGGGAGTGCTGCGGCACGTGCGTTCCCAGTGTTAACTGGTTAGAGGCACGGGGAGGAGTGCCAGGACAAAGAGCCACGAGAAACACCTCGCAGCGGTCTGTCACATCTCGGCTTCGCACGGGGAGAAGCGGCCAGGGTGGGGACACAGGGCAGGCCACGGGGCACCGCGGGGGACACCGGCACTGCTGCCCAGGTCTCTCCATCTTCAGGAGCACCCGAACGCCCCGGGAGACGCTGTCCGAGCAGGAAAAGCGAGGCGGGAGCAGCTGTGCCGGGAGAGGTTCTCACCAGTCAGGCCCAGCGGGCTGCGGAGCAGCTGTAACTGGAGCTGCTGCACAGACGTCCGCTCGCTCGGGGCTCCCCGTTAACCCCCCCGCACCGCGGGAGGCCCCGCTTCGCCCAGCACCGCCGGGGGCACCCCACGGCCCGGCCCGACCCGCGGAGGCCTCCGCCTGCCGCCTCGCCCTGCTCACCGCGCCCCGGCCGCCGCCGCCGCCATCTGCCGCCGCCGAGTACCGCCGCGCCGCTGCTTCCCGCCCGCCGCCGCGGCCCCGGCGAGCGCTACACCCACAGCCTCCGCCGGGAGCCGCCGCCGCCTCCTCGGCGGCCGCCACCAGCGCCGGCAGCAGGAGGAAGAAGCAGGGCAGCCAGGCGCGGGCTGCGGAGGGCGCAGCCATGTTGGCGGAAACACCACGTGCCGCCCGCGGTCAGGTGACGAGCCGCGCCCTTAAAGGGGCAGCGCCGAGTCGCGGAGGGGCCCGGTGCTCCGTAGCGGAGGGGGGTCCCGCGGGTGGCTCTGCCCCAGCGCCGCGGCGCGGGGGGGGGGAGCCGGTCCGGTCCGGTCCGGTCCCACGGCGCTCGAAGCGCACAGATATTGTAGAGTTTGTGTTTTGTTTCCGAGAGGAAACAGGACCGTGAGGCTTCGCGAAACGAGCGTGGGGGACGCGGGGGGGGCACATCTGGAGGGGTGGCCGTGCCGCCCTGAGCCTCCTGCCACCGCTTTTCCCGAGCTGGAGCTGAATTGGCCTTTCCCGTGGCTAAAAACACCCGGGCGCTGAAGCAAGCATGGCCCCAGTAACGCAGAGCGGTGCTTTTCCAGGGGTTTGCGCCCGGGGGTGCCCAACGGAGAGCATGGCTGGCATTCCGTATATTCAGTACATGGCATCCAGGTTGGTTCAAGGTGTGTGTCCAGGACTTGTCACGATTAACGTTCTTGAGAAAAACACGCACGTTGAATGCAGATCGGTCTGTGTTCCCAAAATGATTCTGTAACTATCCACCAGTATAATCCCTTGGCACGACACCGTCGTTCACAACTCGTTTCACCTCTGTGGGGAAAAAAATGGGAAATACAGATGCTGCCTCTATGTATTCCCACTTTGAGATGTCAAAAACTGCAACCAGGGGTCATCGCAGTTGACCAGTTACGTTGTTTAGCAATATTCCCAGCAAGAGGAAGTTCAAATTGTGGAGTATCTCTCAGCAGAAGTGAGGACTGGCCCTTTTGTGAACTCTTGGGAATCTTTGTTAGTAGCTGGCACCAAGGATAGTGTTCTCCAGGCGTTGGTCTCTGGCTGAGCACATCAGTAATACTCATGGTGGTCTAAGCACTTTCTTTTTTTCTCTCTCAGCAGTATGTAACACAACGCTTCCCGCCCAAGAGAACCTTCATCTCCATGAATGGGAGATGAAGCCACTCGGCATCATTGCAGAATAAGGACTTAGGAAAAAATAAAGAAACGGTAAATTCCTTGGGCGCTTCCATTTGTGTATCTATCCCGGGATTTCAATTTTTCACGCTTATAAATGGATTTTACCAAGTGTGGCACAACCAGTCTTTATGGCAAAAACATCATCATGGGAAGGGGAAAAATATCACGGGAAGGGGAAAAGGAGAAAGCTGCTTTTCTTTCCAAACAGACATCAAATCCCGTTTCTGCAGTTTTGAGGGTTTTTTTTACAGGAGTTTTCAGTGCAGATGACTGAGCAGCAGTTTGTCACAAGCCAGGTGGACGGCAGCATACTGGTGTAAGGGCCAAGCAGGTCAGGAATGGAAACGTACTTTATAGAGGCACAATGGCCTCCTACTTTGCTCTTGGGAGAGGTAGCAATTTGCTGTTAGTAGCAAAAAGTAAAGTACTACCCCACTGTGTGCCAGCTCTGCTGGCTGGGACTTTGTGATCGGAGCAAAGGCTCTTCCCACTCACTACCCCCTGCTAAGGAGCTGGGGGATTTCCTTCGTTTTTCCTGTGGTTCCCTGTAGTTGAAGATTTTGCTCTGTTACGTAAATCTTTTACATTGTGTGGCAGCTTCTGGACTGTCACCAGAATGGATCTGCTTCTGGATTGTCCACTATGCTAAAGGAAATCTTTACTCATTCTGTGGCATATTAATTCAAAATACTCGATATCATTGTTCCTTATACACATTAGGACTGTGTAGCAAGAAGCAGCATGGCCATAGGGAAGGAGGGGGGTTTCTGGTTTGTATTGGTACTGGAGAGGTGCAGGACTCAGCTGTGTGTGCTGTATGAAATTTTACTGCGAGTAAAACGACAGTGCTGGCAGGCTTCACGAGCATGCATTTCAATTATCCATCATTAGTCCCTTTTGCCCTGTGATGTACTTAGAAAAGCAACTTAAGAGTGCAGGAAAACAAATGAATACAAATTTAATTATAAAATCAACTCTTGCTGCTTCGGGGTCAGAAAACGTAAACATTCCTTTTATGTTGAATCTTAGCCCCGTGCATTAATGAATCTCTAAGAAAATGCAAAGTAAATATAACTTATTTTCTCCTTCCAAATTTCCAGTGCAATTTACTGAAATGACAGCAAAATCTAGGTATCCAAATTCTACAGTCTTCTAGAACTGAGAACAGTCTGCCAGGATAATTTCCCCTTATTAAAGCCATGGGATTCTGGCTATGTCATGATGGAATTCAAGAAAATCAGCTCATTTCCAGTGAGCTGGGACAGTTCTCTGGTGTATCCTGCCCAGTCGTTCTCATTGCTCATTCTCCTAGAATCCTTTTCTGCATCATTTGTGTACTTCCATCAGGAAAGTTTATGTTCCTTATTCTCTCAGGAGAGTAGATGAAATAACTACAATTACAGTTTGCTTCTGAGCAACATCCAACTTCCAGTTTGTAATCCTGAGGACTTCGGAGAACCTTTGCTGGTGTCATTTATTGATGATGTTTGTGCTCCTAAGTCATTTGTTCACAGGCAGCTAATCTCTTCCACACAGGGTTTAATTATTCTCTTTCCTCACACTGAGTGCACCGTGCTTCAGGATGAATTCGCTGATTTCGCTGTTATTAAAATATTAGAGAAAGGAAAGACTTTTCAGCACTTAGCTGAAACGTTGAGATGTTGCCTAGCGTTTGTCCCTGTTGTTAGTAGTGCTTTTCATCTCCCAGTGCTGCAGTGCTGGCATGGCCAGCTCTGACAACGGGAAGCTTTTGAGATCATCTACCTCATCATGAAGACCAGCCATGAGCAAAATTAGACAGTTTGATCCTCAGAGTCCTGGTGGCTGCCTGGAATATCTTCTGTTCTAATTTTTCTTCCAGGGCTGCTGGTTGTGCAGCTGAACCAACGGCAGAGCCAAAAAAATGTGCAAACCCACCCAGCAGGCTGGAGTGCTTTCTGACCAAAATAGTCCAGAGAAGTCAACAGTTAATTGCAAATTTGGCAGCGTAAAACAAGATAATACTGTTCTTATTCTTGGCAAATAAAATACTTCAAACTTGATCTTAATATCTTTCATCAATGCTGAATTCATATAATTGCTACAAATAAGGTAGTGACGGACCAGAATAAAGTTCAAAAAGGAAAAAAAGAACAGAAAAAAGAACAATAGCAAAAAACCCACTATCTCTTGCAAAGTGTTTTCCTGTTTCTGACCACATATGTAATTGGGCTAAACGTTTATGTTCTAGCACTCTAAAGACTGAAGTGGTATCTACCAAATAGTGGGGTTTCCACTATTTCCTCTCTGAATTCTTGAACAGTTCTCATTCCTTAGACCCTCTTTCTATACGTGTGTGTGATCTATGCCCAACCCTTGTTTGCTATCGAGCAAACAGGACTCTGTTCCCCATCTCAGGGCTACCTGCTGTAGTTCATTATCGATGAAACAGTTGCTTTAAGAGAATAACTATGGTAGTTCTCAGTGTGAGATTTTTCATTCCTGGATTGCCCTGCCGTTTCATCTCTTCTTAAAGCTGTAAGATTATAGGAACCTTATGAATTCACAGTGCCTGCAGCAGCATCCCAAAGCAATTTCCTAAAAGGAAATGAAAACGTTTTCCACTGTTGCAAGTTTTCATGATTGTCTTGTCTTTACCAGTACACCTTCAAATCTAGCAAGTTCTTTGCAGTACTTGATCAGGATTTTTGGCTGAAGGGTCTTCAGTAGCACGAACTCCACAGCCTTTGAAGAACTGACCAAGACCCAGAAAGAAACATAGTCCATGAAAGAAAATGTAGCTTTTGATATTCTGCTTTCTGGAGAGGCTGCAAGATCAGAAGACTGGTAGGCTGCAGAAGCAGCGGGAGACAAAGGACACGACTGCTGTAGGAGAAGCCTGGAAAGATGCATGTAACTCTTCGGACAACGCACTGAGGATTTGCGGCCTGGGATAGAGCAGAACGTCCCCAGGTTTTCTCTGCTGTCTCCTACGCATCCCACGTTCACAGAACTTCATACTGTCAGGTTGAGCGTGGCTGGGGGACCTGCTCATCCTCTGTCTGTGGGAAATCCCCCAAAACTACGCCTTACATGATATGCAATTTCTAGCATGCTGCTGCTGCTCTTGTTTAGCAGTTGGCAATGAAGATATTCCAAGGCATATTGCCAGCATGACCGCGAAAGGTGTTCCGTGGGCAAAGCTCTTAGCCACTGGCTCTAGTGACAGTCCTTATGTCACTGCCTGAGCGCACCAAACGTTCTAGCCATTCACTACTGAACTCATCCAGAGATCAGATTTGATTACACAAGAATTCATTAGGATTACCTAACGATATTAGGCACCATTACTCTGCCAAATTTCTGATGAGTAATGGCTTGTAGTATCGCAGCCATTTATGAAAATCATACAACTCCATTCGCTGACCTTGGCTTAAGTCATGGACTTCACCTTCTGCATGTTCTTGCTGGATAGCCCTAATTACAACTCCTCGGATGTTGTTTTCTAATGAAGAACCAATATAGTGGTAGGTTGTGTTGACTCGGACCAGTGGCTGAGCCGGAGTTCTTCCCTTTTCTCCAGCAGCTCTTTGCTGCTGTGGAGAGGGAAACAAGCAACGAGCATGGCCGCAGCAGTTACACACCATTTCCTTAGCTGTTACCGAAGGAAGCAGGTGGGTGCGGGTGGAAGTGAGAGGAGGGAAGTGTTTTCTTCACCTTATGCCAATTAAAGTGATACAGCAGTTCTGCAGCGCAAACGTTGCATCCACTGCGTGTCCAGCCAAACGTAGCCACGTGTACCCTACAGAGGGCATAGAAACCACACTGGTATCTTGGACGATACACCTTGACTAATATTTAAAGGACAAATAATTGCATAATGTAATAAATAAAAGGAAACATTACTTATTTTTTATCACTGCTGGTCATCCTGGCTGAAGTTGCGTTGTCAGTCAGTAGACAGCTTAGCAGCATCCTTCCTGAAGGGAAACCAAGTAAAACTCACTCCTTCCAAACTTTTAAACTGTTTGGCAAACAGCTGGTTCACCCCACATTACCACCCCTCCGTACAGCTGACCGTTCTCAGCAAAAGGCTCTTATTTTCCAGCAATTAAAGCAGCGTGCGAAAACAACCTTGGGAGATCTCAATCCCTAATATTTAAGCGAGAAGGCTTAAGCGTCATCTATTTCGCGCTTCCCAGGCTGAAGTACGTATTTCTCCTTGATTTTCTTGCCGTTTACGCGGCCGGTAAAGCAGCGCCCGTGTGTCCCGCCGCTCCCCGGCGCCAGGTGGGCGCTTCGGGACCGGCTCCCCCGCCCGTCTCCCGGTGCCGGGGCTCTGCACGAAGCCGCCCGGACGAAATACAGTCCCGAGCTTCGGCCGACCGCACGTTTTCCAACCTGCAAGACCCTCGTCGCCCGGCGGCAGCGCCCCGACCCCGCCGCGGGGCTCGCCCCGTCCCGCCGGCGCGGCGCGCACCGGGAGCTGTAGTCCCGCGGGGGCGCGCCCGGTGGCGGCGCGGCGCCGCCGGGACTCCGCTACCCAGCGAGCCCCGCGCCGGTATATAAGGGGAGGCGGCGAGCCCCGAGTGCAGAAACCATGTGGATGTGCCGCTAAGGCGGCGGGTGGGGGGAGCTCGGCGCAGCCTCCATCCTAACGGGACCGGGCAGCGCCGCCGGCATGGGGCTGCCGAGCCGCCGCTAGCCTGCCCCGCCGCCACCGGAGTCAGGTAGGGCCTGGCCGCGGCGGCCGGGGAGGGAGGCTGCGAGCCCGCCCCGCCACCGGGGCAGCCCCCCCACGCCTTTCCCCAGGCCGCCGCCGGGCTGCGGGCGCGGGGGGAGCGGGGGGTGCAGCCCGCCGCCGCGCCGGTGCCCAAGCTGGGCCGGCGGAGCGGGGCTCGGCGGGGATGCCCGGCCGGGATGCCCGGCCGCGGGAGCCCGCGCAGGACGGGGCAGAGGCACCTCCGCGGTGCCCGTTAGCGGCCAGGGGGAGCGCCGCCGCCCTCGGGCCGTGCCGGGGCTGGGGTCGCCGCCCGGGGCTCGCCGCCGCTCCGCGGGACGGCCGGGGCCTCGGCGGGGCAGCAGCGTGTCCGCTCCAACTTTCGCCGTGTTTTTCCTCCCGGACTTGAGGCGCAGTTGCGAGGGATGTTTCGCGTTATGTAAACACTTGCGAGCGCCGGTGGGGACTTGGCTATGGGCGATCTTATTCTTAAATGGTCAAAAGCTGGGCGACAGTGGGAGGGTGTTTCTGAGGGTCTTGGTAACTGGTGTGACAGGCCAAATATTTGGCTGTTTCCTGGGCTACAATAACTGGATTTCGGCGGGGGGGGGGGCCACGTGCATTCTCCATATATGTGGGATGTGCCATAGTTCTGAGCGGGTTTGTGTCTCCATGCTAAAAGCTCAGTTCTTGGTGGTTACACTGGTTGTTTTGGGGCCGAAGGCTGCTGTGAGGCTCCTCCAACCGCACAGAGATGCTGCGTGTTGCCTGTTGTTCCACGGACACTTGTTGTGTTACCCGGGGTGCAGGGGGCTTTGCTGGACATCCGCATGCAGCGGTGATGGCTTGGATGTCCGTCTGGCTTTCCCCTCTGGGATAAAACCGCTTTGCCCTGTGTGGGTTCAGTCTGGCTCACAGTGGTTTGTATAAAAAACTCCAACAGGTGAAAGGTTTGAGTTACTGCATCAGATGTTTCACCTGATGCACCGTGTAGCGGTTTGCATGTGCCTGCTCAACTGCAGGTGCGTTGGGCTGTGGTGTTGCTGCTTGCAAATCGGGAAAGGAAAATGTGGCTAAGACAGTCCCAATCCTGGCCTTATGAAGATTTAGTGACTCAAAGTCATGTGTGTAATAGTGTCCGTGTGTGGTAGCTGTTCATTTTATTTGTTAATGAGGGCCAGTACCTGTGCGTGTGTTTTATTTCTTAAATGTGCACTTTGTTGGTTGCCTTTGAGTTTCTTTTCCCGTGCTCGGAAATTTACCTGGTATCCCAGAACTTCCAAACCTGTTGAGCCAAAAGACAGACTCCCTGACTCAGAGCCTGGTCCAAAGTCCCACAGCTGAATTGCTTTCCTCATAGGGCTCAGCTGTGTGAGTGTGGGATGTGATGTGAAGCCAGTATCTGTTTCTTTTCCTCGGTGGTTTCTCTGTAGCTAAGTTAACGGGCTACCAGGCAGTGGATTTTTTGTGTGTTTATTTTCTGAAACTCTCCTTTAAGCCATTTTCCTTGCCCACCAGATATTGGTGGTTTTGCTGGTGCAAGGTCAGTGCCTGAAGCAATAACAGCATTGCATGGCATTGTGACTGTAGCAAAGCGTTGGTTTTTCAATGAATGGAGAAAACTGGTGGCATCCATCAGGCCAAAAATTCTGACCTAACAGGATGCTTGATGAAACAAATGTGAAAGTGGACTGCTGTAGAAACCAGTGACTTGAAATGGTGCAAATGTGTACTGGTCAGTGTGTGTAAACAAAAAGGAGTCCTTGTGAAAATGAAAAACACAGTTCCAGTGTTTTTTCTAAATGAGCTGTCACTAGAGTGATGTCAAGTAAGCCGTTTGCTGAGCTGATTGTTTCTCATGTGTTCTTTAAGCCATCTTTTGTTTGTCATTAACAATTTTTTTCTTGTTAAAATATCTTATTCCACCCTGAGATGAAAGTGTTAGCTTAGATGAGGTTTTTCCCCATCTGTTTGTTTTGCCATGTTGATTAAGCCTTGAAATAGGGAGTGATCTGGTTTCCTCTTACAGGGGTTCATAAATTAGGAAGTAAACAAATAGCAAGAGTAACTTTGGCTTGCTCTTGCAATCGTGGGGCGGAACTTAACTGTGGGAAATAGAGTGTTTTTCTAAGATGTGCTAGTCCTTAACACTGTCATTGGAGGGTGGAAAAGGCCCTTGTGAAGAATGCTGAAGGGGTGAGTACTTGGTCAGTGTGTTTCTTCGGTGACCGTTGTTGGAGCTGCAGATCTGGGTAAGAGCAGCTGGATGGAGGAGGTGTACCAGGACTGATGAACAGAGTGGAGGGTGGTGTAAACGACAGTTATGGTCTCTGGTTATAAACGAGGGGTGTAATGCGATCGTATTCATGGCACTGTCAGCCCTCTCATCACCTCAACAAATCCGTGCTGGTGTGGGGTAGACCAGAAAGTGGAAGAACCAGGTTCAAGTGAAGAAATAATCTCGAGTCCTGGAAGCTCACAAGTGTCATTGCAACTTGGAACGAGACTTGCCAGCCATGATGTTCTGCTGTCATGCGCGTGAGGTCTTGGTCTAATTTTATAGTAACTCTTGTGAAGGCAATGCTGAATGAGCGTTACCACGTGGCAGTGTGAGAAGATGGCCAGTCACCTGCAAGGGTGGTAGATTTTTGGATGAAATGTGCAAGCGAAGTTCCAGCTCCTTCAGTACTGTGTGTCCAGGGGAAAGTCTTGGTGGCTGATCAGATACCTACTGGTGTGGACCAGAAGCCTGCTCTGGAAGCAGGAGCTCCTTTCAGCTGCATCCTGTGAGATGAGCTGGTCTCTCCTGATTAATTGCTGAAGTGGACAGTATTGAGGCAAAACATCTTTTTCAGTGCTATAAAGCAGGCTGGAAACAGGACCCAGGTGTCTGGAGCCCCTGTGGTGTCACTGCCCTTCCATGAAGCCGTCAGAAGAGCAGGTGTAGCCCATTCTGGTTGTTTTGTTGACTGTGCTGTTCCCCTGTGGTGCTGCACAAGGTAGTTCTTCAGTGCGTAGTGTACTCCTTAGTATCTGATGTGCCAAGTTGCAGTTACTGGGAGTCTTTGAGGCATTATTACCCCATAAATATAAGAGAGTTGTAGGATTTTTATCTTAAAGGCGAGAGTAATCTGAAGATCCCGTGGGAGGTGGGATGAGGGTAGTGGCTCTGTAGTAGCTGGTAGACGAGCTGCTCGCTCGCCTGTGGGTGAGTGTGAGGGAAGGCAGCTTCGCCAAAGCAGCTTATGGAGACCAGAGGGGTTTAGAGGTAGAAAATGGTGCGCTGCTAGAAAGTTACGTAAACGTAATGTTTCTGTCACAATGCGACCGTGGTATTAATCCGATTTCGTAAAAATCTGCCTTACGGTGCGTTCTAAATTACTTGCTGCTGAGATAGCACCTTCACCAGTTCCTGTTGCTTGAGCAGCCAGGAGCCTTTTTCCTGCTTCTTTCGTGTGATGGTCCAGCAGGTGGGTTAAAAGCCGTTGAGCAGTTTCATAAGTGGCCTTTGCTGGGTGCAGACAGGCACCGCTCTGCTGGGTGCTGTCAAGGAAAAGACTTGAAAAGCCAGCAGGCAGCGTCTATGGGCTGCTAAGCCGGATCCTATCAGTGTCCATAGCTATTCCAAACGATTCCGGTGCTTTTCCACTGCACATCTCCCAGAGGCTGCTGCGGGAGGCCGGATGCCAAACAGCACGAGCTTTCATCTGGCTCAATGTTCCTTTCTGATTTCTGTTCCCAATGGATGCAACAAAAGCACTACAGCAGTTAGTGCCTGGTTCTCCATCGTGGCACGGATGGGCAGTGCCTGGGGGTGGAGGCAGGACCCTCTTGCCAGGGTGCTGCAACTGCTCCTTAGTTTGGCAGAGGCAGCGCGGGAAGCGTGTGTTATTCTTGCTTGTTCTGAAGCTGTTGAGAAAGTTCATTTCCAAGTCTTCAGAGCAGTAGTGTTTTATGGGACCAAATTCCTTTGGGGGTGGGGAAAACTAAGATAAAATGAAAACTCCAGGAACTGTAATTCAAATGAGGAAAGCTACGAAATTTAGCTGTGGATTCTGAACTCAGAAAAGTTTAATTTTCATAGTTGTGGTTTTGGTTAAGCCTATCAAAGCTTAGATCAGAACTTATTTTTCCTTCCTAACAGTGTGAGAATATGGAGAATAAAATGTCGCTTCAGATCTGGGCAGGTTTAACCCTCTAGAGAGAAAAATGTGTCAGAAACGTGCATGGAAGCGTGCGTTATTTTGCTGATTTACGGCGTGCGGTGATGTAACTTCATCCTCGTGTTCCAGAATGCTGCAGAAAGCTGAGTGTTTGTACCTCACTGGTTGTTCAGGTTGTCAAAGGATGGAGCAGAGCTCTGAAAACTGAATGCCAGCTGAAGCAAATTTCTGGGTTAGGATGTTGGATAATGTTTTGGCTTTTGGAGTGACCTGATACGAAGCTATAAGGAGGCGTGGGTGCTGGATCCGGATGTAACGATACACACAAACAGTTCATTCTCTCCTCATCCCTGCCGTGTGCAAGATGTCTGCAGTCAGAAGACTGTAATCTCTGTGTGCATACATGTAAGAGATTTCTGATCGCAGTAGGCCAAAAAATGGCTACTGCCAATTTCTGGGAATTTTTAGTAGCAGTTTAGTAGGAAACGTTTGCAGACATTTCTTTTGCACCTTGGCCCATCCTATCCACTTCTTCAGAAATTTAGAAATCTACCAAGAAGTTACTAAGAAAAAAAGTTTTGATTGTAGTCCAGGTATGTCCTGTCTGCATCCCACCACTACTTGCTCTGAGAAGAGGTGCATGGACACAAAGGCAGATACCCGAGTTGGCTTGATCTAAACAGTCAATTAAAAATGTGTTTGATCATTAAAATAATGCTGCAGTCCTTGGCCACTCCACTGTCCGTAAGGGTTAAGTAGATTGACTTCCTAATGCTCTTTATGAGATAAGGTGGTACAGCGTTCTGAACCTTTGCTTCAGAAGAATGACTCGTGCTTGCATTCTAGAAAATTACTGTTGAGGGACCAACACGTACAAGTCAACTGGGGAGCCTTCGTCTGTAAAGGAGCCCAGCCCACTGGGTTTTTTTAGATCAGCAGGGCTCAAAGTAGGTTCCCAGGCCACCAGTGGTTCTCCACACGTGCTAATCATGTGCTGGTAGTGGCTCCTCCTCTTCAACTGCTTGTCACAGGCACTTGGATTTTAGTCTGCAGACCTGGGTGCCTGCCGAGGTGTCTAGGAGGGAAGAGCAGTGAGCTGACCCTTGTAAGGGTTGCTGCATCTGGAAGACGAGAGAAGACTTGCAAGCCTTCAATAGGAGAGACTTGCTAGTGGAAGAAACGCATTAACTTCATTGCTGGTGGGGACCCAAGGCTACTAGAAGACATCCAGCAAAGCCCAGTCCTGGAAAACGACACGAGTACCGCCATGGAGGCCAGAGAACCTCCACCAAGGTGCTGTATTGCTGAGGGGAGAAATGGAAGGTGTAGGACATGAGAAGGGTGAAAGCGTTGGGCAAGTAGAGTCAGAGGCAGAAGTTGAAGTGCAGATGCAGGCAGGTGAAGGCTAGTGAGATGGACAGACAGAAGGAAAGTACTTCGGTAAATGTACAGAGTATTGCATTTGCTAAAAAATGTGGATCTTGTGAGGAAGGAAGCTTGGAGGCTTGCTGTGAGGAACGGGGATGTAGGAGACAGTCTGTTCTGTGGTGAAGCCTCAGCAGAGATATGACCATGCAAAATGAAATTGGGACTGTTCTGTACCCTCTTCTTCCCTGGTCATTTTTCTTCCTTGGCCAAACTCCAGTTGGTGTTATAAACCAAGCTTGCTCTCTTTCCCCATGACATTGGTTGCCCTGGTTCTTTTGGCGTGTTCCAACTCTCTCCTTCTAATAGAAATATGCTGGAAAACATTGTGTGCTTCTGTGGGCCTCATCCAGAGGCTGACGTCTAAGCTGCCTTCTCCCATCAGGGTTAGAGCCAGTAAGTACGAACTTCAGTAAGTATCAACCTCAGTAAGTGCTTCTTACTTTTAATGGGATTAAAAAGGCGCTGTCAGGTCGTACTTGGTTTGAAACAAAAAATGATTTTTTTTTTCACCTGACAGTGTATCTCTAATAGATTTTCTTTTTCCAGCTGTCTACAGATGCCTGTCAATAGGATTCAGCAGTCGTGTTTCTTACATCAGTCTGAGGGCTGCTGTATAAGACATCACTGTCAAAGTGTAACTTCTGCCTAGCGTGCTCTTATGAGTGTGTTCCTTTCCACCTGAATTTTCTGTAACTAGCTTGTCTGGTTGCACTGGTCAAATAAAAAAAATTATGCAGGCACTCTTTCTGAGGAGAAACGGACATCACATATGTTTGCTTTCCTGTGTTGAGGTTTTATTGAGGTTTAAGCTAATGAAATTAGTTACTTTATCTGTTTCTCACTTTTTCTGAAACTGACTTTTGTTGCACCTATGAAATAGTCACTTCTGAGTAACTTTGTCATTGATACGGTAAAAAAAAAAAAAATTAAAAGTTTATTTATCTGTGGAGTGGCAAATAGTATGAATAGAATGTAATGAACTTGGCCATCGCTTTGCTGTATGAATTTACACGCCTCCTCCAACTTCCTTCAAGAAAAGAGGGAAACGTATGCCTGATTAGATGTGCAGTGAGACTGATTTTCCTCCTGGGAGCAGGGTGGTGTGGACCGGTGGGTGGGAATTCAGGAGACCTGGATTCAAATCTGGGCTCTGAGCCTGACCTGCTGCGTGTCCTTGAGAACATGTGCTGCTTCCTCCTTCTCCTCTTCCCCACCCTCCATCTTGCCTGTGCAGGCACAAACTGTAGAAAAATCTGCTCTGTTACGCGTGTTAGGAGGAAAAATACTTTCTCTGAGAAAGTGTGTTTCTCCTCTTTAATCTAACGGTTCATCGAATGACAATTTGTTGGCAGATAGCGGGCTCCTGGACATGAAAGGTTGCAGAGAAATAGAAAACAAGATCATGTGGTAGATAAACGTACTGTGCTGATATTTTTTTTTATGTGTAATCTCTAAAACGTGACGACGTGTGCATAAAACGAGCCCTCGCGAAACCTAACGCTGATCCCTGAGCTGCCCCCGCCGCGCGGGCGAGGAGCCCGGTGGGGACGGCGTGGCCGTGGGTGCCCCGTGCTGTTGGCATTTGCCGTGTGCCACCAACAGCTGTGGTGGTTGAGAAACTGCAGGATTCCATTCTGCCCTTGGCTTGGTGCTCAGCTGAGGAGTGAGCGCCCTTCCCTGAGATGCCCCGCTCCGTGCGTGATGCCCGTCCCAGCTGCCCGTGCTCTGCCACCCGAAATCCTGTGTCTTTGTCTTTCCCTGGTGTGTGCAAAAGGTTCCTTTTAGATTTGCTAAGTCAGAAGCTTTGCAAACGACGGGCGCTCCATCCTGCAGCCCCAGAAGAGTGATTATTCACTAGATGATCTTTTAAATAGAGCACTTCCTCCTTGCTGTGGCTGTTTTAATGGGATTCTTTTGAATCTTTCTCACAGCCCTCAGGGAGGAAACTTTCCTTTTTTCTTTTTTTTTTTTTTTTTCCTTATTGAAATAAGAATGGGAAACATCAGGTTTTGATTTCAATTTTTAAACAGTTAGCTGCACCTGTAAAAATAGATACAGAATGCTGGGTGGATGTTACCCAAAAGCCATGGAAATCATTAGAGAAACATTAGGAGGAACACTGAATCAAGCCCATAGGGCCAATTTTTCAGCCAAATAATCTTGTTATAAAGTTTGGATTTACCAAGTTGTTTAAGTACTGGACTTTCACTTAAATGTAGGGAGGAAGGGTATGAGTGCATTTAAAATAAACATTAGCTTTCTTGACCTAATTTACAAATGTTAAGGACCCAATTCCATTTGATTCAAACACATTGACTTACCTGGTCTTGTGGATTCTTGATTGATCAAGTCCTGCTGTAACATTAATGATATCTGTTAATTTATGGATAATTCTTCAAATACATGGCCGTAGCTTGTGCCATTAAGTCATCCTTTATGGTTACTTTTTTGTTGTCTCTCTACTCCTCAACTCTGATCTGTTTTCTGTTAAGAACTGAACCGAATTAAACTTTCACTGTGGAGTTTCCTGTCTACAGGAATGAAGCTGAAGCAGTTAAGCACTGTTTGAGAGTCTATTCTTACCTAAACAACCTAAATAGTGAAAATGACTTTGATAAAGTGCTGCTCCAGTTTCTGTAACGGTACATATAAAATTGCCAATCTCCATTTAATTGAGCACTAAACCACAGTGAAAATATGATAATGGAGAACTGAGTACATTATGGGACTGCAAGGCACACAGCAAGGAGCTTTTTTGCTCAAAACAAACATCATTAGAACCATCTTAAAAAGATTAAGTCATTTGTATCCCAGTTGCTGGAAATCAAACCGTCAGCAATAAGACATAGTTGGTCTCGTTTATTTTACAAATAGGATTTGCAGTCATAGGTTGAAGTATTAAAATCCCACACAAAGCAGACACGTGAAACAGTACCGGCAAAATAGCTTCAGATTCTTTGAAAAGCCTTTCAGGATTAAATTGCTGGAGATGGGGAATAGCAGACTGCAGAAATCTTGTTACAAACGGTCTCTGTAAGGAGGGACTTCAAAAGGGGGCCTTGACTCTTCTCTAAGAAAAACAAACTTTCAGCATTGCTCTGAAGCCTGTTTTTTCTAACTTAGCATCAAGATCTAGATGAGTGATGGGAGAAATTTGCGTGAAATGTTTACAAAGCAGTTGCGTTTCCTATTCTGAGATCTTCAAAAAGCAGCTGTCTCATTAAGGTATTTGATATTTAACAGTCAGCTTGATTTCTAAGTGTTGGCACTGTTAATTCTGCTTTAACTACCGTTATGAAATGTGTTTTTGGGAGAAAATGGATTGAAGTGTCTCAGGGTTGAATTTCAGTGGAACTTATACTGGCTTATTCAAGGCCATCAGACTAAGCATAGGATCTGCTTGTGCCCTGAAATATGACTGAGTCCTTTCAATCTTCCAGAAAACCAGTGGAAATAGTTGTGAGGGAGGGTCTGCAGAACTCCACCTTTGGTTCGCAGAGGAATGGTAGGGCTGGTGGTCAAGGGCTTTGTACAAACCCCACCAAAGTGCTTAGTTTGCATTTCAAGATCGGTTCTTTTCATTGCCTTTTGCTCTATGAAATGCAGCTTGTTTTGAGGATATGGACAAAATAAACTATAAGGAAGTAAACAATTAAAAAATGAACTTTATAAAATGGTACTTTCTGTTTGGTTGGAAGACCAAATTCGTGGTCTTGTGATACAGTACAGTATCTACAGCAGTAGCAAGTAGTAGGGGAAAGGCAAGTCCTAAAACTCTTGAGGTGAACGGAAAGTTTTCCTGGGTTTGATCCACTGCCTAGACTAAGCTAATGCATTTTCTGATCCAGTCTCATAGAGCAAAGCTATAGACTGGCAAAATGACTTGTAAAGCAGTACCTTGCAGTTCACATTAAATTCAGCAGGTTTCTATATTGATATTTTTAGGGGTAGCTTCTTAAACAGAGACCTAATTTTATTTTCCTGTTGAGATAAGCTGTAGGTAAAACGTATTTAAAGGTGGCTAAGTTTTATATAGAAAATATACACGAGAAAGTCATCACAACATAATTAAAAGAATTCCAGCTGTCAAGGCTTAAAAAAATACCATAGGCTGTGTTCATCTTTTGGGTATTTTTTGGTGTCTATGGGTAGATATAGTCTTCTTCTCAATGTACGGTTCGCTTTTAGTTAACGTTTCATTTCTCATCTTAAAAATTAAGTCTGTCGCAATCAGAGTCTTGAGCTTAGTGGGAGAAGAACATTATTTTAAAAGCTTGTGTTGCTGCTGTCGACACCGCTGCCGCGTGAGTTAAGCCTCGTAATACTTGTTTGGAGAAACCTGGCTCTCTATTTTACTAGATTTATATGCTACTATTGCCACACTGCTGTCATTTCCTCATTGGAGTACTTCTTTATCTTTGATTTTTCAAGTAAATTTACCTAGAAGGAATCTCGTTCTCCCCCCTGGTGTTTAAGTGGAAGAGGACAACACTGCTCCGTGGCCAGGTGGCTGCTGTGTTACAGCTGGAACATGATGGGTTTCTTGCGAGGATGTGAGAATGCCATTAAAACTGGGGCTATGCGTAGCAATAACTGCAAACGTTCTCTTAGGGCTGTCTCCCCTCTAGTATCAATCAATGGCTCTTGGCATTGGCGTATCTAAAATAAATGTCGTTGAAATAATTATCTAAATAGTGAACGGCAGAGTAGCGGTTGTATTTGGCTACTGAGCACTGTTGCTTTCTGAGCAGCCTGATTGTGCTTTTAGCCCTAAGAGCCAGGTACTGAGGGTGTGTGTGAGAATCCTCCTGCCCCGTGCTTCCAGGGGGCTGCTGGTGGTCATCTCATGGCTTTGGCCAACACAATTTGGGAAGGGAAGCATCCCCTCCCCAGCCAAGGGGACACACAAGGGAGATGCTTTGGCTGCCATGGCCAGGAGGGAACGTGTTCCCACAAGCCCCTGTGGCCTGTGCTATGTCCTTTGGATAGATGCGCTGAGGTTGACAGATTTTTAGTGCCTCAACTTCTGGGTTCTCCAGCTGAAGATTCCCACAGAGGTCTGACTTGAGCGGGATTAGCATGGTCAGCTGCTGTTGAGAGCTGTTTATAAAAGGTTTTTGAACTGGGTACCTGGGAACTTTGCTCTTGAAAACTTTCCAGGTCTACTTTTTGTCTCCCATATCCCAGTTGTCCCTTCTCATCAGGGATGGAAAACACACAGCTTGTGGTAGCTGATCATTTAGTGCTTAATGCAAATAATTGATCAATTAGTGGAGTAATTTCGTTAGGTGTCACGAGTGCCTCGTGAGGAGACTGTGAAAGCAGCTTTGAAGTAAGGTAAATTAGTTTAGAAATTATTCTCTTGACTTGTAAATCTTGTATGTAAGGAGGCCTGTTGGGTCATTTAGTCCCTCACTCCATCTGCCAGTTCAGCATGTTCCTGAGCACCGGCCAACCTCAGAAACAGCACGTTTAAAGATAAATGTCAAGTGGACTGACTTTTGGTATGCAATTATTAAAGAATGTAATAGATGTAGATGGTCTTCATCATACCAGTTTTGACTCTGGGTAAGCCTTCAGATAAACGGGTAGTTTACAAAGAGGCTCATCCTACTTGGAATTGGCAGACGTGCTAAATACAGCATGCTTAAGAGAAACCTTAAAAAATAAGGTCATTGTAGGCAGTTCAACCCTTTTGAGTCTTAACTCCAGCAAAGCTGTTGACCAGCAGGCAGTGTTGGGAGATGGGAGAGGCTGGGGTTCAGCAGTGCACCCTGAGGTGCACAGAAGCAGAACCTGACTCTAGTGATGGCTTTGCAAGCTCGCCCAGAAAAACCTAAAATGGATCTAGTGAACAAACCGGCGGTGAAATTCAATCATATCGTGTACCTGAACTACTTCCAGACTTAAAACTACCTTTCTGTTATCCATAACCATGTAATGGTTATAGGTAAAGTTGCTGAAGATTTTGTTAATGGAAACGTCAATAAATTGTAAAAGGGCTTATTTTAGGGGTTACACAATCACAGTATTCAATGTGATATATCAGGGTTACAAAATCGTGGTATATGTCATGGTATGTTGGGATCTTCCTCAGTAAAGAAAATACGCAAAAATTGAGGCATGTTCTAGAAAGTAATGCAGAAATTTGATTGTCCATCCTTTGGCCTGGTTTTGGTCAATGGTCTGAGATTATTTTTTTTTTTTGGCCAAGAAAATTCCTCTCTAATGGAAGTCAATAATTTTGACCTTCATGTTCTCTTGAGAACAGCTGTGGCGAACATCTGCTTCTTCTAAAGGAAAAATGACATAGTCCGGTAAAGTAACCCCCCTCACACCCTGACTGGGACACCTGAAATGCTGGTGAAAAGAGATGGTTTGGGAGTATCTACACTTCTTGTTGGTTTGGAGACCTTTTGCTTTGGGCTGTATTAATTTAGGGCCGAGCTTCATTTTGAGAGCTTAGAAGTTTTTAATACAACGTTTGTAGCTGACATCCAAGTCAGGAAATGAGGAAGGCTGTATTTCTAGTGATGCTAATTCAGTCACTCTGCATATTTCTGGATATTTCGTGTCATATATCTTAAAATAGGTAGTGATGTTTTTCTGTCCACTTATCCAGAGAGAATGGGAACGGACTGTATAACATATGCAGTGGCTGAAGGACTTGGCATTAAACAAGCAACCTGAAGCCAGATGGTTTGCTTCTGTACGTGCACAAATTTGATTTCAGAGGAGCTGAGACTTCTTCACCTAGCATATGAACTTGGCCTTTTGGTTTTCCTGAATTTGTTTTTAATTGTGCAGATGACACATGGATTTACAGGCATGAGAATGTCTACTATGTGCTTTGACTTAATAATAATGAAAGTTGTTATTATTACCACCACCACCACTACTTTGAGGGTGAGGCAGTGAGGAGACAGAGATAGCAGTTTGCAGCTTTTTAGAAGAAAAGTGTAGCTTTAGGTTTTTGCTTGCATTTTCATATCTGCAGTGCATTATCAAATCAACTTTTAAATCTCCATGAATCTGTCCTTGTGGAGCTCCAGCCTTGCTTAATAAACTTGATCCTTACACTTTGGTAAACAAGATAATGTTCAGTGCAAGGGAATATTTATCCCCTGTACAATGTCAGGGCTGTGCTCCATAATAAGCATAATTTCCTGCTGCTTAGTTCTTCTGGTGGTAAACCATTTAAAACTGATTTGGGTGCGATGTCGGAGAGGGCGAAAGTGTTTTCAATTATTTTCCCTTAAATCTGGGAGTCTGGTCCTGAGTGGTGTTCACTGGCAGGGCTGCCTTGCAGAGCAAGTCACCAGCCTGCACGATGGAGCAGCGTGGAAGAGCTGCGTTGCTGCTGCTGTTTGAACCCTCCAGCATCAAAAGCTATTTCGGTGTTTTGAACTCAGTGATCAAAAAGCAGGGCTTAGGAAGATCTCCAAAAAAACCCCAGTAACTGGCCTTGGAAAAGATGTCTTTGAAAGTCTATTCAATTGGGCTTCTTTTTATCCGGGCTCATGTCGTTTGTCTCTTTCTTTGTTGCTGTGACAGACAGAAACTCACTTTTCTAAATTTATCGAAGTGACAGGTAGATCCTGTATCATTTGGTCCAGAAAATAAGGATAGTTCTTAATCCTGTGGAAGTTGATGACACTAAGTGGCTGTCTCCTCGCTGTTACATTTAGGCAGTCTTTTTTATAAACAGGATTGAAGCATTCCTGATTTCACCGGGATTTGGCTTCTGATACATACGTGGTTTAAAGTACTTGACTGTGAAAAAATCTTAATCGTTACATTTTTACATGCAAAACCTATTGTCAGGCATATTCAGTGGGTCTTCACCTAATGCTGTCTTTGGGACTGCAGCTGTAAGCAGGGGGCTGCCTAGGTGTTGGTCATGTCAATATTTTGAAATATTGGTCAATATTTTGACGTGACCAAAAAACATTGACCTGAAGTATGTCAAAATTTTACATTACAGTTCCCATCAGCACCACTCCAGCACACCAGAGAACCTTTAATATATGCTCGAGACTACCTTTGATTCTGACAAAGAATCTGGCAAAGAAAAGCGTTGTGATTTAGGTGACACAAATTCTATGTCTTAAACTGAGGCAGCCCACTTTTCTTCCCCCTTTCCCTCTCGCAGGTGGGATGAAATGGGTTGGTACCCCGGTCTGAAATGGCTGTGAGCATCTTCTGGGACGAATACGGCGCTCCGTGAAACAGCCCCACAGTGAATGGGATGCCAGGAGCTGCTTGCTTTCCCCTAGTTGATTTTTCTAAGCAAGCGTTTTGACGTGCTGTGTTTTCTTTGATACCTGAAATTCTAGTGCAAGAACTTGCTCCGTTTTTCAAGCAAATGAACAAACAAAAGTGAAGGGTCCTGTTGTTGCAACCTCCAGTAGCATCTACTGAGAAATTCTGCCTGATAAATAGTAATGTTGTGCTTTATTCTTCTAGGGGCGGTAAGCCAGAGATGACCGACAAGATGTCGAGCTTCCTTCATATTGGAGATATTTGTTCTCTCTATGCAGAGGGCTCAACAAATGGATTTATTAGCACTTTGGGGTAAGAACAGCTGTTCTCTTGTACTAAAAACATCCATGAGAAGGACAAGCAGAGCTCAGCTAGCTATCCTGAGCCTGCCTCCCAGGAACTACTGGGTAAAGGAAGGCAGCTTTATGTACGGATTTGGCCCTAAATTTAAAATTGGCCTAAAGCTCGTATGGCAAGCTAGATGCCAGGAGGATGGAGAGCGTATCGATGGCCATGGTGTGGTTTTGATGTACTTGGTGGGGAGGAAGAAGCTTTGTCAAGTTAAGGTGTGGGTAGAGGGAATGAGTGCAACAAAGTGATTTTCATGCTGTTGTCTGTCCCGTGTCCATCCGTGTGTCCCGTCCTGTCCCTCCCTGCTCCTTCCGCTCCCAGTCAGGAATTAACAGGCCCCAGTGCAATCTGCTGATTGGAAAAAAGGATGTAGCATAGGCAATGTAAGTTGTTTAAAAAAAAAAAAAAAAAAAATTAAAAAGAAGCCCTGAGCCAAACCATTTACGTACCACCAACTTACCACTATGACTAGTTCTGTCTTTTCCTACAGTATTGAGGTTTCTCTTACAAACAAAATTGTCCTTCTCCAGTCAAAGGAGAACACGTTTTGAATCTCCAGCTTTGCTGGTGGCCAGCACCCCGCAGCTGCGGCGGGAGCCGTGCCGTGCCGGCTCCTGCCCCCGGCGTGCTTCCCCACGGAGCGCCCTTCTGCTTTCTTCTGCAGGGGCATCAGAGGAGGTGCTCCGCAGGGGAGTGCCTCTTGAGCAGTAAGAAGTATATGCCACTTCATTAAACAACAAGTAGCTGTTCACGTAGGAGAAGGAAGAGTTTGCAGAGAAAAGCCATGGGATTGAAACACAGCTCTGCCGAGTGACAGGGTATGTTTTATTCTGCTCCGCTGCTGCCGAGGAGGCATCTCTCTGAGCTCAGGAGCTGGCAGCGGATGCGTGCTCGTTTGGAAGACCTCGCAGGGGGCTGGATGAGAAGCTCAAAGAGCACATCTGCCACCTCTTTTTTTTCAAAGCAGTGAGAAACTAGAGGGAGGGAAATAGCGTGCATGACACATTGCTGTGGTTCTTCAGTACGGAATGAGGAGTAGCAAAGAAGCAACCAGGAAACTTGATGATGTGGTGAGTGGGCACACACACAACATGCTCTTTCTCATTTCCAGTAGCCATAGGGGCCTCAGGGTGGGTACAGTGACAGCAAATTTTTTGATGCCTACTGTCCAGATGCATCTGATAAATGGAGCTCCCAAGCAGGGTACAAAGACAGCATCCTGGTAAGTCTCTCGGCAGGAAACGATGGGCTGGAATCTCATCTGAGTGACTCCAAACTAACTTGTAGGTTTAGTCCTCTAGCTATTAGGATTCTGGAAAATAAGGGGGCAGAGAAGGAAGCAGACACTGAAGATGCACCATGATCTATTATAGGAAAGAGAAGAAAATATGGGATGCTGCCAGAAGGGAAAGAAGGTATGATAAAAGCAAGGGATGTAGTAAGTAGGGTTGGTTGGATAGTATTTGGCGGATGTATTTGACAAATTTCCCAGGTACTCGTCAAATATGACATGTACACTCTGCAGCGTTCGATCAGCTGTGTAACTGGCCAAATACTATCTGCTGAAAACTGGCAAAACGAATCGAGCGATACTATACATTTGGCTATTTTTTTTCTTCCTAGTATTGAAGCAAGTTTGGCAGTAAATGATTCCAGAACAAGTAGAAAGTTGTTATGTTATGTTTAATCCCGTACAGTGCATGATGAACATGATGCAGTGGCTGTGGCTTTTGATGGCATTGCTGAGCAGATATTTTTCACCATGGGTAGTCCTTTTAGACATTGCAGGCCCTGAGCACGTGTTTTCTAGGCTTGATGAGATGTTCTCATGGCAGCTCTAAAGACCCCTTAGTGTTACAAGCATCCCCTTTGATTCGATTAGTACTGTTTTAAGGTAACTGCATTATATAATGGCCACACATCATCTGAGCCTAATTTAAGCCAGAAATCCCAATTGCTATGTGAAACATGAAATGCATTATCATCTTAATAAGCCCTCATAATCAAATTAGTTTTGTCCCATATTTAATTTAGTCTTTGTCCTGGAGAAAATGAAAGCAGCAAAGGAAAGATTCGGTGTAATTGTACTCTATACCATGTGGAGTTTTGACAGTCTTATGTCGTAACAATGTGTAATGACTTGTTCACGTGGCTAAAGAAGGTTGAGAAACAGATACCACCATACATTCTAATGTTCTAAATCTCTGAAAAGTGTTCCCATTCAATATTCCTACGACATGACTGTTGCTTAATCAGGACTTTACTCTTGCTGTTCCCCAAACTCAGTGCTGTCATCATGATGATTACTGGTGTACAATATATCCTCTTTTGTGTTTTTCACCCTGTAAAATTTTTTTCTCAGTAGTTTGGGAAGTTCCTCTTTACTTTCAATTTAATCTCAGGATGAGAGGGATATATTGCACTGAGATTATCTCTCTGTGTGGGATGATCAGAGTAACCCATTTGACTTGATATTTTTTTGGCCCTTTGTTCACTAGAAGCAGGTGTTTCAGTCAGCTCCAAGATTAATACTGCCATTCTTGTTGGAGCACATATATGTAAATATGACTGAATAGGGAGAAAATCCATGGGGAAAAAGCAATTTACTCTGAATGTTTGCATATGCAAATTTTAGATGCATAGAACTGTTGAGTCCACTTAATCTCTCTGATCTCTTAATTTTTATGCACTTCATTATTTTCCATAATTGTTGTCTCAAGATGCTCCCTGCATGTAACCAGCCTCTGCAAGGAACAACTCTCATATTCTAGGTCTCAATCTTTCTCAAGTTGATTCTGCATGAGAATGGACCTCTCAAACCTTTAAGACCTTGGAGTTTTACTTTCTACTTTTGTGTAGAAAGCCTCTTTGACAGATTGGTTTTAAGGGGGCCAAATTGAGTCATTTAGGATCAAATCAGAAACTGCAAAGTATTTGGTGGCTGTTACATTTTCTCCATTTGGAAATAGAGTTTGGTAAAACTGCAGTTCCATGTTGATGCAAAGCATGCTAAGGGCAGAGCAGTGGTGACAGGTGTGCAGCTTAACTATTTTTTTTATTCTTTGGACTTTGAATTGAGCCTGTGTTTTTTTTGCCAATGTGTATTTACAGGAGCAGCTCTGTCCTGGCATTCTTATTGGAATCTCTTGGGTTCGTTTGTCCAATTCACCCCCTTCCTGGTAGAACAGGAGGGAGGTTAGTTTGAACCCTTGACTTGTGTTTATGACTGGTGAGCAGGAGGGTGTAATTTGTGCCTTCCTTTCTCTTGGGAGTCAATTTTTATTGTGGCAGTCACTGTTTCTGCCTTTTCCCAATACTTAAGGGGTCATAGGAGAAGTGTCTGGTTGGCATAGCTGTCATATTTTCCTGTTCTCTACCCTTCATATAAACACACTTGCAACATTCAAATCTGTCCAAGAGGCAATAATTGTTCTAAGGCTGTCTCTCACTTAACTAGAATATGGGCTGTTCTGTCTGCACCTCAAGGAGGGGACATAAAGATGATGCAGTGTACAGGAGCAATGACTTATTTATTGTCCCGCCTATCCAGGAGCATAGCTCTGGGCAACAGTAAAAATTAGCTGCATGCTTCTTAGAAAAAGTTGGCATAAGTTGGCATTTGGGGAATGTCTTCTGCTGAAGTGGCCACTCAGATAAAACATTGCAAATAGATGACTTTGTTTTTGCTGACAAGGATGTAAGCAATTGCAAGGGAATAGAATCTCACTTTACTCCTTGTTTCTTTGCAGCCTCGTGGATGATCGGTGTGTTGTACAGCCAGAAGCAGGTGATCTTAACAACCCACCCAAAAAGTTCAGAGGTAGGTTTGTTAGACAGCTTATTACCCTTCTGGTTGGAAGAAGTCCTTCATGTTGTGCAATCATGTGTAGCTATTTTTGATCTTTCTGTAGAATATTTTGGCATCATCTTCCATGAAGGGCAATTCATGAGGGGGGAAAAAATAATATACTGTGAATGTCTGTGTGAAGTGAGTTGTGGGACTTAAAAAGAATGTTTTGTGAGGGGGTGGAGATGGGATTGCCAACTGAGGTTGGCTTTCAGATCTGTCCAGAATTAAAGTACCTGAAAGTTTAATTTCTTTTTCTCCGTACTATCGTACATGCCATTTAGATACCTAGTACCAAACCTACCTCAGAAAAGATGAAAATGATAAAGAGCAAAAGTTTCTAACCAGTATTATTGTTTGACCTCATTTGATATTAACTACATGTGACTTTGCTTTCATACTGCCAGGAAACTTATGCTTAGTGATAAGAAATTAATACCTACTTCTTTGCAGTTTGGCTAGGGCTGATTTGTTGAAGAAAAATCTCAAACAGGAAGAGAAGCACTAACCAGGATTTTGCTTGGAAAAACGTTCTTGAATTCTCTCTTTTTCAGCCCTTGGGTGCATCTTTTATCCAAAGAGTAGCTCTACCTTTTATTGCTGTAGCAGCAACTGTTTGTCTTGTTTCTTTGTTGGATGAATCTTGTTTCCTTGGATATGCTTTGCCTTTATCAGGGGCTCAGAATTGCCATAATTCTATTCAGGTTTGGCCAGAACTGCAGGTGATTGCCCTTGAAAATCATATACCTTCTGTACTGCTGGTTTTGTTTGCTGTTTGGTTTTTTACCATGACATGAAGATGTCTCATATAATGAAACTCTTTAGAATATTGTGCAATATTGTTGGGTTTTGTCCCTTTTTACTGGAAAACTAAATAGCTGATGATTCAAATACTTGAAGAGGCAACCTGGGGAAGTTTTAGCATTCAATGTTAAGCTCTCCAAAAAAAGAACAATGGTGTTGCGTGAACTAGAGCCCTGACTCTAGGCATTTCTTGGTGTTAAAATCATGTGAAGGAATAAAGCCAGGTTTGACTGAGACTGCTGAGCATAGAAGGAGGCGAGGAGAGAGAGAGAAAAGAAGGAGAAAAAGGCAATTCTTACTAGTACGGTTTAAGAACTGCAAGTACAGAGACACATTTGTCTGACATAAAACATTGTGGTTAGACATTGTAAATGTTCTCATATTACTTGTAATTTATACATGGAGAGAGAATGGTGTGAACCTTTTCCAACCCTTGTAGTTACTTCACTAAAGCTTTCATGGGGAAGTTTATGCTTGATGGTAAATGGCAACAGAAGTCATAAAATTTTAGCAGGCATTTCTGTTATTTATACACATGCTTTATAAGTGTAGCCTAAGATAAAATGCTTTCCACGATAAATATGTTCAGAAGAAGTAATAATGAAGTTTATCACACAGTCTTCAACACAAATGGAAAATGCCCCTTTTTTTTTTATTATTTCGGAGCAAAGGCACCCAGAGGCTTGTCTGGGGTGTTGCACGGGAAGCCTCTGGCAAAGCCAGGAACTGCAGCCCATCTCTGCATTCTTACTTGGTGTTTTCATGACACTTTGCAAAAATACCTCCCTCACAAATGGAACAGAAGGTCTTCCCTAAGGTGCGTTTATCCAAATGACGTTTACATCTGAGATGTAAAGCAACCATGGGCACCTGGTGAATGGAATTCAGTAGTCTTGGTATTTAGTTTTGTTGTACTTGAGATTTAGTCTTTGTTGGCAGTCACAGGTACAGCACAAGACACCTTCTGTACAGCGGTGGGGTGGGGTGGGAACCGACGTGGAAATGTTCTAATATCCAGTAAACTTTGTACGTGGTGCCTGTGTGTGTTCATGGAATTCATATGGTCCATAGTAGTCATCAGAGCTGGTAGGATCACTGCAGCTGGAGGCTCGAGAAGCAGCGTGATCTTGGTTTGAATCCAAATAGGACTGCTAACTGAGAAGAAACTTCTGAAAATCTCATTAGAGCAGGACCAAAATTAATCAAACTTAAGTGACGTACATTATAGCTTTACACAGTACTGGAAAAACACCTCTATGCTATAACCTGTTTTATATCTATGTGCAGATCCTCTTTCAAACAAGCTGTGCTTTAGGTTGTCCAGACTCAGGTCAGTCAAATCTGAAGTCACCTTCTGGGAGGAACACCGAGCGTGTGACTTTGTGGCCAGTCTCAAGGATCTCGCTTTGGGCACTGTTTTCAGGAAGTGTAGTTCTAAGCTTCTCCGAGGAGATGTGTCTTCTGTGGGCAGATGTAAAACAGTTGTAAATATAATTTTCATGCTTAATCAAAGTGGTGAGAGATCTAGAAGCAAGAGTCACTGCTTAGATATGCATACATGACTCTAAGAAAATTCAGTGTGAAACTAAAGCATATATATCCAGTGGCAGAATTAATCCATCCTGCTTTTTTCTTATCCGTGGATGTTTCGGGTTTTAAAAAGTCTTGTTGCCTAGGCTACACTTAATCAGTTGCATCTCATGGCAGCAGCAAGGCCCTGGTCTGGAGGGTGGTGGTTTTTCTTTCCTCTCTACTTCAGACTCTTGAACTACAGCAGAGCTGCTGTGCACACAGTGGTGGTGTGTGTGCACCATCCTCCTCCTCGGAGAGAGCCTTTCCTACGGAAGGCAGTTGGCAGAATTCCTTAGCTGTGAGCACACACTGTCACTAAGCACCACTAACCCCCTTGTGCTGTGGAAACGATCCCTGCCCGAGGAACACGTTCCTACGGAGGTGGGTTTCGTGTGCTAGGAAGTCACTCCTTTTAAAAACATTTTCTTCAAGTTTTTTCTAAGGAAAAGTCGGCGAGGGGAGCTGGATGAACTGGGGTGAACAGAATGATTTGCAGTGGCACAGCTGGAGTAGGAGATGGGAGCAATAGAGCCTTTCGGTCTGCTTGGAGGAAAACGTCCGGAGGTATCCTGAGGACACGAGGGCTTGCGTTGTTGACAAAAGTTGTGGAAAAAGTAGGCTGACAGATTGATCTGGTGGTGGGGGAGCCCTGAAAGGGAGGAAATGCAAGAGGAGACTGAGAGTAAGATGGGATGGTGTTCAGGTAAGATTTTGAGTGTAGTGTTAAAGTATAAATGAGACATTAAAAAAATAATTCAGAGGGTGTATTAGATGGGGAAAAAAACTGAAGTGCCAGAGTTGGAAAGAACCCTAAAGAAAGGTGTTAGTCCAGCATCTTCAAGTTACTGTGAGTGTTTACCAGTAGTTATTTCACATGTTAAATGCTGTTGTGCCTCTAGGCCCTTAAAATATTAGTTTGAACACTTGAAGGTGTGAAGGCTGACTTTTTTTTTTTCTTCCGTTCTCCCATCTCGATCAGAAATAGATAGCACCTGAAGCTAGCTGTTTGAGGTTGGATGATAATTATGGTCTGTGAAATTTGAGTGGATTTTTTTTTTATTCTGGCTTTCTCAATCCACTTTAAAAAAACCAAAACACCCAATATATATATGCAATATATATTTGAAGTATAATGTTTCTCTGACTCTTCATATTTTCAGTTCTATTTAATTTAAAAGTCCTCTAAAACTGCCTCACAAAGTGTTAAGACTTAGGAGTACATTCATTAGGGTGTTTCTTTTTAAAAATGCTAGCATGAAAATTCTTGTGAAAGAGTATTTTACTTAACTGGTCTGAATATACAGCGTGCAGATGAGATTCCTGGAAAAAATCCTAGTTGTACGAGTCTCCAAAAAAAGCAAGTGTGTGACAGTTCCTTGGTTATCTGCACTGCTTTGGCCAAAAAAAGACATTTCAAGTATTTTATAAAGCTGGAACCGCTGCTCTGATTGCTGTCTTTGAGTATGACAGTGCATCTGAGGAGTGACTATAAATGAACATCCTTTTAAAACGCATGGGTTTATGTGGAAAGTGTGAACTGCAGCTGACCCTCTGGCTCGGCTAAAAGCACCGGTGTTTCATCAGGAATCACTGGTACTTAAATGCACGGAGCAGGATAGCCATTTTGCAAATTCAAGTCAGACCTAGCAATGGTGGTGAAGCTGAAGCAGAGCCCAGGGCTGATACTTAGGGCTTAGCTGCTGGTTCTGTGCTCCATCAGCGACTTGGCCTGCGCTTTTGCAGAGGTTTTATTCGCGTTCGGTTCGTGCTGGAACGCAGCGCTGAGCCAAACGTGTTTGCTTGATGCAAGACACTGCTACTACACTGAAACAGCCTGTCTGACAGCCTCCTCAGGAAATTCCTTACAGCTCTTTATTTGGGATGCAGATCCGTCTGCCAGGGATCCAAAGGCTTCGCAACAGCTCCATGAAACGCAGGGAAAGAGGGCGCTTACTGGGTTAATCTGTCCAGCAGCCACCTCCTTCCAGAACATTGTTTTAGTAGTTGCTGGGCAACACTCTTTTTTTGGCAAGATGTGCAAGGAATGAACCCGTATCTTAGACTTAAAATACCCTCATGGCGAAGCAGAAGATGAGTAGTTCAAATGCTGTTTGTTCTTTTGATCCCAATCCATACTGTGTGCTCTGCCTGAACGGTGCCTTCACGGAGCGTTTGCTTGGGCTTGTCCAGTGGTGGTAGGGGGTAGCACTGAGGGTCTCAGCCTTTGAACTCCAAGTTCTTTTTCAGTAGGAGTGACCTGGGCACTACAAAGAAGCTTAAATGTATAAGTATATATGTATAAAAAAAAAAAGATGTCTACACACCTCAATTCTTTCAATGGATTTCTTTTGAACTCATACTGCTCAGCATTGATGAAAGTCAATGCGCTTCTTCATAACAGAAATGTTTTGAGTTAAATTTTGTTCTTCTTAGCTTTGCCATCAGTGATCTGAAGCCTATACAGTGCTGCTTTGTTTAATATGAAGCAAACCATATAATTTATGCAGTACTGATAGAGGCTATGGAGTTACATTGCATACATACTGGATTATTTAGCCTTATTTAGCCAAGGCAAGCTTGTTTATAGTTTGGCATTAGAACTGAGATTAAGGGAATTTTCAGATGAAGGGTCACATACATAGTTTTCCCAAACACTTCAGAATATTAAAAAACAAACTGAACCAAATACCCAGATCCTTCTGCCTGTTAGTTTTGGCAAAATGTTAGCAGCATATAGCAGCGTGTTTTCTAGGCAGTAAGGTAGTTCAGTACCATCCCCTGTACTCATCAAGGAGAAGTTTTTGTGGTATAAGCCTTTAGGTATCATGTGTTCAGCTTCAGGTAAGTATATAGCCTCAAATCCTATTGCTCTCTGTATGCTCTCCATGCATACTTTCCCAAATCTACTCTGGTGAAAGCAATTATATCAGCTCAGATTGCTTTTTCAACTTTGATGTGAACAAGCCTGAACTATATGACTTTCTGCGTGTATTTGGTGAGTTCGAGTGGGTGTTTTGCAGAGGGTTGAGGGCATATTCTGAGAATGATGATGAGAAGAGGGGTGAAAGACTGGGGATGCATGGCCAAGTTTAGGTTCCTTTTTCTCTTTGAACATGGAGTTTCTAATGCTGGTGAAATGTTTGAGTATATTATTAAGATGCTTAGATTCCTTTAAGGAATATTTAAACTAATGCCTAAATATGACTTTTTTCACTCTGATAAGCATATATTAGCAAATAAAATAGCAGGATTCATTCTTCATGCAGGTGGCAGAACTTTTGAGAGTGCTTGAGTGCCAAGTTCAAAGCTTAGCATGGTGATCTTGAAGAGAAATAAATCACTTGCAATAGAAAAGTGACTCCTTTTCATTTTTGAGATGTCCGAGACAGGCTGAAATGCACACGCTAAATACCAAAAGTAGAAAGTGGGGCAACAGTAGTAAGCACCTACTTAATTAACTTCTCTGATTTTCCTAAGAGCCAAATGCTATGAAAACTAAAAAAAAAAATGTTTCTTAGCCTCTTTTCAGAAAGGGTACCCTTTTCGGATCATGGTTTAGTGTAAAATCAAAAGAAACTTTAGGGTTGGCACAATGGAAGAGAAAAATGGGAAAAATACAGTCTAATGATGTGCCTATAATGTCTTTATTTAAAAGTAAAACATTGGTCATTTTGTGTAGGAAAAATCTTTCAATCTTGCTGAATTAGGATATAGTTACAATATCTGAAATACTTTTTTGCTGCCTTGATGAGGAATCCTTTAGTATGATTCCAAGTATTTATAGAACTGTACTAGAAAACTGCCAACTGCCAGTATGCATTTGAATTTGATGCCCTTTATACGATGAAGAAATCCTGAGCACTCTCTAAAATGTGAATCTTTAGCCCACCGCATCCTACGTAGAAGCAGATGTTATAGACAATTGTCACTATGGCATTTAGGTGATTTTAAAAACTAGAAAGTCAGATGCATTGAAGTTTTGTACAGACAAATGTGCTTTATACCTGCTAAAGCCTGGAAAACCCTGTGAGAGAGAGTCCTAATCAAGAGTTGATGCACCACTTACCTGAGGACACCCAAGCCTCCTTCGTCTCTGCAGGTGAGATGGTAGGCAATGCACACTGCCTTCTCTGCTGGCCCGTGGTGACTTCAGCAGAACATCACGAACACTTCATCTCCAAATGTTTTTACCCACAGGTTTTGTGGTAGTACCAGGCTCAGCAATAATTACTTATATGGCTTGCTATATTAGCACACAGAGGAGGAAGTGGAGCCTTCCCCTTATGAGTACAGCTTGAAAATAAGTGTTATATTCTAACTTAAGTAGCTGCTGTGTCCTGTAATTTGTCTAAACGTGACAAAGTATCTGGCATTGCTTTGAAATTCAGTAGTGATTGGATGCAGGAGCCAAAGGGAAAATTGTTTGGGTTTTTTTTGAGACAGAAAGGTAAGTATTGTCCTGGAGAGTGAATCAGAAAGCTGGGTTTATTTAATTTGCCACATCTGTTGCAGTGTGGTTCTTTACTGGCCTATTAAACAAGAGAAGTTTGTAGTCCAGTTGGTAGCTGTGCGTGCTGAAGCTCCAGGACATCCTAAAGACATCCCAACTCCATGATGCTGATGTGCTTTGCTGAAACAGTGGATAAATGATTGGCTAACTATTTATTGGTTTGATTGAGATAGTTTAGCACAGTTTTTCTGTGTCCTAGTGATGGAGTACCAAGCCCATAGTGGAATAGCTTTGTATATGGCACAGATCACAAGAGCATCTGTTCAGCTTCACGTGGAGGAAAAAAAAGTTGTGGATACTGAGCAAGAAGAGGTTTGCCTGGCATAGAAGGCGCAGGCGGTGCAGACTGGCAAGGCTGCGTTTGCAGGCTGGGCTGTGCTGGGAGTACTGTGGTCAAACAGCTGTCTGCCAACTTCTAGTTTGAAAGTGCTTTCATCTTCCATGTTTTGCATCTAGATGAAGGCAGAGCAAAGCCCCTTTGAAATAGAAAGTGGCCGTTATTATGCATAACTGGAATGCTGTATGGAAAAACACAATCTGTTGGTTAAGGATCTGCAAAGGAATGAGGGGGGATTTAACTGAACTCCTAGTGGGAAGTTTTATGGTCTGTGTGCTTCGTTTGCCCATCTGAAAAACGTGAGTAGTAGTTGTGAACTGATGACAGGGGAAACGTGCTGGTGTAGTGGCCATGTCCTAAAAATGAAGAAACAAGCGAAGTGCAGGTTTGAGTTTTCATTCTTTCTCAACAGCTTTCGCAGGTCTGAGCTTTTTACCCTGAGGAAAGTTCAGGGTATTTCAGGTAGGATCGAGGGAGGGATTGCCAAAAAGCAGTGCTTAGCTATTAAGTAGAGCAGTGCTGTTATAAACCTAGCCCCAACCTTGTAGACAAAAGAATACTGTGGCTTTGTTGCCATAGTTTCAGTGCAAAATCTGACCTTAGCTACAATAACATTCGGTTAGAAAGAACTAGCTAATCAGTTTTCTAAAATTAGTGTGTTCCCTAGTACATAAGCCAGTATGAACAGGATATTTAATGAAATATTATACTTAGTCACAAGAGCCCAGGGGAGTGAAATGCCTTGATGAATTGTGGGGGTGGGGTGACATTGGTGCATATCTTTTAATATAGCAAAGTTATTAAAATTTGTGGCTTGCTTAATATTTAGGGTAGCTCAACTGTTGTGTTCTTCTGTGCACTCAACCTACTTTGCTCAGTTCCTTTTGAAAGGTCTGAGAGTCTGATCTGTAAGCTGGGAAGATTGAGATGCTGGTGAGTCTCATCAATACCAAGTACTTCCAGAGGACCCTCACATAAACTTGAGAGGTAGTGTTGTGCTTTTTGTTAGTACAGCCTGAGTGCTTTTGCAGATGAAGGAGTCTTACTCATATGGAAGGATGCAAATACTGAAGCAGATGGGTAAAGTCATGAAGTTTGTGGAGAAAAACTGTGCGTGAGGGAAGCAGTGTCCCAGATATTGCATACTAGACATTTTCAGCTCTTCACTGGTTGCCTAAAGCGTTGAGAAACTTAAGGGAGAGATTCAGGGAGGCTGGTTGGTAAAGTCTGGCATGTAAAATACTGCCATGAGTCCAGAACACCTGACTTGAGAGTGCATTTATTCTGCCTGAAGCTCGCTGACCCAGCCTTGGGTGAGATTTTTATCAACCTGTGGTAACCTAGAGTTAAAGATTGTTTCACTGTGATGCACTATCAGGTTTTCCTATGTGCAAGTTGATTATTTGAGTATTAACATAAAAATAGGAATATGCAGATTTGGGGTGGGAGGTGAGGCGAGTTGTCTGTTACTCACTCCCATTTGAAGTTCAGGTTCTCATTCAGCCCGCGCAGCGCTCCTGCCTGGCTGAACCCTATTGCCCGTGCAGCTCTCTGGAGTCACCAACGTGCTGATTTTTTTTCCCACGGTAGGTCTTGAATGGTAGTTGGCAGCTCAGGAAGCTGAACTGCCTCACCTGCCAGTCTGACGTACAGGGTCGTGCTGGTGAAACACAGCTTTGGCGTCTCGTTGGCGGTACTGGGATGAGAGCCTCTGTCATCCAGCTCTCCGTGCCAGCTCGCCTGCTGTGTCGTGCAGCCATGGGCAGCGTTGCCTGGTGCTTGGGGTACCGAATGCGTGGGAAGAAGATTTAGGCAAGGAGCATCTAAAGCATCCGAATGGTGCTCACCAGTTTGTTGGTAGCTTTTGTTATTTCTGTTAGCCAGAGTGAGGTAATAATGACTTGTCGCCTCTTCTGGCAGTGCTTTGGAGTTCAGCTTAAAACTGTCTGTAATTAGTCAAAAGCAGCTGTTATTCACTTTATGAATTTCCTGAGACTTAGCTTTGGACTGTCCTGGATGTGTAGAAGCACAAACATTGGGTGACAAACGCAGTGGAGTTTGATTCAGAAAAACATTTTTCACCTTGAATGCACTGACATTTGCATAGCTGAGCTGTCAAGCAGATCCTCTTGGCTCTCTTGGTTTTGCTTCTGTGACATGGAGCTTGTGATTCCTGATACAGCACACAGTCATGGGAAGGTGTGATCCGTATTCTTGGATCTTCCAATTCAGATTCTGATTAGCATGTTTATGCCTCAGAGTTTCCATTTTTCTGCCTCGTAAACCCAGCTGCCGCCCCCAGTAAACTTTAGGAAATCATATCTAACTTTTACTTTGGCAGAGGTATGAGTGATGTTCTCCAGTTTTTTTCCCCTTTACATTTTTATGTGACCAAATTTCATTTCTTCTTACCCTTTGACTTGGTGTGATGAGGAGGTTTCATTTTTTCAGAGGGAGCAGATAAGTGCACCGTGCCAGCCCTGAGGATCTTGTCTGTGTCGAACTCTTCAGGGTCTGTTCTGTAGAATCTCACTTCTCTGTTGCTTTTCAGGCAGTGAAGTTCTGTGCTGCTTGAAATAGCAGTAAGTTATACTAAAAGCTCCAATCGTTTTACCTAAAAAATAAGGCTTTATGTTTTGAAAGGACTTACAGTTCAAAAATGTTTTCAATTTAGGTTATTTACTTAAGAAGACAATGGATAAATGCTAAGTATCCATACCAAGGAGGTCTTACAGGTACCGTGTCCAAGTGCCACGTGGAACTTGTTAGTCAAAGAGGAACCCAGCCTCAACCCAGAAGTTAAATAATTTCACTTCTCATTTTCTGGGTAACATGTTCTTCACTGAGCATGAGTCCTGACTAAAGTGGTGGTATCTCCTCAACTGTAAGCTCAGGGAATTAGTGCTGTAAGTACTTCTGTTTGAGAGCAGTTAGAAGAAAAATGGTGAGGCTGCCAGCATAGCCAGCCATAAAAATGTGCTGTTGTGAAAGCCAGACCTTGCCAGTTGTCTTCAGGGAGCAGCGTGGCACTCGCATCTTCCTCCATTCCCACATTGCTGCTGGAGATTGAATACCCTGTCCTTCGTGTTGCAGAATTTGGATTCATCTTTCAAGATGAAGTAGAGTACTTAGTGTGTCAACACCTGAGCGTGACTTCTCTTCTTCAATTATTGATGCATTAATAGCACCTCCAGCTGAGTTCTTCACATTGCTGGGTGGAGGTCAAGGTGCCAGTGCTCATCTGTCAAGCTCCTTGTGACTTGCGACCTGTCTGCATAAAAATCTCCAGTCTTTCCTGCGTAAATTCAAAGTTTGTGATCCAAATGCTAGGAAACAAGTGAGTTGTTGGTGAAGGTTCTTGATTATGAGAACTGTATTACATTTTTTGCGATCTGCAGAGGAGTTTGGTGCTTTGAGGTCAATCTTGAAAAGCACCTACTGGTTCTTTAGGAATAAACTGAAAAATACCAGTTTGTTTCCTTGCTTGACAACTGACTGGCTGGGGTAGGGAGTTGCAAAAATCTGGGATTAGCATTTAGTGGCCCCTAACAAATGCAACCAGTAAAGAAGCCTTGTGTTTCTCACCTAGAGAAAGTATTGCTTGCAAACATACCTATGCTGTTGTTTTTTTCATTTGATTTTAAAAAAATCATAGTAATTGGTGTGTGTAGGAAGCTGTTTCCTGTGCACTGCACTTGCCTTTTAAACTTCTGACTTTGTGGTCAAAGGACAAAATGCACGCACTGTTTGGCATAATTTTGTGGAAGCTCAGGTGGAGGCTTTCTGCCAGCTGGTAATGGAGCTGTTTGTGCCTCTGCCTTCAGCTGGTCTGGATGCAGCCTGGCAGCGATGCTGGGAAATCTGAGCTCGGAAGCTCTTATTAAATACTGTTCCCTTGCTGTGAAAGTCAAAGCGTTTAGGTTGACATGTCTCATGCAAATGCTTCAAACACTAGAATAGCCATTACAGATTGACTGACACTAAGTGCAGTATTCCTCGAAAATTTTATTCCCATTATCAACTTACTATTCAGTTGAGTAAGAGAGTTACTTATGTGTTAGGACTAACACTTCATACCTAATTTGTGGAAATAGTCGCTGAGTGCTGAGTTCTCAGTGTTGGCAATTATCATCTGTTGTGGTTATGTAATATCCAGGAGTTCGATGCAAACCTAACTCCTTGTATTTTGGTTGCAGAGTCTTTCTGTATGCTCTCACTCAGATTTTCAGAATAAGAAATCACCTCCAAGCTCTACTGGCAGCGGAGAAACTGTGACATTGCTGGAAAACGCTGCTACAGGATCCTCTCCTGCTTTAAATAGAACAAATTATCTCCGAGTCAGATTTTATTAAGGATGCGGAAAGCTTTGCTATGCAAAAGCAATCTGGTAGCACTTAGACCTTGTATTTAGTGGATGTCAGCCCTTTTATTCGTAGAGGTTAAAAATTATACAAGGGAAAATAAACACAGAACTTGTAGGCATGAGGAAGTGAGAGAGCTGGAAGAGGGAGCAGCCATCCTGAAAAGGAAAAAATCTTGGCTATATCTACAGAAATCCTCTCCCCACCTTCAGAGCAGTGCATGATCTCTCACCAGCACCACTTGACTTAAAGAAGCCCACGGGGCAGTGGTTGAGGCTGACAGTGGCCTGGCAGCCCCTGGGACTGGGGTGGGGGCTCCGTACAAAAGGGTTGGTTTGGGTTAGGGATTCCAGTTCACAACTGCTCCTTGTGCTGTAAGGCTGCATTTCATTTTTGAAGAAACAAGAATAGTTTTCAGTATTATTAGAATGTAACCGGTACCTATGTGGAAAGAGGAAACTCCACCAGTCCAGCCTGGAAGTTTGGGTTAATCAGCACCAAAGGCTTCAAAGAAAGGCTGAAGAACCAAGCAGTGGATTTATGATTTTGCTGGGTCACAAATGGCTTCAGCACAGAGATGACTTTCTCAGCTACGACATTTTTATGTTAATTTATCTAGATGTTTTTGTCAAAAGCATCCAGGTGCCTCTGACTTCTCGCTCATGTCTTAACATCCATGTCAAGCAAAGGCACTTTCTGGAGCATACACATACATGCAACTTTTCTGGAGGTTGTGTTGACTTCCTTAGTTCTGTCCTTCAAAAGTGCATTTTCTGAATTGATCAAAAAGCAAATAGTGTATCCCATATTCATGTGATCACAATGAAAGCTGATAAGAACTCGAGGTGCTGTACTGTAAGAGTAATTCAGTTATGTTTTCCTGGGAAACAAATTGCGTCTTTGCTGGTTGCTGTAGGAGCACTTGGCCATGGAAAGGCGATGGTGACTGTGTGCCCTGCGTGTGCTCAGTACTGAGCCATACACAGGACAATAATCTTTCCCTGCTCTCTAAATAGGAATGGCAGCACCCTGTGAGCTGGTGTTTTAGGGGTTGGAAGGTAGTCTGAAGGCAATATAGATCTTACAAATAATTCTTGGTTATCATTGACAAGTTTTAAAATAAGCTAAGAATTTATATCCTCCCACTCCCTGTCAGGCAGATGGCCTTGGTCATGGAGAATGACAATGAGGAGAAGATCCTTCAAATATAATCTATGAGTTTTAATTCCAAATGTATTTTTTCCCGTATGCTGTCAGTCATGTGCTTAAAGTTTTTGTGCTTTGTGAAGATCTGAGGAACTTGACAGATGATAATTCTGCATTAGGATCAGAATTTTTCTGCAGAGAACTCTTTGGAGTTTAACAGCTTATTTGTTTTACAGTCTTGTTACAGGTTCGCTTGTGTACATATATATACACACAGAAATAAAAACTACAAGAGAATGGAGCACACTATATATAGGTGATTTTATATTTAATTGTAGTAGCTTATGCTATGAATATCCACTAGTATTTCACATCAGCTTCTTTTAATATTATAGTTGACATGTAATTTCTAATTTTCATCTGATGCAAAAAATTGAGAGGGTCTTTTCGTATTTATTTCGTTTTAGTATTTAGCTGAAGTTACCTTGAAAGGTCAGCAGCCATCACCATAGTTCCTCAGTGGTTTTCAGGACCTCGGAGGCATATGGGGAGCAGAGAAAGCCATAAAGCAAACAAACGTAATTGGGACTTTGCCTCTATGAAATGTTCGATTGAGGGGAAACACTGCAGCTGTGGTCAGGCTTAAATTCGTTTCAGGCTGTTTCCAGAGGGGTGCCACAGTTCTTTTGTGCTGCTTCTGCACCCCAAGCCACATCCAGTAACTGGGGAGCAGAGGATGGGGAGAGGGAGGAAGACCCTTTGCAGGCTTTTGAGAATACGGGGAGTTCGTATGGGATTCTTACTTTTTACATTGGTGAGAATAAATGAATGTTCAGAACACAACTGGAGAACTTTTTTTTTTCTTGTAACTTAGAATCATAGAATCATAGAATGGTTAGGGCTGGAAGGGACCTTCAAAGGTCATCTAGTCCAACCCCCCTGCAAGGAACAGGGATATCTCCAAATCCTTTCAAGTTCCTTCTTTCAAGTCGTAGTTAAAGGCTCATTTCAAAAAACCACAGTGACTCAGCTACTTTGAATATCTGTTGGGTTAGCATGTGGCTCATGTTGGAAGCCCTAAGATTTTTCTCCCACCTCCAAGGATGGTTTTCATTGGTGGATACTTCATTGGAAACAATATCTTTTGCACTATGGTAATATTAAACACACTTTAAATATTTAGATATTTTTTAAAGACATGTGAAGGCATAGTACTCTGATATTGGTAAGTAGAAAGGAGATTGTTTGTTCATAAATATTTATTGTTTTGCAAATACAAAGGTAGGTCTATCTAGACTTTTTCTGCATTTGAAAGTGCATTTGAAAGTGCAAAGCAGAAAGTTTTCTGCTCCAGAAACTGTGCTAACATTTATTGCAATATAATGCTGGATTATGCTGATCTCCACTGAAGGACTGAAAACGTTCCTTGGATATTTTTTGGGTTGAATCTGTTAAGTCAAAGAAATGAACAGTTCCTCCTGCGGTGCTTTGGCCTCCTCAGATCCGTGTGCTGGTCAGACAGTGTCTTTGGAGTAGTCCATGGACATCCTCGCATGCATCAATGTGAATATCTTGTCTTTCTGGTTGTGACATCAGATAAAACCTTCTGTCTTCTTTTGTACAACACTACATGTTCTTGAGGACAAGACCTGCCTTGTCCTATGTTTTATGTCTTCAAGCTTTTTGCTTGAGAGTGTTATGGGTAGCTTGGAGAGGTGTTTCTCGACAGAGCTTTTGCAAAATCAGTTGGCCTAGTGAGAGATGTTCCTGAACACATCAAAGGGAATTTTGGAGCAAAACCTATGTAAACACACAGAAACCAGAACTAATAGATCGTACAGGAAGGAACTGTCTGAATCTATTCTTTCACGTGGCAGGGCTGCATTATAGCTTTTTATCCTTATTTAGTGGACAGAAGCTTGAGAGGCATAGATGATAGCGACTAGACATTTGAGACGATTGAGACAAGAAAGATGTTTAATGGAATAACCCTTCCCTAAGATGTAGCGATCTACAGGATGACTTCTTTAATAGTCTGAGATTGAGCTTCATCAGGCAGCATCCTGTGTGGGTTTTCTGTGCTTACAAGTCTGTGGCACAACCAGCTGTCAGGTTGGGCTTTTTAGATTCATATGGAGCTAGTCCAACCTCTCGATTAAAATTTACGCAACGCACTGAATTGCTGAAGTGGACATCTTGCTTTGCAATGACTCTTGATTGCTAGCATCATGCTGGTGCTAGATCTGAGGACACAGAAGTAATCTCTTAGTCATTTTTCTCTGTATTTCCCTGTTGGTACACAGAAGTGTTGCCATGGAGGAGAGCGTGGGGTGGGAGTAGGCAGGAACCAGCTGCTTTAGGGCCACACTGGGAGGAAGACTGGGGGAGGATAATGCATGAAGTCTGCTTTTGCAAACAATCCGAGGAACTTCTTGCTGTCAAGTGTTGGTGTGCATTTGTTATGGAAGAGCTTTGAAGGTACGTAGGGGAGGTTGGATCTTTTTAAAGAGAGGAAATCAGCTTTCCCTGCACTGCTTGGGAGGGAAGAGGTTACAGAGCCAACATGCACGGTGGAGTTCATGGGCCTTTGTGTTCAGTCCAGAGTGCCTTGGCAATCTTGTACGCCTTTATGCATTGTTTAAACAAGTACTGCTTTTTAATGATGTGGTCCTTCCAGGATGTGCAGTACAACTGTATTACTTTTTTTTAAAGTGCTTTGCAGATTTTTAATCTAGCCAGCACAATGAGTTTGCTGATAATTAAGTAGCACTCCTTTACCTGGAGTATGCTTGTGAACTGGCCAGATGTATTTTTCTGTGTGTATATCGGTGTCTGTCTCCTCTCCTGAAGTCAAGTGTTCCTACAGTTCATTTTGGGTGGCTGTGTGCTGTTTGAGACTAAGATTTAATGTATCTTTGGAAGCCTTTTCCTGTTGGTCATGTCCCTATGAGCAGCAAACTGACAGTGCAGGACTGGATGTAATGGTGGGATTACACGAGATACTGCTAGGGCAATTGGATAAACCCTTCTTCTCACCTCTGTCCATGTATCTTTTTGTACATGTAACGCAGTGGTGGGTTGTGGGGGGGACTGAGTACAGGTTTGAATAAAGAAGTCCTCCTCAACCGCTCCCATGCGTTAGGAAGTGGAAATCCTGGGTACCAAGAGATCAAGGAAGATAGTGTGATGGGATATTTTTTCTGCATGCCTTGCATCTCTGTCCATGTTGCAATAATTTTGACTCAGCACTGCTACCCTTTTCCAATGATTTCTGAAAACTTTCATCATGAATCTGCTAGGCCTTCCAAAATGGAGACTGCAGGGCTAACTTCATCAGATTTCATTACAGTAGAGCAAAAAGGTGTTCTGTTGCTGAACTGAAGGATCCATCCTTGCTACATCACGATGGGTGTATCAGCAGTCTCAGTTTAAATATTTTTAGTAAAATAAAAAAAAAAAATTGATTTGTATACGTAACAAGCATATGGCTTAAGGCTTCTACTCAGCAGTTATTTGGATGTATTTATTAGTAAAAATACCACGCAGGGATGTTTGACAAGAAAAACTCGTTCTCTGGAATAAGGTTGGGGTTTAGTATTCCACGAGCAGCTCTCGAGTGAAGGCTGAAAGCTTTCTGATTTTAGTGGTCATTTGTGTCCCCAAACGTGGGTTGTCTGAGAGTGTGGGCTATCTGGTGACAATTTTCAAGACGTGTTATTGTAAAGAAGTGGAGGTAATGTGCATGAAAAATTACAATATTTGGCACTCTTTGTCATAGTACAAGTTCGGGGATGGAATATAAAAACTCTCTTATATCCTTACTCTGGCAGGTCGTGTGCTGTGACCTACCATCATGCTTCCAGCCTTGTTATTTCCTTTAAAAAAATGTGATTGCTCTCACTATGTCAGAATTGTGTTTTGGCTCAGAAACTTGCTGCTACACAATGCACATGATTCTCCAGCGCTTCCCTTGAGCAGCTCATCTGTTTCTCTTTAAATATTGGGTCTTTGTCATGTTTTTAACCATATTTTGAATGGCTTCACCTTGTAAAAGCCTTCAAAGTTTTTTGAATGACCGAGTGGGGAAAACTGCATATGGAGGCGTTTCTGTTGAGCCACACCACAGGAGGATGCAAGGCACTAATGGCCACTTAAGGTCTTTAATAGTCCTCTGTTTCTGTGACAGTGGAAGATCATGGAAATAGAATTCACCGCGTATCGAGCCAATATCTTTTGGTTAAGTCTCATAATCCTTCTTTCTTAAAAAAGCTCTTCATTTAACTTCATGTGTAGTATCACGAGTGCTCTGATCTTCAGTAAGAAAATAATGGATTTGTGCCTGCAAGTATCTAATGTGCAGTTCGTGTATTTGAATGGAAAAGTTAGCAGGCTTTTTGAATATTTTTCAAAGGGCAAATAGAAGACGTGCTCGATATCTCAAAGTTCACCCTTTAAATATCCAGAGACGTGGCTGGCAAGTAAATTTAAGATGCTGCTTCTAGTGACTTCCTTCTCGTACTGCGAGTGACTTAGTAAAATTGAAAGTCAATGAGGAAAGTCCCGAGTGCTCATCTGTATCTAAAAGCTCAAGAAATTAAGACAATCGACTTTTCACATCTTTGTTACTTAGGTTTTTGTTTCGCATAACGTACGTATCCTCAGGTGTTTTGAGGGGAGTTTTTTTTCTGTTTGTATATTACCTTTGAGTAAGGTCCATGCATTTAATCAGTATAGTTGGCAATTCCCATGATGGAGCCTTTGGATATCATCAGTGTCTGGGTTTCACTTGTGATTTGCTGAAATAGTCTTTATTTCTGAACTCCCAGGCAGAATCTGTGTTTTGAGCATCTCTATCAAGAATACTTGCAATCCACCTTCCACAGCTCGTGTCTAGTTTATCGTATGAGAGTCACTTGTTGGTTCAAGAGGCTGATGTACTTGTTTTTCCAAAGCATGTGTTAAAATTGTTGTGGGTAAAATTTATCTCTGGGGTCTACAGATGAGTAACATACTCAAGTGCTACCTCTTACTTCTGCAATTTTCCTCTGAAGTCATAAATCTGGAAAGCATTGTTTCAGACCTCCTCCGTGGGAGAGCTGGCATGGGATGGTGCATTGAGTGTTCTTGTAGCTCTCAGTGCCAAGGGCCATTTTTTTAGTGGTTGAAAACAGCAACTGGCACCGTAACAGGTGAAATGACACTGTCCAGACGTCACCACTGATGTAGTTCTTGTGAATTCCTGTTAGATTTACAGCAGAGCAGGAGAGGGCTGCAGTAATTTTTAAAATGCTCCATCAAATCTGTGAAACCAGTGAGGTTAGATCCTGCCTCTGGATGGTGTTTGGTCCGTGTTTGAGTGGGGCTGCCTGGACTGAGTCTCCGTTTCAATCTGCCCTGGCATCCCCCCACTAAAGGATTTCATCTGCCTGCACTGTTGCTCCGTTCCACTCTGCAGACCAACAGTTGCAAATTGATGTTATCAAATCTATTGGATATAATCACGTTTTTTTAATTGCTTCTGCTGTTTCTGAATGCCAAGATCCTGTGTAGAAAAGGAAAATGAATCTGAAACCTGATTAAATTAATCTGAAACCTGAAATCCTGGAAATCAGGGCATAAACCTGCCGTAGATCTGGAAGTAGAAGCCGGGCCACCTCACACGAGCAACCAGGAAACAGTTCTAATGTGATTATGATGCAAAGAATAGTTGAAAAAAAGACAGTGATTGAAACAAATGAAGGAAGGGAAGGGACAGGAGCCGGCAGCGTTAAACCAGGACTTCAGTGCGTTCTTCTGAGCTGCGAAGGCTATTGCTGCTTTGAGGCTACTGAGAAAGGTGGTGTTTGTGATCCGAGACAACTCTCTTTGCTGACTCTGTGCGGATATGAGTGTAGGATGTGTTCAGTGAATGCAGCTGGTGTTATTTAATAGCTCTCACCAGCCCATCCATCACTTTTGAATCCAGCTTTCTTCCTCACTGATTGATATGTTGTCATTATGTCAATAAAGCGGCTTGAAAGATGGCTTAAAGCATTGAAAATACCTTTTTGGAAAAGGAAATATTTAAAATGGATGGAGCACTAAGTGGTTTGAATACTTTTATTTTCTCTAGATTTTCAGAAACAAAGAGAGGTAGGGATGTATGTTGTGGTGGCAATGGTCACGCCTGGAGGGCGAGATGGTAATGCGCAGTCCTTTTTGGTGTTTCCCTTGGCAATGCAAATGCCTCGATGTGTTTTTATGGTCCAAGGGCTTCCAGACAGTTCCATCACAAAGATCAATTAAGGGCTGGGAAAACGTATTCTGATTTCAAGCACAGCAGTTTCAATGTTAAGGAAGAAAACTTATCGGTGCTGTGGTGATAGCTAGGTAAAGGTCTGATCATGGCTTTTTTTCCCCTCTCTTGTTTTCAGCTGATTATGTGTTGCTGTGAAGGCCTCCCAGCTGTGACTGTCGAATGTCACACTAACGTACAGGTTTGCTCATCTTTTTGTAGCTAGCAGGAGAGGGGACTGTAATGGATGGATCAGTTGATTCACCCACACTGTGAGAAGGTGACAATTAATAGGCTTTGAAATTCAGTGACTGGTAAATATTGTGTTCTTGAAAATAAATTGGCTTAGGAAGCAAGGAGTGCTCAGGATTGAACACACAGGTGGATACTCCTCGCTTGGCTTTGGTAGAGCACTGGTGTCACTGCTGCAAATGAGAAAGCCAAGTATTGCAGAAGTGGAGCACCTGAGAGTGGTGGGCAGGGATGCTTCTGCTTTGACTGGTGCAGCTGTTGTAACAGCAGCCTTGAGGCCCATCACTTGCATGTTCTTACTGTGGTATCGACATAAGGGGTTTTTTTTGACTGTTCTTATCTCAATGACTTCAGGGAAATAAGGCAGGCATGTGCCATGTGAAATTACAGCACCTGAAAATAAACTTCTTGGTCTGCTTAATAGTTGGGCAAGAAGTTAAAGAAATGAAGCCTCTGGTATCCTTCACAGGTATGTTTTAACTCCTTGGTTTACTGGGTGACGTTTTGGTGTTCCTGTTGCAGGTTCTTGCAATCTGTTCTCCAGAGAGATAATCAGTTGTGATAAACTGAGGAGTCCCAGAAGCTGCTGTGTCCATTGGAAAATAGACACCAAGTTAACACAGAGTATTTATTTCTGCAGAAGGCTTACACTGGGAGCCTGTATGAAACATCGCTTAGAGATGGATGATAGCATGTTCTACTTTTTTTTTCTGGAAGATAATGAAGTAGTAGAGCCAGCTAAAATAAATTGAATGACATCCATGTGTTTTTAAAGAAAAAAAAGAAAAAGCCCAACTCAGTTTCTTTTGAAGTTCAAAAATGAACAGTATTCTCTTTAGCAACCCTCCCCATTGTGCTTGTCCTCATCTAGTAGCACGTTGGCAGCTCTGGACAGCGGAGTGAAAAGAGTGTCAGGCTGGGATACGCAGTGCGTTTTTAGGATTTGGATTTTGGATTTTGTGTGCTCACTGCAGCCGGGTGCCAAGCACTTCAGGTGATGGCTAGTGCCCCGTCTGCGTCTCTTCCCAGACATAATCCATGGTGATTCTGTTGCCTATTTAGCATGGTGGCATTGCATTAAAAAAACCCACCCGAACTGGAGTAAGAACGTGCTGTTGGCTGCTGGGATAAATGCTGGCAGGCTCTGCTTCCGCCCGTGGCCGCTGAACGTTTGTTCTTCCCATTTGCAATCCGGCCCGGTGAAGCCGGCGCGTTCCCGTTTCTGTTATCCAGCTGTCTGGATACAGCCTGGCTTTGCTGCTGGGGCTTCCAGCGCTCACTTGCCTTTTTTGGTCAAGCAGTGCTCTTAGCTCTTCCTGGAAGGGGCTGTTTTACTAGTTTAGGGACTATTTTCCACTTTCATTTTTGATCTCTAAAGCTATAGATTGTGTTTCAGCAGCGCTGCCAGCACAGCTTAACTCTTCAGTGCTGTCAAACTGGGATATCGTGTGTTTTAGAAGCGCTTGAAGTGTTTTATTCTCTGCTGTAACACTGGTACGGCGCTGCAGACAATTTAAGCAGGGGCAATATATAGCAGCACTTGTATTTACAGCATATATATACCTTGTCAGCATCATCTGCGTTTCAAAACGACAACCAGAGTGCGGTCTCCAGTGCTAAGACTGTGCTACGGAGGGCTCTGCCAAATTTTAATTAGCTGCATGATTTGTCGGCGTCTTCCGTGCTCTGTTCCTGAGAAGGGGAGTGGCGTACAGCGCCGGAGTGAACCCGGGCAGATTGAGGAGCATCATTTGATAGGCTTCAGCAAGAGCATCTCGCTGGTCCCCTGCCAAAAGGATGGTGACTGTTTAAAGCAGAGAGAGGGAGAGGGCCTCAGTGAGTGAGGTGAAAGACTCAAGCCAAGCCTAGGAACAGAAAGCAAGGAATAAAGCTTTCAGACTGAGAAAATGGATGTGGGCACTGGTGTTTTACCCTGTTTGCCTGGGAGTGCAGCAGCATGACTCTGCTCTATTCAACTCCTGGGTGGTGTTTCCTATAATTAAGGCACGTCTGGGGTTGGTTTTTTTTTTTTGCATTTATCTTTGCTTTGCTAAGCTCTTCAAATAGTGCTGCTTGAGTTCATCCATGTCCAGATTTCCAGTAAACTGGCTATCTCCGTGGCAGCACACGCCTTAAGGATGCTGCCAGCGTAGCACTGGGTGTCTGCCGCCACGCTGCTGGTAACTGCATTTTTCACAGCCAGCTGTCCTCTGCAAGCTCCACAGAGTAGGAGAAAACTTGGGAATTCACCCAGAATTGAAAATTGAAGAAACGATCTGAAAAATGGCGTTGCAGTTCAGTGGGGGCATATGTCAAAGGCTGCGTTCAGGTGACTGCGTCCAGGGAGGAGGAGGATGGGCATACGCAGCTCTGCGGCAGGAAAGGACCGAGGGATTGCATGAACCACGGTTTGAATAGGAGTTGTTGATGCTGCACTGTTTCAAAAAGTGTGATTGCTGCCTTGGAATATATAAAAAGAAACATTGCCAAAAGACAGAGTAATTATTTTTTCCAATTTTACTTCCTGGCAGAGCCCTATGTGAAGCATCTTGTTTAGTATTGCACTTTGTACTTCCAGAAAGATCTGAGCCAACTAGAGAAAATCCAGAGGAGAGTAATGGTCAGGAAGAAGACCAATTAGTCTTGCATCTCGGTAGTTGTGTGACAGGGCCAGAGGAGCCTGCAAATGCTGCTGGGAGAGGGAGGAGAAGTTGTGTTCTGCATGCCCACGTAGAGAAGGAAAGAAGGAATGGACTTAAATTGTAAAAATAAGTAGGTTAGATACAGAAATAGTGCAGTGCTGGAAGAGATGACTTCAGGAGATATGTCAGGAATGGAGTAGGCATAGTTAATTCTGCCTTTGGGAGCAAGGGATGAGCTAAGTAAGCTGTCTAAGGGTCTGCCAGTCCTGTGAACCTGTGGTATTGGCAATTCTGCAGAAGGCAGTGGGGCCAGAAACTGGGAAGGCGACAGCGTGCAGTGCAGAAGGAAAGAAACAAATGAGCACTTCAGGCCAGGGATCCTAAGCACTTCATTAGCATAAGAAAAATTAAAACACTGAATTCCGTTTTATTATCTCTTCTTTTCTTCCAAGCTAGACTTCAATAATATTATCAAATATTTATTTAACTTCCCTATATCTTATTTTTTGGCAATGTGGGTTTTCTTTAAGCCAAATGCTTTTAAAAGCTGAAAATCAAGATACTTAGCAGCTGAAAAATGTGCCCCTTGTTTTGTGTGATGCTGTGGGGGCTCGTTTCTTACGACACGCACGCAAAGCTCTCCTAAATAGAAACGGCTTTTATTACACTGATCAGTCACGTCAGCACTGCCTAATAGCACAACCATACTCTTTCCATACTGCTCCACGCTGATGCTTTCAGAGGGTGTTTGGAATTTGATCTTTCTTCTTCTTCCTGTGCTCGGACTGTCTGAGCCATTCCTCGCCTCCTGCCCCCACTTCCTGACCCTTTTTGAGCAGGAACTTTATTGCGGAAAAGCAGGAACAACTGAAGAAGCAAATGTGGAAATGAAATCCAAGAGGTGAGCAGTCGAAATAAAAATGAGATATGGCCAACAGATGAATATTCTTTGATTCACTGCTAGTGTAAAATGCCACTTTCATAGACTGAAAAGACCTGAAGATTTTGAGGAAGAATGTCCAAGGGTTCGTGTTCCGAAACTTCTGTTTTAGTGCCTCGCAGGGAGATTTATCATGGAAACTATTAAAAAGGAGATAGGAGGCGGCTTTTTGAGTTAAGAATGCAGCTCTGAAGGCTGGGACAAAGGCTAAAGCCACGACAGTTCACTTAAAAATGCTTCTGCACCTCTTGTGCACGTTAGTTTGCTGAATTCCCTTCATATAAAGTACTAATGCTTCTCCTTGTAGTGTGTAAAACTTAATTTTCAGTACTTGTGGGAGACAGAAGGGGTTGGCCTTGGACTTGGCTCTTGCCAAGTTTTGCTTCGAGTCCAGGATTTCTTTTCCTGCTGGACCAGAGACAGAGATGAGCAGAGACAGTAAAAATTCAGTTCACTGAAACCAGTAGCTTTGAGATCCTGGGTTGGCTCAAATTAACGTGTACGGTTGTGAATTCTTCTCTTGGATTTTTTTCTTTTGTTTTCTTTTTCCCTCTCCTCAATGTGAAGAGTTTTTTTTTTCTGGCTTGTACTTGTTATTAGCTGGGAGCCATCATGGTGCTTAGACTTTTTCTAAAGGTTCTGGAGATTATTCTTAGCTTAAGTACCTTCTCTTGGTCCAAGTGTGTCCATAAATTAGGCCTGTTCCTTAGTGCTTTCAGGGATACCTGGCATGTTCCCTCTGTCCTTAACAGTTTTCTCTGAGGAAACTCAGTGTGTTGTTGTCTTCACAGATCTCTTGTAGCCCTCTGTATCGCCCATCCGGGGACATGTTACCCATCACAATGCCACCCTGCAGCGACAAGGAGGCTGCCAGTTTTCTTGCATTCTTTAACTTGACCCCCTTGATGTCAAACGGGATGTGTTTCAGTTAAATGCATCAATGTGGGTTTTTTTCTTTCTGCTTGTATTGCTGTACCTTCTGGCTTTTGGTTTTCACAAAGCATCTTCACTCAACGTTGCTCGTACCAGAGACTGAAAAACGAATCTGGTCTTTCCTGCAAATATTTCCTTTTGGAACTGCCTGTATATCCAGTGTCTAAATATTTCTCTCTTTTCGAGTAGCAGTTTTCTTTTTGAAGGAGACCAAAGAGGTTACATGCAGAAATAAAACAAACACTGGTGTATTCGGAACTCTTTGGTACCCAAGATGTTTATTTAAAAGTGACTTTCTCCTCTTAGTCTTTTGGTAGGTTTTTGGGCACTTTGGTACCATTGTGGTCTTGAGGGCTTTGGGAGGGTGTTTGCTTGTAGTGCTGTGAGTTGTCTGTGCTTTGGTTCTTAATTTATCCTGAGACATGGCAATGTGCCCAGAGCCTCTCAGGACAGTTTTCCCTGCAGGTGAGGAGCTATGTGTTTGCTCTTCCTTGTTGGAATAAAGTTCCCTTGCTCAGTTTTTGCTGAAGAACAGCCTTATCCCACAGTGCATTTCAGTACATCTAAAATGCTGTATTTATTATTGTAAAGTTACTAACAATGTTGTGTGGAGTCATTTCTAGTTGGTGTTCAAAAAGCCCTTGTTTTTTAATTACTGTTGCATTAAAGAATACTATTGATCTAGTAGGCATTGAAATTCAATGTCCAGCTCTCAGGTGTATAACTCTTCACTCTCTGAAATCGCTGTTGCAGTCTTCTCCCTTCAGTTTGATACATCAGCTCTAAGTTGAAAACAATTACATTATTTCTCATGTTGAAAATTTCTCATTATTTCTTGGCTTGAAAAAATGAAGTAGCGTTTTTCATTGGTAAAACTACGCAGAAATGAGTACAATGGCAAGAGGGTGGTTACCCTCATGTCTTGCAGATATGAATTGAGGGTGGTTATTTTAACATAAAAATTAAAATATATTTAGACCGTAAATCGTGCAGGCTCTCCGTTTAAACGTTGGTTGCAAGGGTGACTTTTCCTCCTTTATTCTGCTTTAAAAAGAAAAGCATTGAAAGCCCTTGAAACAGGCAAGATGCAACAGCGTGCAGGAGAGAGGTAACAGGCTGCACAGCAGCAGAAACCTCTAATATGTTTTGTCATGTAATTAGTTCAGTGTTTGAGTCCTGGATGATGGGCTTGCTTTGCTGTGGCGTGTGTAATTGTGACGAGATCTTTGGGCTCGGAACGCGACTGCCCTTCTCACCTGGCTTAAATGTTCCGCGCTCGTGGCACGGCAGAACTGGTGGCAACGTGAGATTTGACTTCAGTCATCTTCCCCTGACCTGAAAGTGTAAGGTCCAGGTTTGTTTTCCTGCTTGTTTTGCTGGAGCTGTGGATGGAGTTGGCTCCGCTGGGACAGCAGGTCGAGCGCTTAGTGCGCCCGGACAAAATCCGTGTTTTGAAGTGGTTTGCTGTGCTCCCTGCAAAGCTCCTGCGCTGCAAATGGATAATGAAAGGGTGTCTTCTCCTCACAAAGACAGTCATTTCAGCAGGATCAGGTTCTTCTTTTTCCCGTTCTTTGTGGAAACGCAGGAATGATTAATAATCAACACATTTCTGTAGCAGCTTTTGTTCTATATTCTTTGAACCTCTTAGGCTGTCATCTATTCGTCTTAAACCTCAGAAGGAACAAGTATAGAAATAGATGATGTAGTAATCCGAGGGCTTCTGAGGAGGTGAAGCTTGCCTGTGATTGAATATATGCGTTTGGTATTATTCTGTATGCCTCCTGCATGAAAATATTTCACCTAAACACAAAAGAGGTCTTCATTTTGTCTTTAAATAAATAAACTCTTCATCCTGTGGGGTGTTATCATCCTTCAGAGTGTGTTAAAGCTGTGCAACTTTCAGGAATATAAAGTTGAGAACTTCTATTTGCAATATTTCCATCAGAGCCAGCTATGTTACTTTTCCATCCTCTTTGCTGCTATTTTTTATATTTAAATAAAAATTAAAAAATACTATCCTTATATTTATTCTCTGCTGGGAGCAGGCTTTGGCCTTGGGGGAATATCAGCTATCTAAGTATAGAAAAGTCTGAAGAAAAGCTGCTAAATTTTAACAGGGAATTGCTAATTTTCTTTTAATTTTAGCATTGCTACGCAGAAAGGAGTTTGGTTTTTCCAAGTAACGAAGAAACAGCTGTGTTGGTGTTAAATATTCAGCAGGTTTTGTAAGTGACTTATTTAAATATCTTCATCTTTATAGATTTCCCTCATCTGAAAGTACTCCGAAGTACCATTTTTGAGAGGCGGAATGAATTCTTTCTTCACTCGTACCTTTCTCCAGTTGGCATTTTGTTAGGTCTGGATCTGCGTTTAAAAAACGAAATAAATGGTACAGCTTTTTGCCAACAAAATATTTGATGCCTGCGTTCTCTAACTGCAGAAAAGTTGGTGAAGACTTTCTACTAGAAGCTTAAAATAGCCAGAAAGGATTTGGAAAAAATGATGAGTGGTGTATTACACAACCAGCCTGGCTGAAGCTAAAAGTACTTCCAGATCATTTAGAAACGAGCACACTAGAGAGTGGCAGAGTGAGAAAAATCGTGTGCTGCGACTCGAAACTGAGCTGGGCTGATCACACTGTGAAAGTAGCAAAGGTGGAAAGTTTTAGTGGTCACTGGTGCCCAGCTGTCGCCCAGCGAAGGCACCACTAAGAGCTCTGGATGTCAGCAGCGTCGCTTAGCAACTTTCTGAGCCATCCTCATGTACCGAGGGTAGAATTGACATAATAACATCACTTCATGCCCCGAGTGGTGGGGAAACCCTCTGGAGGGAAGACTGGAATTGCATAGATATGTTTGACTTCAGTATTTCTAGGCAGCTTGTGGTGAGAGAAGGTGATGGCATCTTGAGTGGGCTCTGAAATATTCACTTGCTTCTCCAAATCACTCCTGCCTCTCTGAAGTTAGTGGATATTTGCAATTTTGCACGAGTCTTGCATTATATTTTATAATTTTATTAACATACTACCTAAATACTACCTAAATTCCCATGCAACAGAGTCCATTATAAAAAAACAAAGAAAAATCAGTCTGATCAGGTTTTTCATTGTGCTATGAAAGCAAAAATTGTGCATACCTGCTGGAATTGAACGTGGCAGGTGGGAGAGGACGGGGTTCTCCAGCCAGGCGGCTGCCGCGGGCAGCGCCGGAGGAGCTCGCCCATCTGGCGGTACGTGAAATGGTGATGGGCTGTTTCTTAAATCAGGTCCTGCATCTGTGAGCCCAGATGCTGTTACTGCTTTAGAGGGACTGGCCACACGATAAGTTTCACTTGCCCAGCAGCAGCTTGCCTGGTCCCATGCAATGCAGTTCTTGTTCGCCGCAGGGTGGAGGCAGAAGCACTGCGGAGGCTCAAGGTTGGCTGAAAGTTTCCATTCCAGCCTGATGTTTTTAAGTTTTGCTGTTTTGGCTGATTTTTTTTTTTTTTTTTTCCCCCCCCAGATACTTTTTCCAGATGTCTTTTTTTTTTTTTAAAGAAAGGTCTGCATTCCAAAAAAGTGATTGGCAAAATATTGTGTTGATGGTTAAGGAACAAGCCCAGCCTCTTCTTTGTAAAGTTCTGGTTCCTTGTGCTTTGAGAGTATGAAGTGCCTTGGATGATGAAGTTGGGAAACCTCGGGAGATGAGGGCTGTCTGGGCAAAACGTAATCACTCCTCAAGTATTAATGGAGTCCTGTATGTTACTGTCATGGAAGGAAAAGAGAAGGGATGGATTAATTAGTTGGTGGTGGCCGAATAAATTAATCAGGATGGAATTAGAGAATCTGACTGGTTGGGCTTGGACTGCCAGGAAAGGTTGGAAGTTTGGAGAATATGACTGGGTAGGAAAGAAGCAAGGTCTCGTACAAGAGAAGGGAATGGAAAAGGAAGAAGAGAAAATTAAAAGCATAAAGTAGAAAGAATGGCAGTTGGTGTAATGTGGCTGGCGAGTTTCTCTCTTCGTTGAACCCCAGAATACTTCAGAACATTTCTAGTGTCCTTGATTTTGATTATTCCTCTGTGATGCTGGTACATGCAGAGAATAGCCAATTATTACTGACAATATTTTTGTGAACTTCAGATGGCAGAGACCCATGTGGGGATCTAAATGTCCAAACAGTGAGAGCATTAACGTGTCACATGGTGCAATAATGGTCTTGCTCAGTCCACTTGATTAGATGAAAGCAATTGCTGATGAAAGAACAGGATTTAGCTTGAAAACATTGACATGCATATTTAATACATGTCGATACAGCCTTCATTCATCATCCGTGTGCATGACAGGGTAGTACACAACTATGCAGCCACTTTTTCCTGCAGGACCTTTGTTTGGTGTTCAGGCTTGATGATGTGTCATTGCTCCATCAGCAATTACATAGTGTTTTATTTTTATACTTATTCAGTGTGTGACTGTGCCATTTTTCACTGTATATCATAAAGATCTGAAAAGAAAATGCAATTCTTTCATGGTTAATATTCAACAAACAGTGTATAATAAGATTTAATTACTTTGCAATAATAGCTTTGTTTATCATCTTTCCTATGTGGCTAAAGCTGCTTGAATCGGTGATCAGAGCAGAGAGCTGAATTGCTTCAGCTGCTTTGGCTTCATTTTGAATCTGGTAGGAATGGACCTAACTTCCAAAGTAGAGTGTCCGACAAGGAGTCGGTTAATCTTCGGCAGTCATCGCTGCTGCGGATTGCTGACCGTGATGGTGCTCAGCCAGCACTTCCTTGCATGTTGATTTTTGTAAACATATGAGCCTGTGGAATCTGGAGATCTAAAAGGCTTTTGGACATAAAGTTTATGTAGTTTGACTCCTGGCAAAAGACATTCAGTATCAACCAGCCTCTGGTGGCCCTGTTAAGGTGAATAAGGTGGAGTTGAACTCCTCAACCACTCAAGAAATAGATTTCGTAGAACAAATATTAGGAAAAAAAAAAAGTTGAGTGCTTTCCATTGTTTGTTTTAGATCTGTAGCTTTGTAAATATGAAGAAAACCTAAGAAAAACGGTTGTTTTCCCTCCTTGCATTGGACAAGGTCAAACGCTTGTAGACCTCTCCCCCGCGCTGCAGGGAAGAGAGGGGGCTGCTTGCAGTTAACAATTGAGAAGTTAAGCCTAACTTGACAACTTTCTTGACTGAAAAGGATGGAAAAAAGTACACTTGCACCATGACTAAATCTAGCATACAATTAATGCTTCTATGCAGTGCTGCGTGTTAATTGCTGTCATTGTGTGAACTGATGGTTTAAGCAAAAATAGAAGATTTTGTAACGGGTGTGTTGCTTACAGTGCATAGTCTTAGCTTGAAAGTGCCAGCCTGCAGTGGCTTTTTGAATCCATTCTGTGCTGTCAATCTCTGTGAATCGTCTTTATGGAAATGTAAAATACGTGGAAGAGAGCAAACCTGGGAAGTGTGGTTTGCACTTCGCTTTCCACTTTTCTTGTTTGTTCAGAAGCCGTAAGCTGGTGGTGTCGAAGTGCAGGTGAACGTTTCTGGATAAATGCAATTAAATCCCCTTTCACTTACCCTCAGCCCTTTTTCTCCTTCGGCAGTACATGTCACCCTGTTAATGTCCCCAGTGCCATACCCAGCTCCTACGGTATCTGTTACTGGCATACTGGGCCACCAGCTAAGCCGGCTGCAGGAATTCCTGTGGAGGTTTGGGACAAGTTGATCAGCCCGTTTGGCAGTCGGTGGCTCACTGTGAGATGAAATGACAATCTGCCACCGGTGCTTAACCCCTTGGAAGGGATTTTAGTTTCCAAGACAGACCTTTGCCCTTCTGTGAGAGGTGTTTGGTACTGCCTGGTGTGCTCTAACGGTGCTTTGAGGTTGGATTAGACAAGCAGAGCAACACTCAATAGCTCTTTTCTTTAAGAAAGTCATGAAAAGAGTGAAGGTGCCCATCATAAACAGCATCCTGAGCTAAAAAATTATCAAGGTCTGTCTCTAGCAGGGCTCAGCCTCCTCAGCAGCTGGAACCTCTGGCAGAGGTGAAGTGACCTGTCTTCAGTGTGGGGTTTTTCCCTTTTTGGTTGACATGCATCTGACGTATCTATCAGCAAGGTAGCCCATAAGCAGCTGTGCTTTTGAGGCAGGGAAGATAAAGCCCCCAGGTAGGTCTCTCCCCAGCCTGCTGCTCCCCTGATTGCAGCGCTTTTCTGGAAGCATCCTCTGGGAGCCTGGAGAAACACCACGGGAATGAGAAGCCTCAAGTCTTACATCCCACCATTGCCAAAGAGGCACTGGGAACAGCCTTCTGGCTTTTCTGGCACTTTGTTTGAACTTTCAAGCTGCTACTTTAGGCACTGTCTTTGAATAGCTTGATTTATTTTTTTGGGTGTTCAGTTGCTTAGCAACAGAGAAGAGGAAAAATAGTGAATGCAGCTAATTTGGTTTTATTACTGATAAGTTAGCATCTCTTCAATATAAAACTGTATTTTTAATAAGACTAATGAGCGGTAATTCCTGGCTTTTGCCAGGCAGAATGTTAAATAAACTGTCAATGGACTGGGTAAAGATCCTGACACCCCGGGGGGTTCACTGTTACCTGGAGCTATGCCTTGAATGTCTGTGCCTGTGTGTGCTACTGTTTGAGGGAGTTTTATGCTGCTGCTACATCATTAGGTGAGTTTCTCCGATTCTTTGTGCCTCGGTTTCCCTCGCAATAGAAGAGATTTGATTTAAAAACTAAACAAACAACAACAACAAAAACCAAACCAAAACTCCCCAGCCTAACATTAATTGTGTGAAGCAGCATACTTACTAAAGTAGGAAAATTAAAAGTTGAAAGTGTGTAAAATGAATCTGTTTGCCTGGGAAAGCATTGAAACGTGTTACCATTTTAGTGTGGTAGCGTTTCTGACTGGGAAAAGTTATAAATTTTCTGGTCTTGCATCACATGTTTGGCAGCAGCAGTTAATTTTTATCGTTCATGGGGCAACATTCCTGTTGCCCAAAAAAGCATTTGTCTGATCGAGAGCTTTCTGGAATTTGTTTATAAACCTTTTCTTGCTGCTGGAATATTTGGACAATAACAGCAGCAAAACCCCAGATAATTACAAACGATTGAAGCAATCTCTCTGTTTATTTAATCTGTTTTTATAGATTGCCTGTTCAAACTATGTCCCATGAACCGGTACTCAGCTCAGAAGCAGTTCTGGAAAGCAGCAAAGCCAGGAGCTAACAGCACAACAGATGCAGTGCTACTCAATAAACTGCACGTAAGTATTCGTGTTTAAGCTCCTCTTCATCACCAGCACTCTCATCCACACTGCTTTAGATAAGTATTTCCAATCAACTTGACACAGCTGACCAGGAGGCACTGAGAAAGCATAAAGAAACCAGTATATAAGACTCCTTTTGAGACATTCTCGGAGGTCTAACTCTTTAAACATCCTCTGATTTATGGCAACGTGCTGCTCAAGGTCTGTCTGTCCCAATATCAGTGTGTCTGATACTGGGTTAGAGTCACAGTAGCCATTTCAGCTTTTGCTGATAAACTGTGCTAGCCTGTAGTACCGCTCCACGTGAGCGTTTTGGGTGGTAACAACATAAAAACGGGACCCTCCAAACAACCACGCAGAGTAGAGGGTTCTCAGGCGTTGCGTCTTGATGTTGGGCGTCACGGGTGTTGGCTGTGCTGGTAGATGCCATCTCAGCTACCGGTCTGATAAATCTACTGGGATTCTTCAAACAAGCGTGGCTGCTGCTAATACATGTAAAGGTTGATGGGTAATTATGAGTAATTATGAGGCCAGACAGCCTCTCCTTCCTTATTAGCTTGCAGTATTTAATATTTTCTGGGTAAAATGTTGACATTCAGCACTTGGAAACCCAGTAAGGCAATTGATTGCTGTTTTTAGAGTTCCTATTTAGAAGAAAAAGCCAGCTTAACTTAAATACCATCTGTTGACTTTAGAGTTAAATAAACTCCGTGTTTATGTTAAAATTACATAGCTGGAGTACTTCGTGTCAAAATCACAATTCTAAATATTTTTAGTTTCTTTAAGCCTATATTAAGCTCATTGTAGACTGAAATACAAGATGGCCCTGCAGGAGAGTGTCATTTGCTGATTGCCATATGGCTGCCTTGCTCCTGCGTTTCACAAAGGCTGTTTGACTCATTTTGCTTCTGAAAACATAATTTTATAACCTAGAAGTATTAACTTGGCAAGGAGAAAGCTATTTTGGTACTGGCTGTAGCACAAAGGTCCCTCACTTGTGCCACATGTCTCCTGCCCCTTTGATGGTGAGAGAAGCAGACCACGGCAGCAAGCTCCGGTAACGGCGGAGTCTGGGTTTGGTTTTTCTGGTGTAAAAGGGAAGGGAAGAGTTTATGCCCACAGGTTGTGTGTGTGAGTTCGTGGATTTGAACAGAAAGTATGGTCGAAATTATTTGTAATGAAAATACTTTGTAATTGCCCTGGGTGACAATGTCATTTGAAGTTGTCTTCTCTTTCTTCAGTACATGCCAGTTCAGGTGCTGGGGACCTGTCCACGTTCATCTCACACCTTACCATTTTGTGCCAGGGTCCGTATGGGAATACAGGATTAGATTTTCCCAGTATTTAGCCTCAGTTGAGTGATGTTTGTACTGAAATGTACCACTACGTGTGAACTCCTTGCTTGATTTAGTGAAAGGATTGAAGTACTTTGCAGTTTTATTGCAGATTATTTAATATGCATCACTTTGACGTAAAGGATTAGCCTTTATGTACCACGTGTCAAATCAGGTCTTCAGTGACCTGGGGCTGATGTGTGACTTTAAAATAGTTTAGTCCCATGTATATCACTCATATATCAAAACTCATTTTTCTGCCAATCAAATGGGTACATGTGTCATCTCTTCCATGTGTTGGCACACGCTAAAAAACTCTGCGTTTTGCGTGATGTGTGTTGGGGTGGGGTTAGCTCTGCCGGTGATAAGATTTCTTTATCAGAGCATATAATTTCTAATGCAGTTGGTGATGCAAGATGTATTCATCATCACTTGCCCTTTTTTGGCTTCTGTTTGTCTGCTGGTGGAATTTATTGTCTGCCGTGGAGTGCTCAATGCTGAGGTCAGGTTATTTTAAGTTAATGCCATTTAAGGGATTTAAAATCTGGGACACTTGTCTCTCTTTGGTATCAAGAAACGGTGCTGGTTGAGAAGCTGACATCTAGTGGCCACAGAAAATGATTCTCCCTGAATGATTGTCGGTTTTGGTGCATGCTTTTGAAGTCTTAATGATATTTTCAAAGAGCACGCTATTCTCTTTATTTATAATAAATGTGGCACCCGATCCAGTGCAGGCAGAGAAGTCCTGTCTTCTGTGATTGCCGTTGATAGTTGAGGGCCCTAGTGTCTTGAAATCCTTTCTCAACAGAATACTTTGAAATCAAGGAAAAAAAAGTTGTATTTCAATAATAAAGAGAAAATTTTGCTGGATATATACTTCTGAATATATATTTGTATTTGAATGAGCAGCTGTATTCCAGGTTCTCCTGGAGCAAGAGCCAGCTATCATACCTAGCACAGCTTCTAAAAATAGCCTATTTTGAGTAAGCTGAAGATGATGAGGTTTTATGACATATATGGATAGCTCTTCCTTCGCAGTAGCTAAGCTTTGTCCTGTGTTATCGCTACTTTACCTTACTACAGTTAGGAACTGGGGGCACTTTCTTCTCCTCCAGGAGAGTCCTTGAGATCTGAGAACCAATCCATGAGCGTTGATGCTTAGCCTCCAAAAAGGTCTAGTTTTAAATTACTCTCTACCACCAGATATGAGTTAAAGCAAATACAGATAATTTTTTTAGCATGAAAAAATCATCTTTCATATAAAGAGAGAATTTCTTTACCAAATTAAATGATTTAAAACCAGCCTGGGCAAAATAGCTCCCTTCTTCTAAAACAAAACAAAGTGCAAGAGACTGGTTATAAATTAAGTTATTAAACAGAACAGTGTATCCCTGTGATCATTCAGTTTTGCAAGGGCTTTTCCTTTCGTTACCATGTTAGTGTGATCCAGAAATACAGCTGTATTTTCACAGCCAGTCTGTAACGTGGCGCAGATATCCTTCAGCCTCGTGGAGTACGAGCTCTGTGCTGGGAGAAGTTGGGAACTCGGGTATTCGGAGCTGCGGTGGGCATTTGTAAATGTCTTCTAATTAATCTTACTGCATGGTGCAGGTGATGAGAGTCATCATAAAAAGACAGGCAGTGGAAAAGTTGGGGCCTACGTTGGCAAAGTAAAATGAAAATCCAAAGTTGAGGTCCTTTTCTTTCGATGTGCATAGAAGTCAGTAGGATGTAACACAAACTTCCTGGCTTGAGTAGTTACTCATCCCTTCTCACCTTCCCTCCACAGGTATGGTGTTGCCTTCTCATGGCTTGTCTTCTGAGTTTTTGATCTCATGTTTTTTTCCAAAACTTTGTCCAATTCTGCCCAAATTACGGATTGCTTAAATGTCATGTGTCTGTCTTCCTAAAGAATTGAAAAAGAGAATTGGAAATGGTGCTGTTGGAAAAAGGGAATTACACTGTTTTGGTTGCTCACTGTTTTTCTGATTCTTTGAAATACTCATAAAGAACCTGGAGTGTTTTGCCACACCTTTATAAAACAGTTGGCAATTAAATTGTTCTCCTTTAATTTCAGCATGCGGCAGATTTGGAAAAGAAACAGAATGAAACTGAGAACAGGAAACTGCTGGGAACAGTCATCCAGTATGGCAATGTTATCCAGGTAGGCTGTGAACGTCTTTGCAAGCTGTGTAGGATTTTGCTCAAACTCCCCTGCTCAATGTGACTTTTAATTTCTGGAATTCCTGGACAAGAGTCTGTCACTTTGCAGAGTGTGACAGTGTCCTGAAGTGGGATCGTGTGAAGCAGGAACTGGGTGTATAGCTATGATGGAGTTACTTTTTTATTATGGGTTAATTGTGCTTTTTTTTGAGGTCACTGTATGGTTGCTTTGTTCAGAAATACTTCTTAGAGCCTTTACTAGAGCTGGCCATTTGGGAGATGGCACGGGCACTGTACAAAGCCAATTATGGTCTCTCACAACCACATGTTGACGTGTCAAATAATAAACTGACACAGAGAAGGAAAATCGAGCCGTATAAGTAATTGCAGTCCCTTAAGCAAATGGTATGCTGGATTCTAGGGAATGGGAGGAAGAAAAGCATTAAACCAATAAAAACGGAAAGTACAATCATTACATAATTAAAAAAGACAGATCTTTAATAAATGGGGAACATAACATGCAGCAGGTGCAGGTTCACCCTGGAATCAGATCGGACCTACATCCACTCTGTAGTGTGCCTCAGCACTTCAGGAGTAGGGATTGCTACCTGAGCGTTTAAAAGTTAAGAAGTTCCTCTACAAATGTTTTTTGTTTGATTCTGCTGACAAAACACCAGCCAACAGAGGGGGTGGCTGGGAGCACAGGCAGAGTGGGCTTTCTTCTTGCGAGGAGAAGTTGGGTGGCTGCCCTTGAAAGCAATTGCAGGATTTGGAGCAACCCAGTGGAGGAAGGGCAGGGAAGTCCCTGCTTTGGTTGAATTAAATGCACTATTGGTCTGTGTGCTTGAGGCAAAAAAAATAAGAAGTTACCTTTAATGATGAAAGAATTTTTGATTGGACCACAAGCATCAACACTATTAAGAGCAATGATAAGTTTTTGCCCATATTTTCCCGTAACTCCTAAATGCTCTGGGAGTAACCACTGTTTACGGTAGTTAAAAGGCATGAGAAAGTTCTTTCTTCACAAAAGCACCTGTCTATTAAATTTATGGGAAATTTAACAGCAGTTGGTTGGAGCTGGAATATGACCTGTTGCTGCTGACACGTTGGCACTGATGGTGCGTGGTCTGCGAGGTGGCACGCAGTGGAGGGCTGAAGGATGGCAGGTTTTTTAAGAGAGCCTTCAAAGCAGCAGTCACATTTTCTGTTAAATCAGACAGGGCAAAGCAAGATAAGAGCAACTTCACTTCTTATCACCCCCTTCTTACAGGGAACACCACTTAGTCCCCAGCATTTTACAATTTTCGGTCCTGGGGTTTTGAATGGGCTGTTGTAAAGTGACAAGAGCGTTTCTAAGTGTTTGTCGTTTGCTGGAGAAGGGACTGTTGGATTAGCTGAAGATGTTTTGTGCTGTAGGACTGTATATATACTGAAAGAAGTGTAAGTGAAATTGTGCCTGAATTCATCGATATTTTTATATAATTTAGTTTTTATTTTAATTCCTGTATCGTACTGTGGCTATCTTACGCGCGCTCACTATTTATTGAGGGGAGGAGAAATGAGCATTCTTAGAACTGAACTCTGATTCTTATTCTAGCTGCTTCACTTAAAAAGTAACAAATACTTAACAGTAAATAAGAGGCTTCCAGCTCTACTAGAGAAGAACGCTATGAGGGTGACCTTGGATGAAGCTGGAAATGAAGGTTCCTGGTTCTACATACAGCCCTTCTACAAACTGCGTTCCATTGGAGACAGCGTAAGTGCCAAGAGGAAGGTTGTCACGTGTTGCTTTGTGCACAGCTTGGCAAGGCTTGTTGCAGGAGGCCTGTCTTGCAGTTAGTGAAACACACACACCTAGTGCGTGATGTTGCAGGAACAACCTTTTCCTATGCTGTCATGAGGGGGAGGAAAATTGCTATGGTAACTTGTATTTTGGAAACGTGGAGTGATTTAAGGGAATAAGGGACCTAATTATGCTAGCCTTTCACAATTCCTGTCCAATTCAAAATGGTAGGAAATGCTGAATTCCTTCAGAAGATTTGGAGCAAATAATCAGCGTTTTTTATTTCTAGTGTTGTTAGTTTGAACTCAAAGCTCATCATTTTATGTATGAGGAGTGAGGTGGTAATGAGGTGAAATGGGTCCTGTTCATGGGAAATCTGGAAAAAAATTGGTTTTGAATTAAATGCATTACTGTTTTAATCTCTTTTTTACGAATTTGAGTCACCTGGGTATATTATCCGCATAGAACCATGCGGTAGCCAGCTCCTGTGCTCTATGGTGTAGTTCAGGCATATATTTGACACCTAAACATGAAATAGGAATAATTTATGCTGCAGAGTAGCCCCATCCATTTTGATGTGACTGTTCCTTTTCTGCAGATGCACCATCAAGCCAAGGCACGGGGTGGCACAGTCTTAGTGGCTGTAAGCTCTTAAATTGCACCAATTCTCAGACACTTTATCACTAAGAACAGTTCTTCTCATAACAGGAAAGGCTTTTTGGTTTTTAGTTTAAGCAAGACTTTGGCCTAGAAGAAGGGAAGAACAGGACCTTTACTGTCCGTAATAAAGTGCATTTGTCTTGAGTCATATGCCAGCCTGGTCAAGAATCTGATTTTACAAATTCAAGTATGTCTTGGAGGAGGAGGATTTTTGGCTGACCTTTTGCTATAGGAATTATTTGTTAAATGTTAACCAATGAAACAACTTCATGGAAAGCAGCAGATAGGTTATTTACCAGAACTGCAGTCTGTATTTCTTCTGCAAGTCTCTGAGTCCAATGGTATAGAGGCTTTTTCTGTCCAAATGACTAAGTATGATGAGCTAAATTCTGAAGCGAGCAGAATCCTGGTTTCATACTCAGTCTGGCATCTCTCCAAATTGCAAGAAGGTGATTTCCTCTCATCACTCCCATTAAAAAAAAAAAAAAAAGAAAGAAAAAGAGCTTTCTCAGGTTGCAAGCTTCTGTCTGACGCTGCACTTATCTACAGGTTGTCATTGGAGACAAAGTAGTCCTGAATCCTGTCAATGCTGGCCAGCCTCTCCATGCCAGTAGTCATCAGCTTGTCGATAATCCGGGATGCAATGAGGTAAGAGCAGACTGACACAGCTGGAGCAACTGTACAAACCTCTGTATGTTTCAGCTAAGCTGCTAAAACTTGTGTTTTATGAAAATCAGGTCATTGGTTAGTTGGTTGGTACCTGTGGCATTGTGGTTATCTCGTTAATCAGCATCTTAATATAGTTATCAGACTTTTCTGTTGGGCACTGGACAGAGGTTTGAGTTTGATCTCTTGTGCTTGACTGGCTAAAAATAATTTTTTTCTTAAAAATCAAAAGTCATGGGACAGTGATGTGTAGCAAGTGACTTCCTAGCAAGTCAGCCCTGCAGAAAGGGCTTTCCTTCTCTAGAGTAATGCAACGGGGTCTGCAATATTCTGTTGAAAATTGTCTAAAAGGTAAGGCAGTACTTTGTGGCAGCATCTTGTGCCGGCACAAGACAGTGGGACTAATGGCTTTAGTTTTCCTTTTAGGTCAACTCTGTGAATTGCAATACGAGCTGGAAAATAGTCCTCTTCATGAAATGGAGTGATAACAAAGATGATATTCTCAAAGGGGTAAGGCTCAAAACTCTGCTCGCTTCTAACTGGTTCGCTGATGGGTAATGCCAGTATTGACCGTGCTCTCTGGGCTTTGGCAGGGGGATGTGGTGAGACTGTTTCATGCGGAACAGGAGAAGTTCCTGACTTGTGACGAGCACAGGAAGAAGCAGCACGTCTTCCTGAGAACGACAGGGAGGCAGTCAGCCACGTCTGCAACCAGTTCGAAAGCCCTGTGGGAAGTAGAGGTAAGAACTGTAACCCAGGCTGGGGGTGGCTTTGTAGGAACAATTACTGTTTATGTTGAAAAACAGTGTGCCTGGATTTCTTTTTTTAGGTAAAAGTCTTCCTGGTGTTAGAAGTTCAATCTTAAAATTCTTTTACTTGCTGTGCTTTCTATGCAAAACCCAAGAGGGGTCCTGATCTCTAATGCAAATTCTGGTTCTTGACAATTCAGAAAAAGGGGACAGAGAAGCATCTACAAAGTCATTTTCTTACCAGTCCCTCAAGTTTAACGCCAGCTAATAATTTCAGCTGTCCTGCTGAGTGTACCGAACATTCTATTTTTGGTGTGGAATAATGTGATTATGCACATTCTCATTTGATAGGAGACTGCAACCCTTTGCTAGTATCCGTGCATTATTTGTCTGGATCGCTTTTTTCTTTGCTTGGCTTTTAAATAGTGTGACTGACACCTTGGCCATCACTGTCTGCTTAAAATATCTTCACTCTGTTGTAGTTATTAGAGTTGTTTTATGATTTTAAATGTTTGCCACGTGAGCTGCCTGTGAAAATCATAAAATTAATTGCAATGGTGGATAGGTGTTTTTCATATTCTCCTTCTAGAGGCGTCTGCTTTGATATACATTGAAGGCCCACCTAGAACTAACATTGGGTTGGAACTAGATGATCTTTGAGGTCCTTTCCAACTCTAACCATTCTATGATTCTATGATTACTTTGACATGTTACAACACATCAGTAGCTTCTGTGGTAACTGTCCATGTGCATGCAGTTACCGTTGGTAGATGCAAGGCGGAGGTAAGACAGTCCTTCCCCAAAAGGCACAGCTCAGCTGCCCTGAGATTTCCCTAAGGCAGTGGGTGAACACACAGAGAAGCTGATATGGAGCAACAGATCATCTGATGTTGGAGGCTCTGCTTGCCACAGGAGAGTTAGAGAGTAAATACAAGTCTTCACATTCCTCTGTACTAAGCCATTGTGTTTGAGACATTTCCAAGTGTTTTTTCTCACCCACTTTCAGAAGGTCAAGAAGTAGTTACACCAAAAAAGTAAAGGACTTTTTACATTACTTCAGGAAGTTTATTTTTAAGACATGGCAACACATGCCCATCTAGAGCACCGTCTTTAATTACTTCTCTACTAACTTGCACCATAATCTTCCTGCCATCACTCAGCAGACTCTGATGGAGTACCAGCCATGGTCAGTGACTTTGCAAACAGATATTGTCACTTGACAATAAGCAGAAAATCAATATTAATAGATTGTCAAGGTGAACGAATTGTAATCTGCTTGAAGTATTTACTGTGCTGTGTGTTGTCACACATGAAAGGTTATTTCGTCTGTTGTGGAGCTCCTCGTTCTGTTTCCTCTTACTTGTATATGGAATACAGCAAATGCTGTGTTTGAGAGGGGGCTCACTGACATGGTGTGAATGTGCTTTCTTTGTAGGTGGTGCAGCATGATCCTTGTCGTGGTGGTGCGGGGTACTGGAATAGCCTGTTCAGGTTCAAACACCTCGCTACTGGACACTACCTAGCAGCAGAGGTAGGTGCTGGGGCTTGCCTAGGAGCAACGCCTTTCCTTCCAGAGTATTCTCTTCCTTTTACCCCTTCTGAAAAATCTCTCATTTCCTGCCCTAAAAATAGACAGAGGAGAGGAGAGTGCTTTTTGGGTCCTTAGTATTAAGACAAAAGTAGATGGCTGAAGGTAGAAAACAAGATGAGAGACTTGAAAGAATACCACAGCACAGGGGTAGTCTTGAGCTTATTTCACTTTTTGTGTGAATTCTAGAGGCAGTAACTCTTCGCCTGCAAAGAATAGGCACTAAGTAGTATCCTGTCATGTGGGCAGTAGAATCAAAATGAATTTATTAATAGATGAATAAATTGTAAATGGCTGAGAGCCTTTTGGGGGGGAAATGAATTCAACTATTGTTGGTTTCTCTTGAATCACTGATTTCCGAGCGGAATTGCAGAACTGAGTGTAAAATGAAAATGCAGTTGGGCTTCAGACCAGTCTTGTAAGAACTGCAGATAACGCTTAGCTGTCCAAGCACATCATAAATAAGAATTTATCTCTCTCCATAGTGGACAGCTTTCCCCTGTTGAAGTAAGATTCCGAGACATTTTATTAAGGAAAAAAATTAAGTTTAAGGGTTATAATTTTGTGAGTTTTGCTGCTTAACACTTGTAAAAGTTTATTAAAACTACTTCTGTTTACTTTAAAGCATGGATATATCAACATGCCAATACACAAACCTCTAAGTAAAAGCTGTCCTGGATGTAAGAGTGCGTAGCAGGGCAGAAGGGCTGTCTCAGCCCACGCTGTTAACCTGACAGCTTCAGTGGGAAAAGTCCAGATCAAATATCCCCTTTTATATTTTTCTAGTAAGCAGTAGCTCTTTGTCACATGCACGCTTGCAAATCCTTTTCAGCAGTGATGCAGTATAGAGCTTTTCCAGTAAATCTTGGGTTTGTTAATCAGCCAAAACAAAAACATGGTCTTGCATTTTGCAAAAATATACTAGAGGAGATTGCTCACCTGATCCATGGTTAGAATAGTGTTTGTTCTAAAAGATTGCTGCCAAGCCAGTAATTTCTGGTTGGAAATTCCACTTGGGATTTAAAAAAAAAAACCCAACACCCTGAAACTTGGTAACTCCCTACCCTCCTTGCTCCTTCAGTGATTATCCAGAACAAGATAAATCTCTCTGCATGTTTGCAGATGACTTAACTGCTTGATTCATGGACAGACAGATGCCCGATGAGAAATGCATCCTGTTGCACAGTGTATTTTTCCTGCATGCGTGGTAGAGCTGTCCCAGTAAAGCGCCTCTTTCACAGAATAAGTTTAGACCGCGCTGAGGTTGTTTCCCCCTTCCAGCTCTGTTAGAGTTTTGACGTGCCTGTGATTCTGTTTCATCAGGTAAACCCTGACTATGAGGAAGATGACCTGGAGTGTCAATCCTCAGTAAGTATAGGCAAGAGTATGATCTTGCCCCTCATTGAGGACGGCTTGACACAGGCCCAGGTGCTTACCTGGCCAGTGCATAGGTGGTCCAGGCTTTGTTGCTAGTGAAGAAACTAAAGAACAGAATGATCTGAAGGCTTTTAAGGCCTGTCCAGAGGAGTGGATACCGAAAACTGCATTAGGCTTTAGTGAAGAGCAATGCACTTGGAACTGAATTTGTATGTTACCTGGACCCCCTTGCCTCCCCCCTTTGTAGCATCTCCTTCTGTCTTCCTATTTCTTTAAACCTTTGCCTCCTTGAAGCACTCTCTTGAATAGGTCTGAAAAGCACGTTGCTCAAGGTGACATCGGATGGCAAGTGTCCCTACCGGGATGTTCGCGTAGTGCTGTGCCAGTCAGTCGCCTGACCTCCTTGTTTAAGAAACAAATTCCCTCTCTTGTTTTAGCTTGTCACAGGAAAACCAGGATAAAGAGTCTAGAGAGCAAGAATGGCAGGGTGAGAATAATTTCGGTGCCATTCTTCTGATTTTCCTGTGAAAGCAAGTCTGTGTTGTTTTCGGTGAACGTTGTGGTGTCAAAGATTGAGTGTGCTGATGCTTTGTATTAATGGAAGCTTCTCTTTGGTGTCAGAGGGAAGCAGTATTGCTTCAGTAGTTGCAACCAGACGAAACTGGAACAGCACTTTCCATTGTGGATTATATTTTTTTTTTCTTTTGGGTTTGATTGTAGGCTTATGGAGTTTTCTTGTTCATTTATCCTGTATTATGGAAGATCTGCTCTGTTTGGATGTGGAAAAGAGCTACTCCAATTTTCAAAAGGAGATGAATGCACTGCGATGCTTTGAAATCCTGCAAGGCAGAGTTTTCCTGCTAAAAGGATTTGTCATTATAGCCTGGCCATTAAAAGGCTAACCCTTGCCCCCCGATACTGAGCTATTATCCTGATTAGTTCTCAGTGGTATTTGGCAGCAAACACTGATCTTCTGACAGCTTGATTTCAGTAAACATACTGGAAAAATGGAGAAATGAACAAAAAACCTCACAAAGCTATCAGGAGAAGGGGGCATCAACATGGAACTATTTTGTTGGCTTAACTTTTGGAAGTTAATCAGTGGCAAGGTCTTTTATGTAGACATCTGCCCTACTGGTGTTCTGTTAATGCCTCCTCCTGAAGTGCAGTAATCATGGTAACGCCCTGGCTTCAGAGTTGTGGATTTTTTCCCTGCTGTCTCTTTACCACTAGGTGGCAAAAATAGACCATAAAGAATGGGATCAGGAGCACATAATTCACTTCCGACACAAAGTTCCTGCATCGTTTAACATTCACTAGTGACAGGATGGTGTAGGCTGCTCTGTCCACCTTCATCTAAACTCCAGCTTTATCCAAATGTGAGCCGTCTGCAAGACAGCAGGTTTCTTTGCACAGCTCTGTGGTTTTTCGTTGTTCTCTCCTTGCACCTCAGGGAGCTGCACAAGAACGGGGTTTGAATGGGCATGGGTGAGATGCCAGCTGGTACCCTTGCAACCTTAAAAAGGACTGCTTTTGTCAACTCTGGGGCCGAAGTTTTAGTTCTCCCTAAATTGCCTTATTTCCCACTTTGTGATTTACTGCTCACTTTCAGCTTTGCCACAGTGTCTGTAACTGACCTGTTGTAAGTACGAGTCGTGAGTACAGAGCAGCTGCCTTACTGTGAGGATGAAGGAGACAGCTGAAACTCAGAGAATTCATTCCAAGTGAGCGAATTTCTCCTGGTGCAAAGCCTCCAGATGGACTCTGTTCAGTGTATAGCTGCTCCTTCTCTTGAAGGCACATTCCCAATGTGAATTTCTGTTCCATACGGCTAACTGTCTGTTCCCGTGTGCAGAATCAGACTTTAAATGTCACCACTTTGCAGCCAAGTTCATTGGCTAGAAATGTGCTAACTGCAGAGTATCCCGAGGCACAAGCAATGTTAGATGCTTTGCCTGTGTGTTTAAGGATGGCAATGCCTTACACCAGGACTTTGAAAGACAGATACCCAAGTGCTGACTGCTTTGGGTGCCTGCCTTCTGCTGGTGCCAAGATCACAGAGACCCTGATATATTGGCTACTTGATCATTTGGAGAATTCCATCTAGGATTTAGATGCTTATACGTGAACAGCTGGCTCCTGCGTTGTCAGGCAGTCAGCAACTTTTTTATTGACCAGTGATAACTGGTAGTTCCCTAGGAAAGGTTTTAGAAAAAGTTGTCATTCCTTTTTCCTAGTTTATTTTTTCCTACTTTTTTGTCCTTTCATCTAAAAATCCAGGGTTTTACTCAATTGATGTTAGTACCTTTACTTTGTTAAAGGAGGCTGGTAATTTGCTAGCACCTTGGAAATAAAGATACTTCTGATGCTATGTCCTTCATGACGTATCATTGTGTTGGAGGGCATCATCAGGTGAAGTGTGACCAGCAAGGCAGCCAACTTCTTGGTTAGCTTTTGTTTCATTTGTCCATGTGAGTCCTGGTTTTGCTGCTGAAGTCAATGATTTCCCAGCAAAATTGTTGGTACACAGTGTTGCTGATTTTCATCTTTGCAGCTCGCGTAATTACTTTGTTAGAATGGTAACTGCAGTACATTGAATATATTGCAAAAGCCAGTAGTGTCAGGGGTGGGGTTCTTAGCAGATGTGGGTCATCTGAAACTGGTCAGAGTTCCCAGTGGGATGAGTGGCCAGGGAATTTTGAGTCTCTTCTGGCACTGTCTGCAAGACATAACCTCTGTGGTTTGGGATTTATTGTGTTTGTGATCCAGAAATACTCAGAAGTTATTAACACCAGGGAACGTGAAGAAATGGTTGGCAAAATCAGCTACTGGTCAGTTCTACTGGTGTCCTAAAGCCCAGCTGTCTTAACTGGTACTTGGAGTAGTTCACAGTTGTGTCTGCAAATTACAGGACACATGTGTTTAACACTGGGCAGGTGGGTCTGGAGGGGTTCCTCTGACTGTGTGTGATGGGACTTCTTCCACAGCTGGACCCTGAGCAGGATGCCTCCAGGAGAGGCTTGCGCAGTGCTCAGGAGAAGATGGCATACTCGCTGGTGTCCGTGCCTGAAGGAAACGATATCTCCTCCATATTTGAGTTGGACCCTACCACCTTGCGAGGAGGAGACAGCCTTGTCCCCAGGTACAGCTAAGCATAGCGTTAGCACTGAGTATCTGCTTTGGAGTTTGATTGATAATTTAAAAAAAAAAAATTAAAGGTGAAGCTGTCTCTCACTCTTTTGTTATCCTTTGGATTTAAGATTCTTCCTCAAATTAGTATAGAAATACTTAGCAAGTACCTGAAGCTTCACTTTAGTACTTTACAATTGAGTTATAAGTAGTAGAAACTGATTTTACAGATGGGAAAATTGAGATTAAGAGGTTTATTTGCCAGTGGACAAACTGGGACTAAAAGCCTTGGCTGTCTTATCAAGCCACTCCCATGACCTGTCTGTAGTATGTTAGCTAGGATGTAACATCAAGTATTTAGCACTTCTTTTTCTCTTGTTTACATGTCCTTCACTGTTCATATGGTACCTCTTGCTACTAAAAAGGTGCTGTACCCCTCAAAGAGAGTCTGCATGCAGGCTCTTTGCTGTCCATTCCCACTGAGAAAGCATGGCATGTTTGTTCCATCTACTTTGTCTGAGCAACTCTCTAAATCATCAGATACTGTAAGTTAGCAGAAGCTATTGTAGCCACCAAAAGGAACTGTCCTGGCTGCCTTTTCTGTACTTTGGGCTGCCATGGTTGTGTGGAGAGAGGAGCCTGTACTGCACCAGAGAGACTGTTTCTTATCCTGGCCTAAGATGCTCGTCTGACTGCGGCATGGCATCTTTTATCAAAGAGCTGGTACATGCAAAATAGTGCCATTGCCAGAAATACCTGGGAGAACCAAGTCTGGGAGCTGCTGTCCTCATAGGATTTCTGCTGGAGAAAATTGTTGTGTGCTGGTCTCGTGTTCTCATATCTTAATGGACCTTTGATGCTTGTTCAACATGGACGAGCTACACAGAGAGTCAAAAAATTCTCAGTTTAGGAAATGTAAGATCTGTATCAGGCAGTTATGGGTTGAAAAATAAAAAGGTAAGGGAGGAAGCCAGTAGCTCAGGTACACTATAGCAGGTGGACATGTGAGGACTCGAAGAGGCTTAATTTGTAACTGTGTGGCAGCTGAGTTACAGCAACAGAGTATAGATGTAGTTCTGTTTTACAGCAGAATCTATTTCATTACACAAGACAACTTCTTAAGGTGAATTTATAGAATGAAATAAAGAGCCTAATTCCTGTTATGGCATGCAGCACAGATAAAGATGACACCTTTTTTCCTGCTTGTTGCTGCCAACATCTTGCAATTTGAACAATGCGAAGGTTTCCCGTCTGGGAAACTGACTCATGCTTTGAAACTTCTGACTTTCTTTCAGGAACTCTTATGTCAGACTTAGACACCTTTGCACTAACACCTGGGTTCACAGTACCAACATCCCTATTGATAAAGAAGAGGAGAAACCTGTGATGCTTAAAGTAAGTCCGTTGACAGGCTGGGAGAGTTGGGGCTGTTCAGCCTGGAGAAGAGAAGGCTCCAGGGTGATCTTATTGCAGCCTGCCAGTACCTAAAGGGGCTACAGGAAAGCTGGAGAGGGACTTTGTAAAAAGGCATGTAGTGACAGGACACGGGGCAATGGCTTTAAATTGAAAGAGGGGAGATTTAGATTGGGTATAAGGAAGAAATTTTTCACTCTGAGGGTGGTGAGGCACTGGACAAGGTTGCCCAGAGAAGCTGTGGCTGCCCCATCCCTGGCAGTGTTCAAGGCCAGATTGGATGAGGCTTTGGGCAACCTGGTGTAGTGGAGGGTGTCCCTGCCCATGGCAGGGGGGTTGGAACTGGATGATCTTTGAGGTCCCTTCCAACTCAAACCATTCTATGATTCTATATAAGCACGTCCTTTGATTCCTGTACTTTTCAGGAAAGTGGTGTTGGAAGGAGAAGTTCCAGTCCCTTGAGACCGCTGGGTTTGTCAAACAGCAGGCAGCTCAGCAGCGATCCATAGTGCCTACGCAAAGTGTTTGATCTAAAACATTAGGTTTTCCTAGCAGTTTACTAGTTATGCTGTTCAATTTCTACTGTACAACAGTCATCACAAGGATAACTTTTTCTGCTGTTTACAGCAGAAACATCTCCTGATGTTTTCCCGGGTTTAGGAACACCTTTGAGCTTGCACAGAGTGGTACTATTCTCAAAGTTTGGCTTCACCAGTAGCCTCCTACTAAGTGGAGCATGGCTTTTCTGTTTTATTATCACGGAGTGTGTGAATCACTACTCTGTTTTCTGCCTTTTGGTGTGATGATAAAACTTCTCTGGGTTTCAGATTGGTACTTCTCCAGTGAAAGAGGACAAAGAAGCTTTTGCTATAGTACCAGTTTCCCCTGCAGAGGTTCGGGACTTGGATTTTGCAAATGATGCAAGTAAGGTTTTAGGTTCCATTGCTGGCAAGTTGGAAAAGGGGACAATAACCCAGAATGAAAGACGGTAAGGAAGCAAGAATTTTGTTCTGATAATGCTGTTTCCTTTACTCAGTAGCTATTTCTTTGAAAATTTTATCTACGTACGCCATCTTCAGGAGAGGGATTTTGTTTCCTACTTGATTAGATTTAAAAAAAAGTGGATGCTTTCACTGTTGATGTGTCCGTAGTGGAGGCTCTCGAGCCTGTTCTGTCAGCTCTCCCTGCTGCTTTGTGAAATGAGAGCATGAGAACTGTTGGTGTGAACTGGGAATAATCCACAGCATACCTTTCTTGATGGGCTTTGCAAATTGAGTGTGGGAATTTATAATCCATCTTGTGAAGACCGAACACATGACTTCTTGCAAATCCTCTGACAATATCCGTGAAAAGTACGTGACCGCACAAAAAGAGCGCGGAGTGGGCTGTGTAAAACCAGGGCCAGTGTGCCTCTATAGCCAATATCTTTTATTTGGCCTTTGGAGAGATTATCACCCAATTAATTTTTTTTTCTGGCAATTTGAAGAACTGCTAAATAGAACTTGGCAAGCGTATAGTTGCCCTAAAGTGATATTGTTGTCTTACTGCTGCTGTGTTTTAGCTATTAGACAGTAAGGCTGCAGCAATAGGGAGTGTTAATTGCTAATTTTAAGTTCTGTACAAACCTGTGTGCTTTATCCAGCATCTGAGTCCATCTCTAATTGATTTTCTTTTTTCACTTAGCATTTTGAAATCTATGTAAGCTTACACTGACGTTTGTTCTTTTAGCAGATAAAATTTGTAGTCCTGTATTAACAACTTCTGGCTCTTCTGTAGATCTGTTACCAAATTGTTGGAGGATTTGGTCTACTTTGTTACCGGTGGAACTAATTCTGGACAAGATGTTCTTGAAGTTGTGTTTTCTAAACCTAACAGAGAACGGCAAAAACTGATGAGAGAACAAAATATTCTAAAGCAGGTAGGCTGCATTTTTCTCTAAACTCTGCCTGCAAGAAGGGTTGTCAGAAAAGAGAACCTAATAGTAGAGAACCTGGCCCAACTATTGGGACCTAAAGATCCTTTGATTTTTCTAGCTTGCAGTGGGCTGTAGGCATACCATTGCTAGAAGGAAAAAGAAAAAAATCACAGATTAGTGTTGTATAAAGGTGATCAACAATGTTTTCTGTCCAGGCTACTTTATGGCCAAGAAACAAACTTGGTAACTACAGTGTATTTCTGATGTACCTTTTAGAAATGTAAAGACACTGACCCAGTGTTTTTACATCAATTTTAATCAGATGAAAACAGCGTCTTGAGGGATTTTATCATTGTTTTTTAATGTATCTATAGATTTTCAAGCTGTTGCAAGCACCGTTTACGGACAGTGGCGATGGCCCGATGCTGCGGTTGGAGGAGCTCGGAGACCAGCGTCACGCTCCCTTCAGGCACATCTGTCGGCTTTGCTACAGAGTGCTGAGGCACTCTCAGCAGGATTACAGAAAGAATCAGGTTTGAAATATGTCTGTAGCTTTCAGTGCCACTAACGTGGTTCCAGTGCTCCAAAGAAATAAAACGTGCATCCCGTTAAAACCCTGCTATGCTGTGATTGTACGGTCAGCAAGAGGTTTTTGGGTTGCTGGGTTTTACTCTATCTGGCATTGTTCATCTTGATCAGAGACTGTATGCAGTGTAATTAGTACCAGTTCTAAGGGGAATTTAAGAAGGCAAAGGAATTGCTGTCAAATCTAGGAGAACTATAAGACTTTCTTCACTCTGGCATATTCTATGAGCTCTGTCAAAAGTTGACCTGTGAATTAAGGCTGTTCATTTTTTGTTGCCATTTATTAAAAACAAGCTTGTGTCAGATAAGGATAAACGCCTTGGTGGTGTCTAGCCCAGGAAGGAGGGAGGCGTTCAGGTTTTCTGTCATCACTTGTTTTCTCTCAAAAGAACAACAGTTTGAATCTAATCCAGTTTGCTTCTTGGGATGTCAATATTGACAAACATCTTGCTGGTTTCTGTTTTTATTTTATTAAAGGCTGAGAATTTATTACACCACCTCCCTTTTCCCCCCCTCTATGTTTTGAAGGAATACATTGCGAAGCAGTTTGGCTTCATGCAGAAGCAAATTGGCTACGATGTCCTGGCCGAGGACACCATTACAGCTCTGCTTCACAACAATCGCAAGCTCCTGGAGAAGCACATCACGGCCGCAGAGATTGACACTTTTGTTAGTCTTGTGAGGAAAAACAGGGAGCCCAGGTGAGGTCTGAGTTTCTGAGGATATGGTTACCCTTTTCCTCTTCACCTTCTGAGAAAAATCTGTACCTACCAATGTGCCAGTAAGGAAGCACAGATAGTTCACTTCTTTCTTTTGGCACTCGCCATAACATCCCCCTCAGGCAACAGTCGCACTCTGCAATGTTAAAATGGAGATCCGAATGTTTTCCTTTTGAAATGTAGATTGTTTCAGTCTAGATCTCAACAAGGATTGATACCCTTTTGGCTCGCATTTTCCAACAGGTTTTTGGATTACCTCTCAGATCTGTGCGTTTCCATGAACAAGTCTATTCCAGTGACACAGGAGCTGATTTGTAAAGCCGTGCTGAATCCAGCAAATGCAGACATTCTCATTGAAACTAAGTAAGTTGATGCCTTTAAGGATGCTTTTCCTAGTGTGAAACAGAAGGAAGGTGGTTCAAAGCTGAGCGTGCTGCTGGCACATCTAGAGGAGGCAGTTAAGTGTGTGTGGGGTCCTCTTCAAATACCCAGTAAACCGGTATCGATGACAACAGTCAGAGGCATCATTCATGTTTGATCAAAGCAGCCAGACTTTGCAGGAAGGTGTGCAGGGTCCTGTGGACCTGGTGCTCCTCTGTGCCTCAGGCTTTTCTCCATGAGCTTTTCTCCACGAGTACCTTGGGTGCGTGCCCCGCAAACAAAGGCAGAAGCTGATGCATCTCTGCTCAGCCCTTTCTTCTGCAGTTGGGAGTTTGGTCTCCAGCTCTCAGCGTTGCCCTGAAGCATCCTAGGAGGCACCAGTTCCCAATCATCTTTCATAAAGATGGGTTTATTCAATATGTGGAATTAAGGCACAGATAGTTGTTGTCAAAATACCGTAGAAGGGAAGCAGGTCTTTGTCAGGTAGTATTTAAAACATGAATGGATGAGAGTATTCTTGCACGTTTAATTCTCTTCATGAAGTCATAAAGACTGTATTTATTTCCACCAGCACTTATAGTTGCTACAGCATTTTTTTGTTCTTGCCCTTGTGTATTTAATTTTTTTTTTCAGATACATGATCTTTTTTTTTTTTCTGTAGAGCTAAAAGCCCCCAAGTAACTGATTTGTTCCTAGTTATATATATGTTTATATATAGTTACCACATAAGCAGAAAGAAATTCTGGTCCAATAAGCATTTATGGGATACAGACCTAATTGATTTTTAGATATTTTTGTTTACCAAGTCCTTTCCTAATCTGAATGATCTTTGAACCAATTGTCCTATAAAGATGTTTTTGAAAGTCAGTTAGATGTGTCTTTGACTACTTGTTTCTTTATCTTCCTCAATTGAATGGAGCTGAAACACTGGTCTTAATGCTGAGTGGAAATCTTACAATCTAAATTAATTCTGAACTCATGCTTTTAATAATAAAACACAGATTTTATTTAGTAAGCTGCTACTGCTGAAAGAGTAACATACTCTGCTGCTTCTTTGCAGAGTTGAGGAATAAAATTTGCTTTCTGAATGCAGGTGAGATGATAGAATTAGTTACTTCTACATCACCAGTACATTTTAGCAAGTGTCTTTTTTAGCGAGTGTCTTCAATGTTCAAAAAGATCTGCATGAGTCTTGGCAGTTTGTGATCTAACCTACCTTCCTTCTGGCAGGCTGGTCCTCTCTCGATTTGAGTTTGAAGAAGTGGCAAGTGGAGAAAATGCCTTGGAAGTTGGAGAAGATGAGGAAGAAGTGTGGTTGTTCTGGAGAGACAGTAACAAGGAAATCCGCAGTAAGAGTATCAGAGAGTTGGCTCAGGATGCTAAGGAAGGGCAGAAGGAAGATCGGGACGTACTCAGCTACTACAGGTTAACACACGTGCAGTAGTTGGCCACCAAAGTTCATCTAGGCTGTGTGTGGAAGCCTTTGCTATATGGGCTGCAGTTGGTTTGGAAGAAAGGGTACTGGTTTCACGGACAAAATAGCATTTAGTGAGTGAGGATGAAGTCTCTTTGAAGTGAGAGTTGAAAGTACAAAGTCTATTTGTGGTGAGGAGTCCAGTTATTAGCATAAGCAAGTTTAAACTGATTTTTTAGTTAAGAAAAAAAGCCACAAAACCATAGTTGAGGCTCAGAGTGCATCGAGTTTGTGCAGCACTTAATGCCTGTATTTCTGCTTGGTTTCCTGGTAAGTGGGTGTTACGAGAGCTGGTATGTGAACTGTTGAGGTTACCTGTGTTCGGATGGGAGCTGTGGGAAGAACAGGCTTTCAGCGTGCGGAGAGCTTTGCTTTTGGTTTTACAGAAGTCACTGCTGTTCTCCCTGCCTCCTAAACATCTCTCTACTCTCAGAGCCTTTAGTCGTCCCGTAGGACAACCCGTGAAGTTAGATTCATAGATTCATAGATTTCTAGGTTGGAAAAGACCTTAGAGATCATCGAGTCCAACCATCCCTAATCCCCATTAAACCATATCCTCAAGTAGCTCATCCACCCTATTCTTAAACACATCCAGGGATGGGGACTCAACCACCTCCCTGGGCAGCCTATTCCAGTGGCTGACAACCCTTTCAGAGAAGAAATACTTCTTAACATCCAACCTGAATCTCCCCTGACTAAGCTTATGCCCATTTCCTCTTGTTCTATCACCCATCACTAATGTAAAGAGCCCTTCCCCTACCTCCCCACCATCTTTTCTCAAGTATTTATAGGCCGTAATCAGGTCTCCCCTCAGCCTCCTCTTCTCCAGGCTAAACAGCCCCAACTCCCTCAGGAGTTGGACCTCATGTTAGGACCATGTCGCAGGCTTGGTTTGGTGGGTGTGCAGTGCTCTTTCGTACGGCGTGAGCTGTGCTTTTAGCAGCTTCTGACATGAAGCGATGTTTCCAGATGACTTGACAAGACACCAAGTTCTTGGCATAGTGGAAGATCAGGTTTCAGCCCAGACCAAATTCCTGCGTCTGGGTTATAAATTTCTGAGAGTAGTTTGACGGACTTGATTGTGGTGATGCAGAAAGTACAGCTAGATTTATTTTTTATTTATTTTAATAGCTATCTTATTTTTGCATTATCTCTTCCATTGCAATGATTCTTGCAGTAGACTTCCTAAAACATGTTTTTATTTGAGTCTACTGAGAGGCTGAGCTCAAAAGGATACCTCTTGTATATATTTTAAAAAATCATGTCTGCTTTCGAAATAGATTCTCTTGCACTTGTTTTTAAATAGAATTGATGGTGTTAATTATTTTTAGTCTATGTTACAGATTTGTGAATGTGCTTAAAACAAGAGCTTAGGATATGGTTTGGTCAAATCCCCATGAGGAGTGCTGAGAGTGAAAAGGAGGCTGCTTTCAATTAAATGTTCTGTTTTTAGGAAACCTCACAGTTGACACTGTTCAACACAAACCTGTATGAATACTCGTGGATGTTGGACATGTGCTTTACGACTACAGGCATTTTAATTACCAGCCCATCGAATGTGCATGCCTTAAATGCTAGTTGTTTGCTTTTAGTTTATGGACCAAAAAGCTGAGGAATTAAGTTTAGTTTTTCTCTACCAATTCTTTGCCCGAAGGGAGCACAGAGGTCAGTAGCTGTTTAATCAGGTACCAAACTTTTAATGGTTCTGTGGTCCATCTACATTGTTGCCTTGGTGAACAACTGTGGCTTTTCAGCATCAGTAGGAGGTCTTTGGTCTTCTACAGTATTTAGGCTGAGTTGCCTTAAGTGGTCTTTGGATTCGTCTGTAGCTTTCATAAACAGCATTGCTTAATTCTATGTAACTCTTCAGAAAATATGACAGCTCCTTTTACCCTATTTTTCACTATTTTACATTTTACTAGTGTTTGTAAGTACTTAATTCTTTCCATAATAAGTATAGCTGTATTACTGGTTAATATAAGATTCATTCTGATAATACGTAAGAGCACATCAGCACTATGTAGTGGACACTTCTGGAAAGGAAAGTGTAAGCTGGTTGTTTATGGATATTTTATTGTTATTTTTTTTTCCCCTTGAAGATACCAGCTGAACCTCTTTGCTAGAATGTGCCTTGATCGACAGTATTTAGCCATAAATGAAATATCTGGCCAGCTGGATGTGGACCTCATTCTCCGTTGCATGTCTGATGAAAACTTGCCGTATGATCTGAGAGCGTCTTTCTGCCGGCTAATGCTTCATATGCACGTCGATCGTGACCCCCAAGAACAAGTAACACCAGTGAAATATGCTCGTCTGTGGTCTGAGATACCCTCTGAAATTGCCATTGATGAGTAAGTCACGTTCCTTCTCCTCCAATGGAAAATACTCTGGTGAAAAACCTATCCAAAACCACAGCTAGACTGGAGGCATTATTTCTTGACCATAGACTTGTATTGACTCTTTATAGTGCAAATAATTTAAAATTTATTGTACTTCAACTGTTCAGAACTCCATTTTTTCAGTTGGAGAAAATGAACATTTAGAATTCGTGTTAAACATCAGGAATTTGAGTCTTGTCTGTATTAGTGTTGGTGTTTAGAGGTTTCTTGGTTTCCTCTCCCTTCCCTCTTTGCTAGTCTGGTTTTCTTTGCTGAGAGATGCAGTAGACCATATTCAACTTCAAATGCCAAAATAGGAAAACAACTGGTTTCAGCTCTGGCAGAGGCTAAACAGTGATCCATGATCAAACAGGAAAACAAAAGTAGTTAGTGGAAGGTGGTGGGGATTGTCTTTTTTCGAACGCTCTCTGCACACACTGAGAAACAAACCTAGAATTTGTGTTAAGAAAAATTAATGAATTGTTTTTATTTGGAGAAAAAATAGCATCCACAGTCAGCATCTCTTGGCTGCATCCGTTCTCCTTAATGCTGTACATAGCTTGTCATTGTTTCCACTAAAATAATAAGGGTTTCTTTTTTTATTTATTGGGACAAAATTCTCTTTTTTTGTTTTCCTCAGACATTTTTAAATAGTGCAAAATGAGCATATGGGATAAAACAGCAAAAGCCAGGAAATTATGGTGTCAGCTTCCTGACTTTCTCGTTTGGATAAATTATTTAACAGCCTGTAACTTTTCTTAGATTTTGACAAACCAATGAAAAATTATGTCGGGGAAAAGAGCCCTGTGTATTTGCATGCTAAGTTTTGTGTTTTGTTTTGTTTTTTGTTTTGTTTTGTTTTTTCCTCTTCAGCTATGATAGCAGTGGAACTTCCAAAGATGAAATTAAGGAGAGATTTGCACAAACAATGGAATTTGTAGAGGAATATTTAAGAGATGTGGTGTGTCAGAGGTTCCCTTTTTCTGATAAAGAGAAAAATAAGCTCACTTTTGAGGTAGTTATCCAGTTCTGATTTTATCCTTTTTTTTTTTTGTGGAATGTTGGTACTTTTTTCAACACCAGGTAGATGGGCAAGTAATCAGTGAGTTTTAGTGGAAAGGCTCCTCCTTTCCACTGCAGTCCTTTCTCCTCGTGCAAGTAACCCCACTGAAGTTTGTGATGATAGTTCTTGAAATACAATTAATGAATGTGAGCTTATGTCGTAGATTTGCAGCAGCCTTGTTTACTTTTTGTGCTCTCAGTGTTATTGCAAAGTCAAGCTTTACTGGAATAAATAGTCTGGAAAACTGAACACTGTGTCTGCATGCACAGATCATCTCTAGAGCTTACAGTAGTACTCACGAAGAGAACAATACAGTGTCCTGTGACTTACTGACCTATTAAAATAGTCTGGCTGTGCAAATAAAATGTAGCAAATCCATGCGATAGTATTCTGTAAATAACCATTAATTTAAGAAAAGATGTGATACTTCTTGAAAAAAAAAATATATATTTGAGGGAATGTACTTCAGATGATGGGGCTATGTTAAATATTTGCACTGTATGTGAAATTATTATGTGTGGCTCTTGAAGCAGTGCATGTGGAGGACTTGTGGGGGAAACTATAACTTAGCTTTAGATGAGATTTTTTTTTCCATTTTTTTGTAAGACAAAACTGTAAAAAGCATCTGTCCATTCCCTCTGGTCTTGACCTGTCTTATCTTTTCTATAATTAGACAAATATGGTCTCATTTTGTAGCTATAGAATATCAGTTGCAGATACAGACAGTTACTCCAGACACTGGAGTGTTTGTAGGCAAGTAGAAAACTTTCTGATGAAATGCAGAGCCATACAGTCTTACAGAATGACAAGGTTTTATGATAAGAATGAGACTCACAGCCAGGTTCTTGATCTTTTCACTGTGTTATGACAACTTGTGATAGCAAAATGCTTAGTATTAATCAGGCTTTTTATTATTATTTTGGTAGGTTGTTAACTTAGCCAGAAATCTGATATATTTTGGTTTCTACAACTTCTGTGACCTCCTCAGACTAACCAAAATCCTCCTTGCTATATTAGACTGTGTGCACATCACTACCATCTTCCCTATTACCAAGATGGCAAAAGGCGAGGAAAGTAAAGGTAAGGCTGAAAAGCGATCGGCAGAGCAGATGGTTCTTTGGTAGCTTCTAGTTAACCTCAAAATGTCAATGTGGGTCCACAATTCTCTACTGCCTTCTGACCATGACTTGGTTGTACAAATGGGTAATGCCTGTGATGAAAGAGGGAGAGGGCAGGGCGTTTCTGAAAGTACTGCAGTGCTCCTGTTGACTTCCATCCGTTCCAGGGATTTAGGTGTCCACCTGGCCTTGTTTAATGTTGAGACAATTTCTCTCTGTTGGATGTGAAGGGTCCTTGCCCTGTTTATGCAGTCCCATTACACCATCATAACCTTACCTGTTTACCTCTCTGAAGGAAGCAATGTGATGAGATCAATCCACGGAGTCGGTGAGCTGATGACCCAGGTGGTGCTCAGAGGTGGTGGGTTCTTGCCCATGACTCCACTCGCTGCTGCTCCCGAGGGTAACGTCAAGCAGAGCGAACCAGAGAAAGAGGACATCCTGGTAATGGACACAAAGCTGAAGATCATTGAAATACTTCAGGTACTAGCAATGCAGATTGATGTAGCATCTCGTGCTTTTTTTAATTGAAGCATTAACATGGAGCCTTGCTGCCTCTTGAGTAACTCCTGCTTTGTATGGGCCTCTTCAGCTGGTACAGCATTACAAGGGTGACGTTTTCAGGCATGCAGCCCTCAGCTTGCACGTGGCAGTACTGTGCCATTACTGAAACAATTTAGTGGAAACGAGTTTGCAGTAGACATCTGCATATTTAACAGTGATTTGTAAATATCTGGCTTGCTGAAGCAGAGCACTCGTTTTTCACCTACTGTCTTAGTAACTTCTCTGAGTCTACGAGTGTCTTGTTAAGTGATCCAAGGAAGGGGGAGATAATTGAGACTCCTCCTCATACAGCCATCAGCCTGAAGTGTGTTTTAAGCACGGACATTTGCCAGCCCCGCTGTCTCGTCCATCTCTGGCTTTTCTCACTTGTTCACTCCTAAGTCTTTGGGACACAAAGAAAAGTGTTTTGCCTTTTCCACAGCGCTGCCTCCATCTAGATGTTGCTGCAAAATTCCTGCACTGAGATCCATCTTCCCTCCCTCAGTGTAGGAGCCCCTTTTCTGTCCGGTAACTGCCCGGCTGAGCTCCCAGAGGCCGGAATGCTGCACAAGCCTGTGGGCACAAGGATGCAAAACAGCAGGAAAGCCATGGTGTGCCTTCCCCGTGGGAGCCTTTGCATGGAGCTGGCTTTGGGGTTGTGCCCTTCCCCTCAGCAGCAGATGCAGCACGAAGGGGAGACTCGATTCCCTTCCTTTCACCATGGCTAACTTTAGTTAAAACTGGAACTTCTCTTATAGCCTGACATGTGTAATGGGATATTTCAGTGTGCCAGTGTTCCTCCTGTTCTTATGGGTTATTAAAACTGGCTTTAAGCTTTTTCTCCTAAACTTGAGAGACCTGCAAGTGTTCTTTGCATTGTACTTCTCTTCTCAGGAGGGTTGTTATGATACCACCGGGAGGGTGGTCTCTGCCAGGCTGGAGGTTTCACTGGCACTGGTGGATACAGCCCACCTGGGCTGGCAGGAGCTGTTGCATGGCAGCTCTTGGCAGCTCGTGTTCAGCATCCTCAGCCACAGCACCCGGGGAGCCTGTGCCAGGAGGACAGCCGCGCTTCTCTGTTAGATTCCTGCTGGTCTCAGCACGGAGATGGAAATGCTGCTTTCCTTTCCTGGGGGGCAGGGTGAGGATGGCTGTGTTGGGCAGTAACAAGGGATCAAAACTCTGCCAGAATCTTCTGCTCATAAGTATTTGTTACTGTGTGCATATCATAGACTCATTGAAATCACTGAAAAAAAAAATAGAATTCTGAGGATTTTTAAGAAAACATTTGTTTCTTAAAAACATACTCTTCTCCAACTTAAATTCACATCTTTACTATGTTGATCTTGCATGTTGGTAGCACTGCCTTATGTGTAAATTGTACATATACTGGGAACAGGCAAGTTATTTCAACGTTTTTCTACTTCTGTATCATCAGTTTATTTTGAATGTGAGACTGGACTACAGAATCTCCTGCCTACTTTGTATATTTAAACATGAATTTGATGAAAGCAATGCCCAGATGTCTGAATCGCCCACTGGAAGCAGTAATCAAGAAATGCCAGCTAATGTTCCAGGTTAGTTGTTTTGTTAAGAATGAATTCGAGTGGGTTAGGGAAGACTCTCTGGTCTTAGAGGTGCTAATTGGGTAATTGATTCAGGTTCTTGCTTTGGCACATGGACAGTCCCCTTAAAGCAGAGTAACCTGCTAGTAGCAGGAATAATGGTAGGGATCCTTTCCATATACCCAGACAAAACCCAGAATTTATTTGTACTCTCTCCTACTTGTTTCCATGTTTTAAATGTGACCAAAAGCCTGAGATGCATCCTCTAAAAAAACCCTGAAATAAACACTATTATGTGTGATCTGCATCAAGTTCCAATTAGATCTTTTGTATTAATGTTTCTGGGTGAAGGAAAAAGGTCCCCAAAGTAATCTGATTTCCTTCATCCCTTTCCCTTGGCCCGATGCCTCTACCCACCCAAATTTCTCTTTCCAAAGGTATCGCAGGAAGGCAAGATGTCTCGAGGTGTCTGTATCTCAGTGCTGCTAGACCAGTGCATGAAAGTGAGCGGTTTAGGAGTTGATCATGTCCAGTGTTGTTCTTAATTGAAAGCAGGATAGTTAGTGGATGGGATAGGTGGGGCATTGTCAACTGCTGTGTCGCTTTCCAGGGGAAAAGAGTGTTCTGTAGGTAGAACTTGTACTGTGTAGGAATAGCTGGGCTTGAAAAGTGCAGCTTAATACACATCAAACAGTTTTTCTTCCTCAATTTCAGGACTGTATCTCTAGATGCAAAGGAGAAAGATAAGGAAAATCTGGTTTAGATGTGAAGTCTTCAAAGGGAGGCGACTGTTTCTTTTGATCTTACTTCAAAGGGGACATGTTTACTTTTTTCTTGGGCTGCCTGTCCGGCAGCCCCCTGGGGTACCAGGGCCTTCAAAACTGGGCTGGCGGGGAGACCGAGAGCTCCTTCTGTGAGCTGAAGCTTGGAAGAAAAAGGGAAAATGTTTTTTGGCAAAGATGTAAAGTCCCCATGCTCCTTCTGTTCACCTTTGCAAATGCTTGTGAAAGATTTGGAGCTCTGGCACTGTTTTACCATTTTTAGTTTTTTATTTCAGAATATTGGTCTTTGCCCATGTGATAATATACACCTTATACTGAAAAATGCAAAGACCTTTTTGTCTGTTGAGCACAGGAGCATTGCTCTCATTGCTGAATTTATCACTTTAGAACTTCTGCAGGCTGAAGTTTGGTGTTTCTTGTGGCTGGTCCCTCTGAATGACTTGGCCAGGTTCGATGAGGCTTTGGGCAACGTGGTGCAGTGGAGGGTGTCCCTGCCCATGGCAGGGGGGTTGGAACTGGATGATCTTTGAGGTCCCTTCCAACCCAAACCATTCCATGGTTCTATGACTCCAGGTCCCGCCAGTGTCCTGGAACGATGCAATCTAAAAATGGGCAAGAGATGAATAAGCCTGGATGTTGCTGAACTGTTTGTGCAGTTAAATTTGTGTACTGAGAACAGGTTAATTTATTGTCTTGTGTTATCCTAGCAGGCTGCTTCAAAAATCTTTGTGTTCCTTTCAGCTCATGACCCTCCTGCTTGCACCTACGTCACTGCTTGGAGTTTAAAGTGGTTTTAGGCTGCAAAAACACCTCTGGTGCAACTCTGGCATAACATATTTGTCTTGTTTATTTTCCCAGGAGCCCTAGACTTTGAACATATTGAAGAGCAAGCTGAAGGGATCTTTGGTGGAAGGAAAGTATCTCTTCACTAATGCTAATCAAGGGGTAGCTCAGCAGTTCCCAGGCTGCAGCTCTCAAGGCTCCCAAGGAATGGAAATTGCAGCTGAAAGGGAGGTGGTGGCTGGGAAAAGGTTGGAAACAGCTGCCACAGTTACCTAGGCTTCATTTTCCTGAAGTGCCTGTGACACAGCTCAGAGTAGTGTCCATTTCGACTAAGAGCCGCAGATACGGCGCAGGGATCCTTCTTCAGCCAGAAGGATCTTCGTGGGAGGGCTTCCCTCGTGTGGGTGAAAGCCAGGTTGGAGGATTAGTGCATCTAAGCTGAATGTTGCAGTACAACCTTGGAAGAGTTTGTGTAGGCAAAGATTGGGTCTTCTGCTGAGACAGATGTGTGTTTAGCCATCTTTTTTTTTGTATAATGCAGCGTTAAACTGCACGTGGATGACAGAACAAAGCAAGCTCTACCTTCCATACCTGCCTGCCTTGCAGAGCAGCTTATATCCTTTCTTAAATCACTGGACAGCAAGTTAGTGACAAACTCCAAGTACTTGAACTTATCCTGATACTCTACCTGCTCACTATCTGCTGGAGCACCATGAAGCTGTCTATCCTAACTGTCCTTAAGCTGCTCAGAGCTGCAGCTGTGTTCTGTAAACCAAAGATAACTGATTTTTTTTTTTTTTTTTTAACTGGGGGCAGAGCAGAACCCAGAGGTTCACTTATGGAATTAATAACCAGAATTTCTAACATAAGCGTGCAGACTCATTTGTAAGCAGAATGCAGGAAAGATTCAGGGGCATTGATAAGCAAAAAACAATGCAACGTGAGTTTCTCATGCTCAGAAAAGAGTTGCAGAGGAAAGAGAGCAAAGAGGAGGATTGTAGGTGCTTGGCATAATTAGGATTGCAACCTGGATACTGAGGTAGGGTTGTTTGCTGTAAACGGGTAGAAAGGTCAGTATCAGGAATGGGCAAGAAGTACTGGAGCAGTAAGGTGAGGCTGACATAGGGACAAAACATTTTGGTGTAGTTTGAGCCCTAAAAATGTAAGTTGGGTAATGTAAGCTAAGTGACCCGTGATTAATGAGGTTCTGGAATAGCTTCCCTATTAAGCAGTATGTCAAAAAACTGTGTGTCTTAAGATAGCACTCGATTTGATAAATTTCTCCCTTATTTAAAAGTAAGAAAAAAGGTTTTCTGCCAGCACTGACTGGCCTTCAGAACCCTCTGGGACATTTAGACTAATATGCTAGTTAACTCCTACACTCCGTTTCAGTGAGGAGAACACACCACTGGACTTGGATGATCATGGTGGCAGAACATTTCTCAGAGTTTTGTTGCATTTAACAATGCATGATTATCCTCCTTTGGTGTCTGGAGCACTTCAGCTACTCTTCCGACACTTCAGTCAGAGGCAAGAAGTCCTTCAAGCTTTTAAGCAGGTATGTGTGTTATTAAGAGCATTATTCCTCATCTGAATATATATATATTGCAGCTAAAACCAATCCTTTTGTGCAACTAATGGATTGCATTCATGTAAGGTTCAACTGCTTGTTACCAGCCAAGATGTTGACAACTACAAGCAGATAAAACAAGATTTGGACCAGCTGAGGTCTATTGTGGAAAAATCTGAGCTTTGGGTATACAAAGGCCAGGGCCCTGATGAAACTATGGATGGAGTGCAGGGTGAAAACGAACACAAGAAAAAAGAGGTAATTAGTTTTTGTTTGCACAAATTCATGTGTTAATATTTTATGAAGATGTAGCTGTTTGCAGAAATGTGACCAAAAAAACCCCACCATTTTTGTAGCACCCTGCGTAGCCTGGTGAGGCTATCTGTATTGCCTTTAGATTAAGGCAAGAATAAGAGGAGGGCTTGAGCTAGTTGATGCCAGTTAGTCTCAGGTGGAAACTGCTCAGGAAGAGCAGCCACTGAAGTGGTGTCTTTGGGCTCTAATAGAGCACTTGGTTTGGGTTTGCTCTGGCTGCTGAGTTTGGTCATTCCAGCACTGACAGATTGCATGGGTTTTGTATGGTCAGAAGTCCCTCAAAGAATTTAAAGGCAGAGCTGTGAACTGTTCAGGTGATGCATTTTGAACCATGGCACTGTGATTAAACAACAGAAGAGAATAGTGCTTTAGCTGTACCTGGTAATCTGGGACTTGCTTGGCATGTACAACTGGCTTAGAACTAATTAAACGTCTTTTGCCTCCATACAATTCACAGTCAAATAGAAAATAGTGAGGGAGTTCAAGAAATAATCCCTGGGTTATGAACATTTATTGTTGGAAGTGGTTATGAACATTTATTGTTGGAAGTAAGTAAAAGTAATTTATTTGTGGCTTTCCTTGTGCGTAGTACTGTGAGGCACCTCTTGGTATCTGTGCAATGACAGTTTAGTAATAGTAGAGGAGGAGAGAAAGTAAGATATTTTGGGGGGGGAGACTTGATTACAGACAGAATATGACAAGCAAAGGAAAGGACAGGAGATTTATGTCACTAAAACCATCCCACCCTCACCTTATTTTATGTTATAGAGGTCAATGTGACTTGACAGGATAATTATATGTATTTTTCTGAGACTGTCAGAAAATTGAAGGATGACACTCCTTTCCAGGAAGAGAGCGAGCACTATCCTAGAACATTAATTTTGGCCTTTGTGAAAACAGTAGTATAAGCTACTAATAAACTGTCTGATTTTATCCACAGGAAGGTCACAGCAAGTCCCAAAAGCCTGAAAGCACTAGCAGCTACAACTACCGTGTAGTAAAAGAGGTAAAACTTTTCTTCTTGATAGTTAAATGGAAGTGTGAATGAGTAACGCAGCTCTGGAGAGCTGCAGTCAGAGGGAGACACCCAGGAAAGTCTGAGTCACTCTTCCATTGTGGAAACTATTTGCTGAGTAATAGCATATCCCAGCTTGAATGAGAAACCAGGAATATAATAGGCACGACGTGTATTCTTTCCTTAAGAATGGATTAGTGAGAAACGCAACATTTTGCTGCTGTTTCAATGGTAACACAATATTTTTATTGTTAAAGGCTATGGAGGAAGAAAACAAGTGGAGGAGCTGTTTAATTTGCCCTGTCCTGAGTAGCTGACACTGGGACACCTGTGCTGTCGAAATTAAATTTGAAAAGCACGGGACAAAGAGTGTGCGTTGGCGCTGGCGTGGTGTTAGCTGATGGGCTTTCCCTGGCACCGTGCTGCGAAGCCCGATGCCAGGTTCACTTGGCACAGTCAGATTCCACAAGACCAGCCCTAGTCAGAGACAAGATGGTTGGTGCCCAGGCCAGTAGCCACCAGATGTGATGGCACTGTTGCTGCTTTCTGTCCCCACATTTCATGGTGGCTCTCAGTTCCAGCTGGATCCTGTTGCACCTCTACTGGTGTTGCAGGACCAACCAGGTCTTAGTCTGGTCTTACCTTCTCACCTCAAGACCACAAAACTTGATTTTGCTGCCTAGAGCTGCCCTGGTCCATGCAGATGCCTTTTTCAGCGTCGCTGTTCTCTGGGAGCCACCTGGCATGTTCTGAAATGAACCCCAGGATTTCAGCTCTAAAGCAAGTGTCTTCTCCAGATCCTGCTGCGGCTGAGCAAGCTCTGCGTTCAGGAGGGTGTCTCGGTCAGGAAAAGCCGTAAGCAGCAGCAGCGACTTCTGAGGAACATGGGAGCTCACGCGGTTGTGCTGGAGCTGCTGCAGATCCCGTACGAAAAGGTTGGGTTTCTGTATGATGTCTCTTGCTTCGCGTCATGTTGATGGGATTTTAATACCTCCTCCGAATCTTCCTGAACCTCCCAGCTTTGTATTGGATTCTAAGAGATGATTTTAACTGTTCACAATTCAAAAAAAAATGAGTCTTTGAATATACAGTGTTAGGCACTACTTCCTGAAGAAATGGAAGTAGGGGCAATGGATTTAAACTGAAAGAGGACAGATTTAGGTTAGATATAAGAAAGAAATTTTTCACTCTGAGAGTGGTGAGGCAGTGGAACAGGTTGCCCAGAGAAGTTGTGGATGCCCCATCCCTGGCAGTGTTCAAGGCCAGGTTGGACGAGGCTTTGGGCAACCTGGTGTAGTGGAGGGTGTCCCTGCCCATGGCAGGGGGTTTGGAACTAGATGATCTTTAAGGTCCCTTCCAACCCAAACCATTCTATGGTTCTATAAATATTTGTCTGTTATAGCTCAGAGTAAGACGAAGGCTCAGCTCTCAGCTTTTTGTGGGAGATGTGAAGTTAAGCTGTGCCGGTGGAAGCAAGACCCTTGTTATTGCTACGAGGTAGCTGTGTGGCAGCCATCTCGGGAACACTAAGGAAAATGAGTATGCCTGGTCCCCTGTGAGATATATCAGCAGATCTGCCCAGTAGTTAAACACAGACCCCCCAGTTGTACGGTCCCAAACTCCCCTTTGGAAACGAATAAATACCAACTGACTGTCCAGGCAAGGACTAATGTCGGTAATGAGCCGTATCAGAATGCCACGCGATGCCAGCAGTACGGTTTGAAGCCCACTTGGACTGAGTTGCTGTAGGGTTTGAGCTTGCACAGCATGGCACCGTGCTGATGAAGCACACCCCGAGTTCATCGCGTTGGCTGCCCATTAGTCACAGCGACTGGTACTTATCGTGGCATAGGTGAGGGACCTCTTTGCATTTTCCCAGTCACTCTGCTGTCCTCTGTCCCAGACTCTACGGGTTTCTGAGAACCAGCAATTCTAGACAGTAGCTTTGATTAATGTTAAGCTAAGTCTCACGGTCTTGCTTCATATTTTGCTAAAAAATTGGCAGTGAAAACACCCTCCGACACCTCTTGTCACCTTTCTGTCCCATGCATGTGAAAACGTATTGGACAGGCAGTGTGGAACGTGTTTCACCCTTGGAAACCTATGAAACTCCTTAAAAATAAAAGCAGACACTAATTTTCCAAACTGCGTTTTGTCCCGTCAGTGGGCTGGTAATCCACACTGATGTCAGAGGAAAGGCACCGATTCCTCAGCTGTCCTTGGAAGCGTGCAAGTAGTGTGAGGATTCCAGTAAATATAAACTTGGCTTAACTGTGGCAATAATAATTTTCCATCTCTGCTTTGCCACGACCTACCTATCTGTTGCTGCTGAAATGCGTTTCGGTGGAACGTGGCGATTTTCCTGCGTACGCCCAAGGTGATGATGTGTGGTTTGGCCAACGCACTGGTATGTTCAGAAGTGTAAAAGTGACTAAAGCACGTTGCTGACAGGCTTGGCCATGGACTATGCAATTTTAGAGAATAAACTACTGTAATTTCTATTATGGTCTTTATTTTTGATGATCTTAAAAACCGAGAAGCAGCCCAACTCATCCCTAATGTCTGTGAACTGGGTGGAGGTTTGTTTTTCTCCGGAGTGTGAGGGAGACGTGACAGTTCCCTTGCAGCGCTGGAGCTGCAGCTCGTCCAGTGCTCACCTGAAAGTGAACCTTCAGATTCTTTTTAACCTCATCCTATTTGTCATGCAACCACAGGCTGAAGACACGAGGATGCAGGAGATAATGAAGCTTGCACACGAGTTTTTACAGAACTTTTGTGCAGGGAACCAACAGAACCAGGCGTTGCTGCACAAGCACATAAACCTGTTCCTTAACCCAGGGGTAAGAATAACCTCATGCTGTGATTTATTATTTTTTCTAGCAAGAAAAGATTGTCCTTGGTGATCCCTCTGGGCCTGCTCTGATGCAAGATTGCATTGATTGGTTGAAGGGGTCACACTTTGTTTTCATTCTAAGCCTCAAAAGTTGGCAAGATCTGTTGGTTGAGGACCGTTTCAGTGTAGAAAGTTCAAGAGGCTGAAGTGGACTGAAAAATAGGCTTTAGATACAAGCCTTAGTGTTGAAAGATGAGGTCCTCAGAAACGTTCTTTTCAGGCCTGCACCCTGCAGGAATGTTGACTTTATCCTGACCTCTGTGTGGGTTCGATGGGTTTGTTTATTTTCTAATTTCTTTTTCTTTCATCCCCTCCATTAGATTCTGGAAGCGGTGACAATGCAGCACATTTTCATGAACAACTTCCAGCTTTGTAGTGAGATCAATGAGCGCGTTGTTCAACACTTTGTCCACTGTATCGAAACGCATGGCAGAAACGTTCAGTACATAAAGTTCCTGCAGACAATCGTCAAGGCGGAAGGAAAATTCATTAAGAAATGCCAAGATATGGTAATGGCTGAGGTGAGAGCTGCAGAGATTTGCAAGGTCTGAACAGAAGTTTTCACATACCATTTGGTGAAAACGACAAATTGATCCTCTCGCTTCTGGGACTGCCAAGAAGCTGACAGTTAGCTCTCACAATGCGAAAAGAGCATGCAGCTACCAGAAAGCACAGGCTTTTTTGTGTCCGAAAGCTTTCGGGGCTCTTCACCCATGGGTGTGATGAGTGATCAGTTATTAATGATACTTACAAGTTACTTTCCAGGCTTCTACACAGCAGCAGGTAGGTGGGCTTATGAAGCAAGGGTGCCTTTCTCTAGCAAAATTGGCTAGGAGAGTAGTTTCATTTCAAGATTGCTAATGCAGAAGGAAAATTTTGCCATGATAGTATTTTGATGGGAATTTCTTCTCTTACCAAGACCTACGTATTCAACTGTTTAAGTGCTGAAGGGGAAAAAGTCTGAGGGTCTTGAGGAATTTAGGTGCATAAGTGACTGGGAAATTGGGGTGTCATGGTAGGGGAGAGGTAAGCGAAGGGTGAATAAATCCCTCTAAGCTGGATATCGGCGGTGATCTGTTTGACAGTGTGTTTGCGTGTCTGATGGGATTTTTAGTGGCCTCTTCAGCAGGGGGAGCCCGAGGATCAGATTTATCTGATCTGACTTCTGTGTATCAATCTTACTAGATTGATCAAAGGTCTTCCCTATTTTGTCGTTCAGTTCAAAAATGGTTTCTGGAGCTTAACATAGAGTTTAGTTTGCGAGATGCTCAGCAATCGGCTTCCGTGGGGGTCAGGAGCTGCTGAGAAAAGGAGGTTGCCTTGGGGGCTGCCTTCTGCCTTTTGTCTAGCTGCTTGCCACAAACCCTGCGGGAAGACAGCCTCAGATCCCTCCAGCTGCCTGCTCAGCAGTGCCCAACCTGGAGCAGGTCTCCATGTCCTCCTCCTTCTTCCGTTCATGAAGTTAGAGGAGATCTGAACTGCTTGGAAAACGTGGCTTACCCGGGTCTCAAAAGCTGATAGAAATCTTCAGTGTGTGACTTAACGTGTCACTCGCTAGCCTTGGAAAATTGATGATGTTTGTTCAGAAGGGTGGAATTACTGAGCCCTGCAGTCCTCCCATCCGGCGTGCCCCCGGGGCGTTTCTCTGAACAAAACGCTATGTCTACAGCTCGCCGTATTAAAAAGTCAGCTGAGGCAATATACGTGAAATAAAAAAGCACAATGGAAAGTCACAAGCTTCTTGGCACAACTTCTGTCTAAGCAGTCAGTTGGACTGTCTTTGAAGTTCTTCAGCAGTTCTGAAGTGGTAAATTCTTTAAGAGAAAATGTCACGCTCGAGCCCTCAATCCCGTGAAGGGAGCGCAGGAGGAATGCCCAGCTGACCCGGTGGGCTGCACTCCTTTAAAGTGTCTACACACCAGCTCATGGGGATTTGCACTGTGACAGTCAGCCCACAGATTAGGGGGGGATGCTGCAGGGAGAGGCGCAGGCTTTGATCTGCTGATGGAATATTTTTCTTTCTCGGTAGCTGGTGAATGCCGGAGAAGATGTCCTCGTGTTCTACAATGACAGGGCCTCCTTCCAGACCTTGGTGCAGATGATGAGATCAGAGAGGGATCGGATGGATGAAAACAGCCCGCTGATGTACCACATCCACTTGGTGGAACTGCTTGCTGTCTGCACAGAAGGCAAAAATGTCTACACAGAAATAAAATGCAACTCCCTTCTTCCTTTGGATGACATTGTTAGGGTAGTGACCCACGAGGACTGCATACCTGAGGTGAGGGCTGGTTGGAGACACTGGCCTATACGTACTTGAAACATGCTTGAGAGAGGTGTCCTGTTACTGAGTCTGGCCTGGGGAAGGTGGTGGAGCAGGTGGACAGTATGTTGTGAGCTGGGAAACTGGATTCCTTCCCTGGTTCTGCGATCAGCAACCCCAGTGAATCTGGATAGTTAAGTTAAATCCTTTTATACTTGTTTCCTTGCCCTTAAAATGGGGACATGATGCTGTACTTGCTTGTTTTATGGGGTTCTTGAGGCAGAGAGGTTTATGGAGTATGCTGCTAACCTTGAACAGATGGTTCTGCAGAACTGGAAACGATTATTATGCTGACGTTTTGTCTACAGTAATCCTGGTGTTTTTTATTGGAGGGTGTCTTGCTATTCATGGCATTAAATTTCACCCATGCTTAAGTAAAAGGAAGAAGTAGAATTACAGATTATTTATATAGCAGTTTGAATGTGACTTTATATTCATTCATAATACCATTCAGGTTTTGTTTTTTTAATGACAATTTTCTTCTCTGCTTGTAGGTCAAAATTGCGTACATCAACTTCTTGAATCATTGCTATGTGGACACAGAAGTAGAAATGAAAGAGATTTACACCAGTAATCATATGTGGAAGCTATTTGAGAACTTCCTGGTTGACATCTGTCGGGTAATGATTTCTGTATCTAGGAACTGAATTTAAAAAGCTTAAATGAACCGATTTAGTGTAGAGCAGTAAGAATAAGACATAACAGTGCATCAAGGCAATAAGTACCCTGAATATGGTATTCCTTCAAATTTACATGTGCCTTCTTTCTTTAGGCCTGTGGATTTCATTAGTCGTATTCCATGGAACACATGAATGTTTTCCTTTTATAAAGAAAGAAGAAAAAACACAAAAAAAAAACCCCAACAAACCTCAGAAAAGCCCCACACCCTGCTCTTTTGTCTAATGCCCTTTTCTGTTCTGCCACCTGGCTTGCTTATTCTGGCCAGGACAGTGAGCTCCTTCCCGAGCAATAGTCAACGTTTTTTGGCAGGTCAGGACAAATTTTTTCCAAGCTTGGCATTTGTTTGGCCATATGGCTTTTTGCCTGGGATTCCAAGTATTTCCCCATACGAAAGCATTACACCTCCGTCCTCCCTACCCTACTATTTTCTTTCCTTTAAGGCACTCTGCTGGTTTTGGTCTTTTTTTCCCTCCCTCCTAAACGTGCTATATGCCAACACATTAAAACAGTAACAGTGTTGGGCTTCTGCTATTGTGTGTGCTGGAAATCCAGAGATCCAAGTGTCGTAAATACCATCGTGGCAGGGAATTGCTGTGACTAGAACAGTGTGAAATCAGGAATTCCAGTCTGTAACACTTATTAATCTACCTTGGTCAAGCTGCTCCTGACCTACAAACGAATTGTCTTGCAGGCTTGTAACAACACCAGCGACAGAAAGCATGCTGACTCCATATTGGAGAAGTACGTTACAGAAATAGTGATGAGTATAGTCACCACTTTCTTCAGTTCCCCCTTCTCTGATCAGAGCACTACTTTACAGGTAGGAAAATGTAGAGAGACAGAAAAGTGAAAATATGCTGCAAGTACAATTATGTTGGTTCCATTTGCCAGTTAAAAAGAAACACCTCTGTTTGTAACAGGGAAGCAGATATGGATTCCTTGTGACTTGGAGGTTTCTTTTGCTGTAGAAGTGGAAAGATATATAGATGAGGGTTCAAATGTTTTTCCAGAGAGGCTGAAGTGTCACATTACTTCATTAGTAATTTCAACTCTGTACTACCACTGAGATCACACAGGTCTTTTGGAGAGGGTTTCTACATGTCGTTCCAGGTGAGAAAAATCACACTGCAAGTTGGGAGATAAAGGCTTTTTTTGTATGTTTGGTATTGCAGTTGCATCTAAGGGCTCTGGCTGTCCTCTTTGCAGCCTTAGATCAGAGTACAGGTGAAAAAGATGGTGTGGGCAGGTGCAGGAGAGCAAACAAGCTATTTTGCTCAGGGGTAGCTTGGCATGCTGGCTATCTGGCAGTGGTAAAGCAGTAGCATGGCAGCAAGGAGTTCTCCAGAGTGCCATGAAGAAGGAAGATGAAGCTTTGGTGGCAAGCTTTCCAGACAGGAGAGGGTGGTGCCTTACGGAGGGTGCAAAGGTGATTGTTTAAAGAAACCGTGTTTTTATAGGAAGATTCTAATTGCCTTTAAAACCAAAAAACTTCCAAAAACCCTGGTGTGTTTCATTCAGCTGAATAATTTTTGTCTTGTTCAGAAGTTGGGAGAACGTGAAGGAGAAAGCTTGGAACGTTTGCAAAGTGACAGGAGGTGGAGATTGCCACCGCAGAACAGCAGTGTCAGGAAATTGCCCTGATATTTGTATTGCAGCACAAAGATAACATCGTTCACGTATTCATAAATAACTTTTTGGGAGGAGTGTGGGTGGAGTGGTCAGGTGCCTGGCAGGTCTGCCAGAAATTGGAGTATGGTAGTTGTTGAAACTTGATGCAACCTCGCGGTGCCAAAGGCAGTTGTTCACAGCGCAAACTCCAGGCTTGTGATCCAATGCCACCGGCAGCAGGTTAGGAGGCATCTGCTTCCCAAAAGTGGCCATAAAGGGCATCTGGCAATTTGATGTGTCAGTCTCTTGTCAAAGAAGTTGTGCCAGCCCTTTGGATGGCAGCGAGCTGCCTGGGTGACTGCAGTGCCTAAGTGTTACATAGAACTGCAGCGTGACTGTGCGTCGGGTGAAGGCGTCCTTCTGCTCCGTGTGAGCAGTGCTGCTCCTGCTGTTCCCTGATGGACTGCCTGTATCTCCCATGTTGGCAGCCTGCCCTCCTCGAGCCAGGGCAGGTATTCCCCCCTGTCTGTCTGACCGGTGGCCAGCCTGTTCTGCCAGCTGGTGAGCACTGGGCACAGCCCTGCTCCTCCTGGGCTCGAGCCGCCCTCCGTGCTCAGACAAGAAGACAGAGCTGCTTTTGAGATTGGCTCAAGTGCTCTGAAGTTGCCAAACTGTGGGCATTGCCTGTGAGAGCGCAGGGAGCTGCAAGAGCTGTGTTTGGGCTGAGCAGCTCCGAGGGCTCTGCCGTGACTCACGCGAGGCCGAGCAGCCCAGGAGTTCGTTTGCTCCACGTGTGATGTGAAAGCATCAGCTGCTGGTGCAGGACCAGCCTCCACGCCACTTCATCAAAGCTTCATCACCAGAAAATGAGAAATTGAGACCAAGTTAGCCGTGTCCCCCGGGGCTCTGCCCTTCTCCTCTCCTCCCTGTCGCACTTTTAATTGTCACCTCTGACTGTGCAGCGTTTGAATGCACTTCCTTCCCATCATATTGCAGCCATCTGTTAATCTTATTTGTCAGCAGCTTTTCCTTAGTTTCAGTCTCTCCCTCTGCCTAGCAGGATTAAGTAACTTATTTCACCTCCCTCTTACTATCTCAGTTGATAGTCCTGTATTTTCCCAGATTCATTTTTCTTCTACATCTCTAAGTTAAAGCTCTGTTTCTCTTTTTCTGCCCGTCAGGACTCTTGCTCCCACCCAGGGACTCTCCCATCCGAGGAGCACAGCCCGTTGGACACCTGGCTGCGTGCATCTCTCCTCCGGGTGGGATTTTTCCCTCCCGTCTGAGATGCCGCAGGCCAGTCTGCAGCCACTGGTACCTGATCTGGTGCCACTGTCCCCATAGGCGGGTGACTGTCACCGCTCTCCATTGTGTTGCCTTTGGATTCGGTCACTCCCTGTCCTTTCTGCAGCACCTTGTCATCTCATTGCTTCCCCTGCGAGCCTCTTCTTGCCTCACGCTCCTTCGTGTTGTGGCTCGTTTGGCTTGTACCTCCTTGGAGTCAGGACCAGCCTTGCTTGTTCAAGGAACACCTTGTACGTCTGTCATGCAGTTCAAATAATATAAAATTAGGGGAACATAAATATGTCTTTTCAAAGAACAGCTGTCCAAAACTTTTCTGCTTTAACAAGTACTGTTTAGCCTGTGTGCCACCCAAGGCTGCTTCTGCCCAAGGCTTTCCTTTGCAAGTGTAGTTGGAGGCATGTGGAACATGGAGTAAATTTCTTATTTGATTTATTGACCTCGTTTAAGCATATGAAATGTCTTTGAAGCTCTTTAAGACCGAAAAGACTTTAAACATGAACCGAAAGGAATACCTGGGTGGCTTAAACTCAAAAGTGCAGGTATTTTCAGTCCCTTGAAGAATACTAGTCTGCCATGGTGTTGGTGTTTGGCTTATTTCTGGAAAGAACAATCAGGTATTTGCCTCTTAGTAATTTTTGGTTCTTGAATTCTGATTCTCCTTTCGTACATTTGATAATGGTTTTACTCGATAAATTGATAGATTTAATTATCTAATAGATTTGGATTTTTCGTCTAACTCCCCTTTTTTCTTACAAACAGGCATTAATCTTGACCAGAATAAAAGAGGTATTTTTTCACTGGTTCCTAAGTCTTGTGGGCTTTGCACTGTGGTGGTGTTCACTTAGCTGGTAGAAACATTGCATAGCTGGTACGCACAGGGACGTGGGGTATTCCCTCTCAATGTAGGTTCATTTGATATGTTTAAAATACTCTTTCCTCTACAGGTGAAATAAATGAATTGTTCTACCAAGTAATTACTGTACAAAACCAAGCAGGGAGTTTGGGTCAGTATTGTTGGGATGTTGCAAAGATGAAAGAACAGAGCTCATGTGCACGTGCGTGTTGGAGTACCTCACCTATCTGTACGGGAAGATCACATTGTGAAATACAGGGCTAAAAACTACACCTTGATTTTGACTGATCCATAGCAGCTGTAGTGTTTGACCACTAACTGCTACCTGTGTTGGAAGTGACAAGCACACAGCTGGTTTCTTCAGTAAATTAGATACCAGCTAATAATGCTTGAAATGATGAGTTTTCAACTCTGGAGCTGTGCTGAGCAATGTCTCATTTACCTGTGAACTCTTGAGTCAGCTACTGGTCAACGCTAAAAGAAGAATCTCTGTGTGCCAGGTTTGCTGATAACTCTGATTAAATACATGAAGATGACTGCTAATTTCCTTTGCTTAGTCAGGCTTCAATTACTTGAGGCTTTATGCTTTAGAAGCTATCTCTTTCATATTTCCCTTCCAGCCTTCGTTCCCACCCTTTCCGTTCAGCTGCTGATTGTGTGGTAGATACGCTGTTGCCCAACAGGTGGATGCAGACCAGTTAGAAATGACTGGTGTGCAGAGAGCCACGACTGACGCTGGTAACTGGTATACCTTAAGGTGATGCTGATACATCTCAATACGGCAGGAGTTTGACTTTCTTTTCTTTGACTTCATGTTCTAGACTCGCCAACCTGTCTTCGTGCAGTTGCTGCAAGGCGTGTTCAGAGTGTACCATTGCAACTGGCTAATGCCAAGCCAAAAGGCCTCTGTGGAAAGCTGCATTCGGGTCCTCTCAGATGTAGGTAAGAAATGGATGTCATCAGAACTAACTGCTGCAAACATGGTCGTCCAGCATTTGCTGCTTACGTGTCATCCTTCCAAAAAGAAACTGCAGTTTACTTCCCACGGGTGCCACTTGGAGATAGCTCGGAGCCAAGGCATGCTACAAAGCCAGAGTTACATCGATATATTGTCATGATTGAGCAATAGGTGTTGTCACTGTAATCCCAAGTGCTTTCTCTGTTTAACCTCAAAACTCTCTGCAGTCCTGTTCATCTGCAGCAGGGAAATAGTTCTGTTCCACTCCTCCCAGTAATTTGCTCCACTGTTAGTAGCAAGAAGAGTAATTTGTATTGGATATGAGGCCAAATTGTGCTGGATAGGTGTACACGTGCGTTAGCATGAGATGTTGGGAGTGTGTGTGTTTAGGGACAGGTTCCTCCTCCCACACTTAGAAGACAGTAAACAGCTCTGAGGCGTGAAAGCCTGTAAACGTAGTGCTACACAGAGGCCTGACCCATCACACAAGGACTGAGCATTGCGTTGTTTGAAGTGTGCACAAAGGAGATGGTAGAAGGAATTGCAAGTTGTAGAAGGAATTGCAAGGAGAGCTTGTCTTGTTCTTGTGCTGGTTGTAATACCTGGGCGGAAGGAGTCGATTCTCACTGACTTTTGCTTGTTGCAGCAAAAAGCCGTGCAATTGCAATTCCTGTCGACTTGGACAGCCAGGTCAACAATCTCTTCCTGAAATCTCATAACATTGTGCAGAAGACTGCAATGAACTGGCGAATGACTGCGAGGAATGCTGCCCGCAGAGATTCGGTGCTCGCCGCCTCCAGGGATTATCGGAACATAATTGAAAGATTACAGGTGACTACACAGCACCCCTTCCGCCTTCGATAAGTAAGTCATGCACTTACTTGCATGACTACACGAGAGGAGGAATTTCCTAAGTAGAAAGACATTTGGGAATGAATTAACGAGTCAAAATGCCACGTGGTAGTCAAGTTAAGCTGATGCTGAATATGAGACTCCTGTAATACTGTGTATAAAATCAAATGTAAACCATTGTATCAAGACAGGTAATTGAATGTGCACGGCGGGTGGGTGTAGAAGTACTCATCCTAGGAGATGTTGATATTTGAAGCTGGTGCTACCTGGACTACTCTTGTTCCACCATTAGTAATGTTTCTTTGGTAAGATAGGACTACTTCATCATCACAGCCTTCCAAACTCCTCCGGTGCTTTGCTCCTTGTACACCAAAACTCTCAGTATAATGCAAGTCCTGCCTGGAAAGCGCCACAGAGCTTGAAATAAGTAGATCAACTGGTTCCTTGTGAACCAGTTGCTGCCACAGTCACTCCCTGAACAGCGTGTACATTCCCATACTGGTTTTGCTAAAAAGACTGTTTAAACATAATACTCTGTGTTGGAAATAAGGATTGATGTGTTATAGCTATATTCTCTGTTCAGATCTATAGACAGTTCAATAAGGCCTTTTTTTATACCAAATGAAATTAATCACCCTGAATGATGCCTTTATCCTTTGAAGATTCTTTCTCTGGCCAAAAGCTTTTTCTGGCAAACAGTTCTAACCAACTTTACGTAAACTTATATTACATAATATAAAACCACTGCCCAACCCATTCTCATTGAAATAGCTTCTCCCTCTTTATCCATTCCTCTCTATTTGTCTGTTTCAATTTGATTAAACTTCCTTTCTGACTTCAGAGGTATCCCAGTATTTTCTGCTTGTTTAAGTATTAGGATAAACATGGTTTCATTTTAAAGTAGCTACAGCTTTCCAAACATCGACGAAAAGGGGAAGAATTTAATTTTTTTCATCATTTTAACAGTAGTACTTCTTTTTCTCAGCTCATGTAAGCGTAAATAACCTGATCGTTATCACAGAGTTTCAGTGCAGCTCTGAATCTGCATTTTTCTCTTTCCCCATATGAACAAGAACATCTACAAAGATGGGGAGGGTGGGGGGACTGCTGGAAATCGGGCAACTACTTTTAGAGGCAACTATTGAACGATAAAATTGAAAGTCTTACCTGACCAAATTCTGGGGTCTTTGCTCTGGTTTATCCAGGCAGACCAGACCTAAAGGTCCTGTCTCCCTTTTGCGGTTTGTAAAATTGATCTGCGCTTACATTTATATGTATTTAATGTTTGAAATCTTGATGTGATTATATTCTAGGACATAGTATCAGCTTTAGAGGATCGTCTGCGTCCTCTTGTCCAGGCAGAGCTATCGGTACTGGTAGATGTACTTCACAGGCCTGAACTGCTCTTCCCAGAGAACACAGATGCAAGGAGGAAATGTGAAAGTGGAGGTTTCATTTGCAAGTAAGTTGTCCTGAAGCCTGGCTTGTCAGGAGAGGTTTTGTTATGTTTCGTTTTTTCCCAATTTCCTCATGCCTTATGGAACGGTGGCCTCTTGCCCATCTTTACGTAAAGCAGAGTGTTTCATCATACAGTAAATGCCATTTTCCTCGGTGGGGGGAAGCTCTTGGGGATGGGGAAAGGCTGCTTGATGTGCTCCCACAGCTAACGCTTAAAAATTCCTGGCTTTGCTGCAGAATAGAAGTGTCATAAACAGGAGCATAGACAAGTAAAAAATTACAAGCTAATCCCAGTTACTCTGTCTCTGCCTTCCACCCTAGTAATGTTTGCAAGGTGCTTGATGTTGTAGCACTTAGTGCTGGGTAAGTATGTCAGAATCGGCTGTTACCATGTGCATCACCCAATGCAGATCCCCCCCCAGATTTGGAGGGAAGGAAAAGCAATGATTACAAGGTCATGTAGAAGGCAATTCAGAGCAGAATCTGGCTTCTCAGGTCACCTCCTGAAGGGGTGGAGTATATAGAGAGCTTATGGAAACTAAGTACCAGAGTAATAAAGAAGTGCTGGGTGGGGTAGGACTCTCCAGGACTCTCAGAAAATTGTTTAACGAAGTAGTACGTGGAATAATTTTCTTTCTTACTGTTTGTTCTGGAGGTCCAGCAAGTCCTAAATCTCACTACCTCTTCCCCCGATTCCTTTCTGCCCGTAGTCAGAGGGTTTTGTCTGGCTGTCCTCCTGCTGGGGGGGATGCGGTCTCCTTCACAGCATCACCGAAGCTCACGGTGGCTGGTTCAATGTCGCTCCTGAGAGAATGTTCCCAAGATGGTTGTAGAACAGTATCATAATAAAACTTGTTTGCAGCTTAAACCAATTAAGATAGCCACGTATATCTTATCCCATTTTAGAATATTAGTACTAAAACAAGCTGTGATTGATTGGTTATTTTCAGGTTAATAAAGCATACTAAACAGCTGCTAGAGGAGAATGAGGAGAAACTATGTATTAAAGTACTGCAGACACTCAGGGAAATGATGACCAAAGATAGAGGCTATGGAGAAAAGGTAACGTAATTTACAGTTCATCATTCTGTGTTAAACACTGTCTTTATTATTCAGTAAAGGAAAATAAAATTCTCGCTCTTTCAAGTTGTGTTTTGTATATGTAAGCACTTCTGTACTGGATCAGGAACAAATCATTTTTAGTCAACTAATAACTTCAGATATAATTTGGAAGGTAAGCTTGTTTCTGTTGGTTTTCTACTTTAGACTTCCAAGTTTAAGTCTTAATTCCTGCGGTTGCTGGCACTGTAAAATATCTGATTTCGTTACCTTTTAATGAAGAATATAACCTCTTTATCTGCTCTCTGGGTCTTTGTCAGGTCACATAACTTTCCAACAAGAGGATATGCTGCAGTTTAATTTTAATTTATATACATCTGAGTCGTCATCATCTTGTGAATTATAGATGGAAACTGTCTGTACACCCACCCGTGGTTTTCTTTCCCTTTCCTACAAACAACTCCTTTGTCTTGTTGAGAAGAACGTTTTTCTGTAGGTACAGACCTATTCTCTGCTCTCATCACAAGAGCGTGGATATGCACACAGGTTTGTGTATCTAGGCATTCCTGCAGTCCAGCTCAAACTCCTTGTCTAATTGCTCATGCATTTTTGAGCAACCTGGGTTATTACCATGCCACACGGTAGGTGTACAAAGCAATATACCCTCACAGTGAATGTGCTCGTGAGCAGTTGAGGTTTTCGAGTTGAGACTGGGGGAAGCAGCGGTGTGGAAAGACACTTGCTGCAACTGGGAGTCCATGCCTGAGAGCAGATGGTGTCTCATGTCCAGTTCCCGCTTGCAGTAGGGTTTAAAGTTGTTGCACAGGACTAGATTCACAACACAAAAAGGCAAAAACTTTAGAAGATGGTTCCATAGTAGTTATTTATTCCTGTAGCTATAGCTGCAGCTGCAGGGAGGGAGATGCTCTGAAGGCAGAGGAACCCGTAGCATCGCTGGGCCAGCTGGGATGTCGCACATGACCTCTGCTTTGGCTAGCCTAGCTGGAAATGAGGACGATGTAGGAGTAGAATATGGTGCTCTCTTGCCAGTCCAGCAAGAGGCAGGTGCTGGCACGCCAGGGCTCACGGACCAGGAGGAGGGCGAGGAGGCTGTGTGCATGTGGGTGTGCACGTGCATGCGTGGGAGCTGTTACCCGAGCACGCCCAGCCGAGCACGCAGCGGTGCCGTGAGCGAGCGGGAGACTCCCAGGAAAATGCCCGGAGGGAAGGGATGGCCGGTGCTGTGCTCCCTGCCCTGGCAGGGAACGCTCTTCCCACGTGCTGCCACTACCTCTTGGCTGTCAGAGCTCCAGCCTACCTCCCAGCTCCTGCTGCTGCCCTGCTCTAGCCTGCAGCCCTTCCTAGGGATTCTTCCTCGCTTTCCAGCAGCAGCATTTTTGAAAGAACTCGTTGACTTTGAGGGAATGCCCTGATCAGCTGCAAGAAAGAGGCGTATAAACGTGGGAGGAGGAGAGGAGCAGGGTCGGTAGGAACGGGCAGTGACTGCAGGTTTCAGCTCACTTTCAACACACTGTCCCTTTCTGCTGAAGTGGCAGTATCGTGTGCAGGGTCATAACAGCACAAGATGAAGCCCTGTGGAGACCTTCTGTCCTCTCCTCAAGGTCCCTTCACTGAGACATCTGCGATAGAGTACGAGTCTGATCTGGAAGGGGACCGGTTGTAGCCTGCAGGAGTTAGTCTGCTCCTGCCAAAGGGCGTTGGGAGAGACGGCCCTCTTTAATGAGTGTAGGGTGCTGATGTTTCCTGTTGGCCAAAGCTGGGGATGTAAAAGACTCAGGGCAGTCATAGATTCAGTCTTACACTTTAACACATCACTGTACTTTCTCCTGTTAAAACCAGTCGAGAGAGGCTGTCCAAGGTCACCTGAAGTAATGCAAAGGGTGGATGATGCATAGCTATACACCAGCAAAATCCAAATGAGAGCTTTGAGGTTTTTTTTTTTAATGCAATATGCCACTTGGAGATTTTTATAAATGGAAATTAATTTACAGAATTTTATTGTTTTTTGCAAACTTGGGTCAAGCAGTATTTCTAGAAGGTACAGTTAACATAACTTGCACCATTCAGACTACGGAGAACTACAAGATTCTGAATATCTTCATAGTGTAGAAAATGCATTAATTTCTGAAACAGTAGATCAGTTACATAATGCAAGATAAGAATATGCTTGCCTGTGTAGTGGATTTCCGAATATGAAAAAGCAGCTGATTGCTTACAGATAGACTGCTAGTAGTAGTAGAACAGCTTTTACTGTCTGACTGTGAGAAGTGCAATCGTATTTATTCTCCCTTGTGACTCATATAACTGTATTTAGTCACCACTTAAAAGGCAATACCTTTTGTTTTTAAAATCATCCTTCAGTGTAAAAAAAAAAAAAAAAGTGTGACAAAACCAACCCAAAAACCCAACAAACAACTTGTGCATCCATTCTAAATACAGAAGTCTCTACATACAGAAAGGTGGCAAAACTTGTTCTTGTGACCACCTTATTGATCATGCCAGCATTATTGCTTCTGGGTCAGATGGTCACAGAATTGACAGCAATCACTTCAAAGTCGTGCTCAGCAGCAGAGCCCCGCGGAAGTTTTGGCATAGCGTGTGATTTTGCTGTAATACCGTGTGGTGCTCGCTGGAACAATCAGATTTATAAAAAGGCTGTACTCCTCCCCTCACACTTAATCTCTCAGCACAAATAATAAAGGTGCCACCCTCTCCCAGCCCGTGGTTGTCCCTTTGTCGGTGGGACGCGTGATGAGCGTTGCCTGCTGCCGTTAGCGAGGGCCTTCGTTCAACAGCTGGGGTTCCTCTGCAGCGTGCAGAAACCCTGGTGAGAGCACAGATGCACAGAAGCTTGTGGGAAGGCTTGAAGCTTCACATATTGCTAAATGCTCCTCGTCTTGGCACGCGCTCAGGTTTGCTCGGTGACGGGGAGCATACTGTGGGATATTTAATAGGCAGAAGACTTCACTACATTGACAGTGTAGGCTAGACCCAAGTTTTTTACTTTGCTGAAACATGTCATTCATGCACGTCTTCCTGGGTGCCTACCAGATGATTAGCCTCAGTTCTGCAGGACTCGTATCTTAAAACTCCATTTCTCTTCCCAAACCGAAGATCCAGCCTCTGCACTCCTGCTGCTGCGCACAGCTCACGCTGGTGACGACTCTTAAGCCCAAGGGTGAAGTTCTTGGATCTCGGTCAGCCAGCCCGCGTGGTTTGTCACTTGGCACGGGAACAAAGCCAGGCTGCATCCTACCTCCGGAGCTCCCTGGCGCAGCGCTTCCAGCGGCGTCGGTTCCCCGACCCGCCGCATCCCGGCGCTTGCGAATGTTTCTCATGCCAACTGTAAAACACTCACGATGTTGGGTTGCAGCATTAAAGTGTTAAATGATTTATAAGATCCTAACATGAAATGTATTTGTAATTTTTCTTACTAACGCTTGCTTTCAATTCTTCCCCTTCTTTCTTTTCCGGCAGATTACCATTGAATTGGATAATGCTGAGGTTTTAATTTTATTTATCTTCTACGGTGTTGTTTCTATGGTGTTTGTTTTATGAGTAGCCCTGTGGTCTGTCCTGTCATCCCTTCAGCACTGAGCTTCCCAATTTGTACGCCTGTGTCAGTGAATCAGTTGAGTTTTCAGTCTGCCGTGTGTCCTCGCTGGGAATAGTCACCGTAACTAATTCCGTGTGTCATTACTTGGCGGGTTAGTCCGAATGCAGTTGTACCTTCTGGCAGTACCTTCTGCAATCAGCTGGTGCCACAGTAGGTCCTATGAAGTTTAGGAGCAACCCTGAGTGCTTTTGGAGCACCAGCTGCCACGAGCACCGTTAAAACGTCAGCGTTGAGCGCTCGGCCGCGATTACCGCGTCATCGGTGAGCTGGCTCTTTCTGCAAAACTAAACACTGAGGTTTCGTGGCCTCCACACAGGTTGGAAGGACCTGCCAAAAGCCAGCTGGAGAAGACCCCGAATGAGGTGTCTCCAGTTGGTGACTGGCAAGAGGCGTGACTCGCGTCCGGGGCTGGCGGGGGACTGGCTTCTCGCACAGAACCCGCGCCGCTGGCTTCACCGAGAAGGGTGACGGTCACGCGATTTATCAGAGCATCTCGCTGTCCTTCCTGCTGCTCCCCAGTCAGGGTTTGGTGCAGAAAGCCACGTGAAACGTTGGGATGTGTTGCGAAAGCGGTGTGGTGTCACCCGGTGAAGATAACTGACTTGGGAAGCTGTTTCTCTGTGAAAAGCTTTTTTTCCACCAAAACCTGCCTTCAGCTGGCAGCGCAGCGGCCCGGCCTGTGTCGGTGCTGTGTGGAGCTGTTTTACAGGTGGAAAAGCCATCTTTGAGTGAGAACTTTCAGTTTAATTGAAATTAAGCTTTCTAAGGACTTCTGAAAGCAGCGTGTCTGGTTCGGGCACCGGCGCACGGGCTGGAGGGAGGGAGCTGAGCTGTCTCTGCTGCTGCAGCTTCCTCATCCAGCTCAAAAAACCCCCATGTGTGGGTGCTAAATTTGAGATTCTTTTTGCATAAATGTGTAATACTGAGAAAGTGATTGACTGGCACCTTATTTTACTGAAATACCATGAAAAAAAAAAAATAATTTTCCTCTCCGTGCTTTGTTTCCTGCATTCCTTCCCAAGCCAACCTTTTATTTGGAACAAAATTTAACCACTTAAAATGTTACTACTCTTTATTCAGTAGCGTAGGTAATGAAAGAAATACACTATAAATTGCTTTCTGTAGAACTTGTTAATTTTGATGTTGGTCAGCTTAATTCACCTGGGTGAACTTTGTTCTGAGAACTAAATAATATTTGAGGACCTTGCCTGTTGAAATGGACTTTAAATTTGAACTGTTTGTCACGAAAGTAGATCAAGAAGTGTACGTATCACCCAGGGTTGAGTCGGAAGATCTTTTCTGTTCAAGAGGGCTTTTAGGAGCGGGAAGAAGCAGAATTCCTCGCGGGAACAAACCGGAGTTGTGGCTTTTTTGGTTTGTTTTTAGCCTCTGGTTGGGATGCTCAGGCCCCCGCGGTGCCATCACCATCACACCGGCATGTGCTGGGGTCCCCTCTCCAGGTTGGGGCAGAAGGTCCAACCAGGGTCTGAGATACCTTTCCCATCACCAGTTTCAGCTTCAAAGAAAAGCTCTTTACTGGAAAATCCTCAGCTAGAGCTGCTCGGAGTATTCACCCTTCTGTTTGTCGGTGGAAGTTTGCCGCTTTTAGCGTGCGTAGAAGATAGCGGATGGGTAGGACGTACGCTGGGAGCGAGGGTCTGATTTTGGTTTGGTGTGAAGGACCTTTTTTTGTGTGCCAGAAGTCTGTTTACTGCACGGGAGTCGCCTCTGACCTGTGCTGGCGTGAGACAGCTCAGGTGTGTCTCCAAGCTTCACGCCAGACTTGTAGTATCATATCGTTACAGAGGTGCTGCGGTGTCCAACCTCTGGTGTAATTGTTTTCTCTTTCTATTTGATAAACCAAGATTTTTTTTCACGTCTTCCCTGGGGGGTTCGCACCAGCAGCGTGCTCGGGGTTTGTAAAGTTAATCCATCGCACATGAACGTTTCCATCAGACTCCAGACCCCTTAGATTATGTGGTGCTACAGCTTCCCAGAATAGCATATATATAAATAATTTTGTCTTGGAGAAACTTCAGACAGAGACTTGAATTGTTTAATTGCAAATTAAGTCATAATATGAAACTCTTTCCCTTTCAGTTTCTGGCTGTAATGTGCTGTCTCTGCCTGCAATAAATCAGCCAGAGCGTGCAGAGCAATTTAGGATTTGGTCTGGAGGCTGCAAAGGAGGAACTTTATTGCTCCTCAATGAAGCAACTGCGTGGAGGGAGCAGGTGTGTGATAACCACCGGCAAGGAGTGCTGGCTGCTTGTACAAAGGGATTGGGACACCAAGACAGGGAGTCTTGATGGAAATCCTGGGGTTCTCCCCTCCTCCCCCCTGTCAACCCTGGAAACTGTAAACATTTAGGGTAAAGAATACAGAAATCTTCATTATTAGTAATATTATTAACCTCCCTTTCTGTTGATTTCTGCACAATTGAATTTTTTTCTGATCAGCTGAAAGGCTTTTTATTCCCTGAGGGTAAAACTCTGTTAAAGCAACCATCTTCTGGCATGATTTCAGAGGATTTATGCGATTGTATACAGCGATTTATGTATCTTAGTTGCTTACTGCAAGGTAGTTTCAGTGAGTGGTGGGTCCAGATAATAAAAGATACTAAACGTGCCAAGAGCTCCGTGCATTTGTTACTGAAAGTCGTGATAGGAAATCGGCATTCCAGTCCCCCTTAGCGTTTTTGTGAGCGAAGAAAGGGAGTGAGGGCCCTTTTCACTGGCTCAATAATGCTGGAATTCACCTGACGGTAGGAAATCCCCTGCAGAAGAGGAAGGATGGTGAGCAAGGTCACAGCACCCCCCGAAACACCCGGCTGAGCCGCTGGGGATGCTGGAGTGTTTGCAGTGCTGGAGAAGTGGGGTGGAGATGACAGGGAGGGCTTAAAATTCCCTTTTTGTTGGAAATAAGGGACAGGAAGGAACTGTAGTTTTCCAAAGAAAAGCGGCACAGTGTGGTGTTTGTTTTTTCAACATCTATTGCAATAGTCTGAGGACCATGATCTGGCCTGGCAGAAATATGGTGATAACATCTTTAAGCTCTTGTAGATGTTTTTTGTTAGTGGTTTGGTTTTTTTCTTTTAACTCTGCAGCATCCGCTGTTGTGGCAGGATTCATGTAAAAGGTTTTTCTTCTGGGGACAGAAATAAGATATGCTGAGAATTAGAGTTGCCTTGCAGTATTTCCAAAGCATTCAGGTTCCTGTAGACTTGGAAAAGTACACAGACCTTTGGGATAGGGGCTGCATAAAATTGGTATTAAAATAGAGCAGAAAAGGGCAGAAAAAGTATCTTGAAAGATAGATGAAACGGACTGTTTGTTTTGATAGAAAACTGAAGCCATTGGAAACTCTAAACCGTTTTCCATGCTACTTGCAACACGGTTGTGTTGGGTTTTGTCCTGATCTTGGGGTGCTGTGGGCTTGGGGCTTGTCCCTGGGTTTGTAGCAGGGCTCCTGCTTCTCTGGCTCCACCGGCTCTCCCGGAGCATCGTGGGCGTTGGGAGCTGAAGGGGTCTGACGGGAGCTGAAGAGCTAAATAGGATGGTCACAGCATTGTGCGGGGTGCTCGAGTGCTAAAGAAAGGAGAAACCCCCAGGGCAGGGCACTGGGATGTTGTCTGCAAAAGCCCGTGGGCTGAGGATCCCTTGGTCCCCCCCTTCCTGGGCTGGGACGGCCGTCATCTTGTTCTTCGTGGCGCTATCAACAACGCTGGTCTCCAGGAAGAGGGTCAGGACCAAGCTAAATCTGCCTCAAGTGCCAATCTTCACACGACAGCGATAACCAAACCCCGCTCCTAATTAGACACAACAGCTTAATTGGCTTTTAACTGAATCCCCAACCCACTAAAAAGTCCAGGTGCGATACGAATGTGGATTTTGCGGCGTTTCACGACGGAAGTTGAGATGGGGAGCTCCACCGTGGGTTCCCTGTGGTCCAGGACAGCTCCAGCAGCACAGCTCCCGCCCCGCTGGGGCATTCCTGTTTGCAACCAGGCGTTCCCGGCCGCTCTCCGGGGTCCGGATGGGCGTTTGGGGACAGCGTGGCCCAGTTTCCACCTGCAGCGCGACTCTTGGACACCGCACCGCGTATGTCCTGGAGAAACACGTTAATATTTTATGGACTGAAGAGGAGAGAAGTGTGAGTGCTGACCTGCAGGTGGCACGCTCAGGATGCTGAACGTGCCTGGGAGATGTCCTACTTTTTATTTTCTTTTTTTTTTTTTTTTTCCACTTTTTTTTCCCTTTTTCCCCCTCCCAGCCACATTGCAGTGAGCTGCTCCGCTGGGCACCTGCCAACATTCAAGCAGCAGTTACATAAGAACAGCGCTGCTTTTTTTTCTTTTTTTTTTTTTTTCCTGGAATTTAGGCCTGCTGCTGATGTGTGACCTTCAGCAGTAATTGCCAATAAACGCGGCGGAGATGTTTACACCACTGGGGCTGCCGGCCCCCCCGAGCCCGCACCAGTAGCTGCTGTGCCAGGGATGCTGCCGGCGCTTCCCGTGACCAGTGGTCCCATACTGGTGGGTCTGGATTTGATTGTTCAGGGTGACGAGGGGGTGCTCTGCTGCTTCCCCCCACGGGGCTGGTGGGACCCTGGGCAGGGAGCAGCAGACACCGGAACGACCAAATCCAGCAAAACTTTATAAGCACCTGGAATTTCCTGTGTAATTAATTTAGTCCTTTTTTAGGATTTGAAGTTAAAATACCGAATTAAGTAAAACCCCAGTGGTTGGTTTTTTTTTGGTTGTTGGGGTTTTTCTATTTTTATTTGGTAATGATGCTTCTTTATGCAGCTGATAAAATGGTGTCCAGCAAGATACACCTGCAGACCCACTCAATATAGTTTTGGGTGGGTTTTTGGGTTTTTTTTCACCTCTTCACTTTGGTCTCGAGGTTTCAAGTAGGTGAAAAGGGAACTGAAAATCCTGGTTCAAAGGAGTTGACTGAAGTAACCTTCTCAGTGCTCTATCAATGATAAACTAAAACTACGACGGCTGAGTAGGGTGCAAAATATGTGCTGGTTTGTGCATCTTCTGATTGGAGTTGGCAAATGTATTAACCTCTGAAGTGCTGGAGAGAAGCACTTACAAATTATTTTCCTTGTAGAGAGACCTTACTCCACAGTCCTTTCTCTTGTGTATTTTGCACTTAGACAGTGCTTCACTTGTTATGTCTCAAGCAGAGGAAATGCAGGCTCTCATAAATTTTTGTGGGCTGCCTTATATTTTTTTTTCCTTCAGAAATCCTGCAATCTTTGGACCGTTCTTATTGCACAAACTGGAACTGGTGAGCTCTTTGGAAAAGGAGACTGGAATATTTTTTTCTAGTTATTTGTAACCAAAAAAAAAAAAATATTTTACACCATCTTACTAGTTAATTAAAACTGCTTATGTAAGATGTGTAGTGAGGCTAGTTCTTAGTATATTCAGTTATTGTAAAAGACCTGCAAGATTGAGGATTTAAAGAGAAGCAAGTGATTGCCCTCCTATTGAAGGTTAGTGGCATATCAGAGACTGAGGTCTCTGGCTCCAGGAAAGCCCCAGCCCAGGTAAAACATGATTTCTCAACGGAAAGCTTTGGAAAAGGAGAGCAGGCACTCCCGTAGGCGCATCTCCGTGACCTCTCGGTGCAGGCACTGACAGCCTGTACGCCAAATTTCCCACCTCATCGTCTGGCAGCGCACAAAGTCTCTGCAGATTCACTGAGATAAGGGAGGAGAAAAACGTTCAGCCACGTCCCCGATCTGGGTGTGCACCGCGGTGGCGAGGCGAGTGGGTGTAAGCCTGTGGTTGCTGCTCCATCACGTGCCGGTGGGAGCTGGGGTGCTCCCTCTGTCCCCCATAAATCCCACGTGCCTTCTGCGAGGGCTGGGAGAGCTGCACAGCTCGGAGGAGCCTGTGCCAGGACACGGTGCTGCTCCACGTCACCTGCTGCCTCTTGATTTATGGAGGTGTGAGATCCTCCATGGCTAAAAATACACTGCTCAGCAGCTTTGATGCGGGTCTGGTACAATGGTGAAGTGGAACGTGGGAAGTTTGTCAAAGCAGTTCAGTGCTCTTGGTTCCCAATTATTCCCCTCTGCCCTGAAACTTGTCCGTCGCGAGTCAAATGCGGTTTTGACGAACACCTACATATCATCTGCAGAGGCTAGAAACTTCCTGTCCACACTTTTTCTCCTTTCTGCAAGGTAACAGGATGCCTTCCAAAGGAGACTTGGCAAGCAGGTGACCTACGTGGAGTTTTCTGGTGTTATTGAAGAGCTACGAAGGATAGCAGCGTAATTTGTGCTCCGGTCTGTTGTCGTGAATGGGATTAGGTGATGCTTTTGCTGTGTGGCTTTCAAGTAAGAGCTGTACTGGAGGTACTTTGCACAGAAAAAAGTGGAAATTCGGAAAAGGAAGGGAAAAAGTGGAAAGGGACTTCCAGAACTGTATCTGAACAGCCAGTTCCACTGAAACTCTAGCTGATATGGGAGATGGGAATGCCAGAGGCAAGGCAGAGGAGGGCAGTGGTTTCAGAATAACGTGTGTTTGAGGTCTTCACTGCAGTTCCTTGCATCTGGATACACAACCTGGCCATCAGAAGCTTCACGTGACCTTTGGCTGACTGACTCCGTACTTGTGTTTTTCCCCTTTTTATTTCCTCCTCTATGCCAAATCTCTCTCCCCTCCACCCCGATAATTAGATGCCATATGCATGGAGTTGGGTTGGTTCCTGAATTCACAGATTTCAGGACCAGAAGGGAACCGCTCAGGGATTTAACCCGACTTCCCGCGCAGCACAGGGCACCTGATTTCTCGCCATTGCGTCTCTACCGAGCCAAATCCATTTAGTTGGACTAAGCTTCTTCAAAATGCTCAGTGTTGAATCTTGAAGATCTCCCAGGACAGGTGTCTGTTTACTGTTGCCTCACACCAGCCTGGTCACCTTTGTAGCCAGTTTAGATACTGATTGGAAAACGACCTGAAGGAGATGTGTGGTAGTTTGGAAAGTGGCATCAGGCTGGGGAAGTTAAGCAGTGTGAGGTTTGTCAGTCCTCTTAATCCTTTGAACTTGGAGATGGCCTGAAGTGGAGGAGGTTCATGTTTGTGAATGCACTGGTTTGTCCGTTATTTTGTCAAAATTCCAAAGTTTGGTGAGGCTGAAGAGAAAAGGATCCAGTTTGTGACAGTGTTCGTGTGTGTGTGCTCATGCAAACATGCAGGATTTTCAGATATGATTATTTCCCACCTGTTTGTAACATTACAGTATGTGCTCAGTGCTCTGGATGTTTACTACATAGTTGAGTTTAGAGAAAAAAAAAAAATGAGAAAAGCAATCCTGAGGCTTTAAACTGGAATGGAAATCTTTCTGCATTTCCTCAAACAGTTTCCACTTTTTATCCACAGTGCTAGTTGTTTGAATTTTCTGCGAAAGACAGAATTAGACTTTCTAATTAAGACTTTCATCTTGATTGTTATTTTTAAAGCAAATGAGAATAACTTTCATGAAGAAAAAGGACTGAAACTTCTTCCATATCTCATAAGTTGAGATATAACGAGTTCACACTTGAGGTGTCACTTGCTTTGGTGGTTTTTGAGGTGGATACATCCACTGTTGAGTCAGATAAAGACCATTCTGGGAAACACACGTAGTCTGTGTTGGGGAAATGGATGCTAGAAGTGTTACAGTCACCAACAGGTCAAAGAGATTGTAATTCTCCTGTTACGGCTAATGATGAGTGGTTTATTTGCCAGTCTTGTGGGAATGGAAACTTCAAAGGAAGAGGGGTTTTTGCACAGCAAGTTGAAAGGAACTTTTACTATTGCTAGCAAAAAGAAAAGATGTATTCTTCTCTGACCCTGCCACCCACTACGTTCCAGTTTAAAAGCTGGCCACTGTCTCCGTGGCACTCACCTGGCTGCTATTAGTGAAGCATCTCGGTATTCCACATCATTGCCCCTGCCCCCAAACCATCACTTTTCTTCTAGGTGGAGATCTGAGGTATAGGGAGGCAGAAGAAATCTGGCAAAATTCCTGCTTCAGTCTACTCTCCCACCCTATTCAATCCTTCTTGTAAAGCATAAGCTGATACTTCGCTGTTATAGTGCCAAGTGTAGCACAGTATCTATACCTCAATCATTCTTTGCTATTTTAACTCGTTTTGTCTCAAAGAATAACAATTTCAGTATTTGGAGTTTATAATCTTCCTGAAAGATTGCTGAAGGCCATGCTTGTTTGGAGTGATCCATCCGAACATTGCCAAGGGCAGTAGCTTTTGCTTGGGGATGGGTTGGTGGGGCTGGTTCTGACACGCTGATCTATTTATACGTGCTGCAGTGGCAAGGCACAGGAGTTTGCTAGCTAGAATATGTACTTTTTCCTACTCCAATTAGGTTGGAAAGATCAAACTAATTTCATGCTGATTCTTCGTCTGTGCTCGTTTACAGCCCCGAAATGTACGTGTATGTTTGATTAATTTGGGGGTCATGGTATAAGCCCAGGAATAAGGAAGCTTTCATCTGGAATCCAAAGTCCAGTACGTTATCTTGTGGCAGTCAAGTCCACTTGACTTGTTAGCTCTAGTGTCCCCTTCCCTGGAAGGAAGGCACCTAATTTCCCTTACAGAGGAACATGCACCATTTCCTTGCTGCTGTTGACTACTTAAGAAAGGAGGAATTTGTTGCTTTGCTCTGAAGCAAGTTGTGCAGACGGTGTCTGCAATCAGAACAACGTGCCCAGACGCCTTAATGACTTGGTATGGCGTTCCCAGTGTCCAGCCTACAAAGTGGCTGTGCAGGAACTGTGTGTTCCTCTGCACAAATGAGGTTCTTCCTGTTAACTTTTGGTCATCTGGCTTAAATACTCCCTGCTTCAGTTTGACCAAGACAGAAATGGTTTACACGCCTGTGAGGTTTCCAAGAGTGGTGACAATGCAAGGAAATGGTGCACTGAAGGCCGCGTGAATTAGCCAGGAGGAAAGTCCATTAGGAGAAGAACGGAGAAGGGTTTTTCCTGGCCAAGGAGTCCCTGCCCACGGAACACTGCAGGGGAAGTGCTCACTCCTCTGGCTTCTTCCTGGGAAGCAGGGTCTCTCCATATTTAGACTTCTGGATCTCATGGCCTTCCTCTCCCTTTGCTGTGCGTTTCCTGGGCTGCCGTGGATGTTGGGTTAAGACAGAGTCGCTCTCCCAGCCTGTGCTTGATTTGTCTGTCTAGTCCGTGTGCGTTTAGGCACACACGGACAACGAGTGGCTGACTTAATTTGGTATTACCGTGTCGTCCTCGTCTTATTTCTTAGTGTCTGCTCCTGAGAAGTTCAATCAATTTACCCACAATTTAGTAGGCAGTTTCATTTGAATGTTTAGGTCTCTGTTGTATGTCTAAGCTCTGCTAGATTAAAGTTGCTCGTCTTCATCTGTTTCAATGTGATGACCAGCATTTTAGATTTGAAAAGCTGTCACCATTAAGCCTCTTATTTCATTGCTCATGTTTGGTGCTGTATCGTGTATCTTTTATCTCAGGAAAAGTATGTTTATAGATGACAATCCACTGCAAGCTGCTTTTAAAAAAAAAAAAATAAATTAACATTGTAAGACTGCTGCCTTTTTGTGCCTGGCAGCTTCCTCCTCCTCCTCCCCGCTGGGGATGGGTGTGCTGCCTTCACCTGCTGCGAGTTGCAGATCCCGGGTGCGTGGTCCGAGCAGGCTGCCCAAAAGTGCATCTCTGCGTAGCAGACCCGGGGGTACCTGCAACTAAAGCTTTTTGCTTGTGCCTCTGCGTTCATGCAAAGTAGTTTGGGATGTTCAAAGGATACCTGCTGAATTTTCAAAATGTAGTCTTTTTAGGAAGTGGGTGGGTGGGAGAGTGTAAACAGTAATTATGGCTGTAATTTGTTTGTGATGATTCAGCTGAAGTCAAGGGCTTTGCCAACTCCCTTCCCCTAAGTGTTGACCACTAGATTTCTGTTGGGATGAAAGATTCTTGAAGAATGACTAATTTTTCTGCATTTTACTTTCAACTAGCTGCCGCAGCCTCCAGAAACGGAAAGCCCTGTAGAGGTGTGTCACTCACCTATATTTGTACGACAGGCAAATATTGGTGTTTTGAAGTAGTCCTGGTAGAGTGTCTTGTTGGTTAAAAAAAACAAACCTGTGAAATGTGTGTTCCTGTGTGGTGTTAGACAGTGAGAAATAAGTAGATTTGTTGAAGTAGTTTAATCCAATACAGTATCAGTGTGATAGTCTGGAAATATAAAAAAAAAACAGGTAAACCAGTCCCAAATCTTTGTTCCTTAGCCATTTCCCTTATGCTTTTAAGGGAGGCACCATGAACAAGTCTCCTCTCAAATCCCCCTGCATTAGCAAAATGAGCCTTCATTTCTCTGGCTCCCAAGACAGAATTTGGGTTTCCCTTTATCTCATGTATCTAAAAACTTTGATAAGGAAAAGGAGGTGTCAGAAGTTGTTAGTGGAAGCTTCGTAAACCCAGAGCAGCTGTGTGTCCCATTTAAAATGCCACAGAGAAACAGCTAATGGTCATTTCACATCCTAGGGTTACCAGCTCTACAGTGAATTGGCTATGCAGACGCGTTTCCTTTAGGAGATACCCCAGCATCAGTTCACATAAGACAGATGATTTGGCAAAATGAAGAATTTATGAAATCTAAAAACCGTTTGAAAATAACAGGACATCCAGAGATGGCATTGGTAGATTATACAACTGGGTGCTGTATCAGTGCAAATCTAAGCAAAACAACAGTGGAAATCTAAATTTGGGATAGTGTCAATTCTCTGAGCTATATAAATACAAAGATTATAAATATGTTTTGAAATCATAAGAATGTTTGTGGTGGTTTAGACCTTTGTAGTCCTAGTTTTTGTGGAACAGTGTGTAAATGTAAACTGAAACTCTGAGTGGTCATAGAATGACTTTGAGATGCTAAGGAGATGGCTCCTGATTTCAGATGGTTCCCTGTATAGAGCTTTTCCTACGTTTTCCTACACGTTTTCAGAATGCTTTAAAGCAGCAAAAACTCAGCGTACTTCAGGTTTACAAAGCAGAAACCCTGTTCCTGAAAATTGATACCTGAAATAAGAGATTTGGTTTGGAAACGTGCTGGTGCCAAGGGACTGTGTGCAGTGAAACCCCACTGAAGTCCGTGGTGCTGGAACGGAAATCCCACAGGTTTGGTCGGAGGCCCTCCACAGTCTCAAAAGAGCTTCGTTGACCACAGTCAGATACGTCAGAGTACTTGCACTTCCTCCAGAAGTGTGTGTGCAGTGGGACGGGGTGTTTGTGTGTGTGTGCATCTGTGTATACGTGTGCATGGGCATGCATGGTTTGAGTTCTTAACGACTTCTGTGCGTTACTGGTAACTGTAAAATTAGCCAGACTTTGTGTTTTCTTCAAATCCATGAGAATGTGTCGGCATACGTGCATGCCATGGTGGTCTGCTGGAGGGTGGCAGAGCAGACTGGTGAAGTGCTGCCAGAGCTAATTAAGGGCAGATGTTCTGTTTCGGTAGCTTGTCAGTCGGTCTTCCTCATCCCCCTCCTTGCTTTTAGCTGTGACTTTCCTTAATATTTTCCATGAGTGCAAAGATGTTAGTGTCTCTTTAGTGTTGTTCTGCTTTAAAATGAAATTTCTGCATGCACAGCAGGAGCTTGATCAAAGTCTACCACAGAGGCAACTGGAGGATCATAGAAGGGTATGTACAGCAGTCGAGCACGTTCAGAACTAATCCTCTACCTTTTCGTTTTAAACAGTGAAACGTAAGTTATGTCAGAAACTAACGTGGTTAACTGCTTGCTGTCAGTCTCTTGGAAAATCTAAAATGATCAGCCACACCTACAAAACGGGGTGCTGGAGCATCTTGTCTTGGATTAAATGGAAGGAGAAAGTGCTTGGCTGCTCTGAATTAAACCTCGGATCCCGGTCTAGTGTGTTCACACTTTCAGAGCACTCCCCTTTGGTGGTAATCACCCAATTATGAAGTGAGATCAATCAGTGCTTGTGGCGTTTGCCTGCTTTGGCCGTAAACAGCCAAGCTGCAAAATCAACATTGTTGATAGACTTCTCCATTTCTTCTGCTCTTGTAGCAGGGAACGGAACAGCAACAACTTACAACTGCTTCACTCTTAAATATTATTAAAGATTTTCTGTTTTAAAGATGATAACAGGATTTTGAAATCCCTTAAACAGAGTTGTGTATCTGCTTTACTGATAGTGCACAGTAGGGTTTGCATACTGCTTACAAGAAGTTTACCTCGATGGTGAATGCAGATGAAGCCGGATGCTGCTGGGTTGGTTTTTTTTCTGGGTAGCATATTTGATTTTTCCTGTTGCCACCAAACATCTGATATTTGTTTGCCTACTGTGCACATCAAAGTGGTGTACAACAGTAACATGATGGTTAAAGAACTGTTCTGGAGCCAAGCATTGCAGCTGAATTAATTATAACGTTTCTTAAATACCACTGATTTTTTTCTTCCCTCTACTTACATCACATACTCTTACACTTGTTAGCTAACACAGTGGGTTCGAATAATTTTGTAGGAAACAAAGCTTTTCTTCCCAGTTAGAACTCGAAATGCTGCTGAGTGTGAACTGCCAAACCCCCGAAACCGTGGCTCAGCGCAGATTCAGACTAGAAACAACCGGTGTTCGATACGTGTTCCATATTGCATTTTCTGGTTACTTCTCCTGTTTTGGATACACTACTTTGGACAACGGAGGTGCTGCAGGTCTGTCCTCGGAGCAGCAGCTCACAGTGAAGTCTCTCCACTCACCCCAACTATTTTGACCATGAAATAGAAGTTGCCTTCTGCTCTACAATGGACTAGAGGAAAGTCGAGAGACAATCCCAGGAGCTTTAGTTACCCTTTTGAATTCAAGAGGAGGTGGAGTTTGCTGAACAGCAGTTCTTATGGTTGGATGTGTGTTATCTTTGTAGTAAGTAAAAATTACTGGTTTTAAATGCCAGTTGATACAACGACTGCCAGTTAGTTTAACAGAAGAGGAAAAAGGTAGTGTGAGAACTCCATTGTAACTTGATTTTTGGTGTAGGGCTTATATGGGTATCAAGTTGCCTTTCTAATCGGTACACGTGTAGAAGGAAGATGTAGTCAAGGGTTTTTTTTGTCTGGTTTGGCCTTGTTCTGTCATGTAGCCTTCCTCACCTGCCAGACTGAGAGCAGAAAGATGGTTAAAGCACTACATCATGTACTAAACACTCTCATGTTGCTGTCAGTCAAAGTAGCTCCTCTGGGATAAGAATTTGCTTGAGTTTTTGAATCGAGTCTCTTGCCTCTCCTACGTGTTCACTGCTTGGCCCAAGCGGTGACGGGAAGCGTATGCCCCTCGGAAAAGTGCTCAGCTTCCTCTGCTGTTGCTTCCAAAGTAACTTGCCTTTTTTTCTTTCTTTGGGGACTTTGGGAAGCAGCTGGTTGGAAAGCTCTCTTCATGTTTATTTTACATCTTGTCTCCTTGCCGCTTCACCCATCCCCATCTGATTCTATAAAATGCAGCTCCTGTGCTGCAGCTTTCACACTAATCATCTATAGGAACAATTTTTAACTGCTAAAGTGTAGTGAGGTGGTGATGGGAGCCCCAATGTTAGCACCAGCCTTGCGGGGAGGGCAGCGATCCCTGACCAGCTGCAGGCAGGTGTTGGGCTTCTCCATTCGGAAGTGATGTCTGAAATTTTGTAAAGGGCTTAATTTCCAGCCAGGTTTTTGTCTTTCCAGTGCACTGGGGCATAAAGATTTCTCTAAGCTACCTTTTGTGAGTGCCAGCTTTGTATCAAAAGCAGTGCTAAATTTGATATGAGCCAATTAACGCACATTTACGTTGTTCCATTACTTATTTGTGTTTTAAAGGCCTCTTGTGAAAGTTTAAGTAACACTTCACTTGCACGACAGCTAGTGTTAAACCTCGTAGTTAATGACACTTTGAATCTATAGTCAGACAACTGATTTGAAATACAACTGAAAATCAGTGTCAAGTTTTGTGAATGGCGATCAAGATACCTTAGTTCCTCCGAACATAATTTTAATATGAAATTATTCTTGGCTAGATTGATTATTTTTTTAAATTATTATTTACTTTTTTAAAAAAATCCTCAGAAAACCCCCTCCCTGCTCTCCCAGACACTGTCTCAGGGTGATACTGCTCGAACCACAGCATGCTGCCATCACCAGTGTTCCTTTTTTTGCACAAAGACCTTACAAAAATCTGTTTGTCCAGCTGCGGCGTTGGCACGTCTGCCCGTTGCTGGCAGCACCGCCGGCTTTTGTACGGCTCTCCCAGTTACTGGGAATTCCCGTCGAGGTGCAGGCTCCGCAGGTTAACGTTCAACCTGGGAGGTGCTTGATCTCCTCCGGTCTCCGCCGACGGCAGCGGCACGTGCTCTGCGGGACGTGCCGGCTGCTCCCGGGGACACGGGGCCGGGCCACCAGGGTTATCTGAGGACGGGTGTCCCGCGGTGTCCGCGGGCTCATGTGCTCGGATGCTGACTGCCGGCGTGACCGGGCGGCTCGGGCAGCTGCCAGCACGGACGTGGGGAACAAAGGGCCGGGATGCAGCGGGGATCGCTCGGGTTTCCGCTCCGCTCGGCGGCTGATGGTGTTGGATCGCATCAGCTGCGGATGGAGGGGGGGAAAAGAGTGTGTCCCTGTAACGGGAGTGAAACAGCAAAGTAGGATAGGCTTGAGAAGATGGGGTTGCTTCCTCTTAAAACCATTTCTGATGTTACTTTTTTTAATCCTCTTCGGTTTGTGTTGCTGCTGTACAGATGCAACTTTTTTACGTTTAAGACCGAGACAATAGATCTTAATTAAAAAAAAAAAACCAAAAACTTTTTGAGAATAAAATCTGTCTAGAAAGCTTTACACAAAACCTGAACTGCAGATGTGTCTGGTGCTGGGAACCCATAATCCTATTTGAGCCCCATGAGACCCCTGTGGTGTCCCAGTCTACCCCAGCGCATCGGGAGATGCTCAGGACTTTTCCAAATCTCCAGGGTTTCGGTTCCCTGTCCCTCACTACAAGTAGGCTAATGATAGCAGCAGTCCCCTTGCTACTAACTGCTAGTAGTTTGTTTACTCATGAAGCTCATATCGTGATTTCATTATCCCCTTTGACTCAAGGGCGAGGCGCTCAGGCAAGTTTTGGTCAACCGTTACTATGGCAACGTGAGACCGGCAGGACGACGGGAGAGCCTCACCACCTTCGGCAATGGCCCCTTGTCTGCCGGAGGCGCCGGCAAAGCCGGGGCAGGAGGTAGGACGTGCTCCTGCTCAGCAGTGCTTCGTGTCATCTCCTTGTGTGTCTCTGTCTGCCTGACAAATCGGGTGAAATAGGGACTTTTTTTTTCCCCTACTGTTCTGTGATAGCCCAAAAAAGAAGAAACTGTCCGCATGGATGGGGGGGACAAGTCCTGCTTGCATGTTCTACTGGTTTTGGAAACTCCACTGTGTTTTAACTCTCTTTGAGGGATTCTACTTTAGGCTGAGTGAAGCATCACTCTCCTGCCTCTAATCATGTCAACTGCTTTTTCCACATGCAGATGAGAGCAGTGCTCTTTCTCCTGACTGCATTTGACAAAGTACTTTAAAATTAAGCAGACAGAGCTTTTTATGCTTTCCAGAGACTCTCTTGAGCTGGCTTGAGTTTGGGGATTTTGCTTTGAATTAATGTTCGTAGAAAACCTGATCAATTTAATATTTGCAATGATATTTGGGAAGTGTCCTCGGAACGATGTCAGATTATTAACCATGTCTGAAACAGAAACATTTCCTTGTATTGAGAGAGATTGCAGGGTAGGATGAGCAAAAATTTAGTTTGAAGTCAGTTATGAAGTGTAGTTTATTTAATTTGAGACCGTTGCTAAAAGTCGGTAATGTCAAGCACGTTTTGTCAGACAGTTCAGTGGGTTTTGCCTCTTCAAAACACAGCGGGTAATCCCGTTGAAAGGCCTGATCAAACAAACACACACAACCAAAAGAACTATTTCCCCCTCTTTTCTGAAGTTGATATGTATTTCATTTGTCCTTGTGTTGAGCTACCTACCGCCATCATCTTCTACTTTCTAGAGCTTTGCCACCCTCTGGAATTTGTCTCGCCTTTTCTCCATCCCCTCACTGGTCCTGCAGAGCCTCTTCCTCCCTCCATATCCCTGAATCCACGCTGTTTCCAGAGTCCCCTCTCAGTAGTACTCCAGTTTTCTTTCCATGTTTTGCGGCTGACGAAGGGAGCCGTGGCAGTGACCGTTTCCCGTTGCTAGCCCAGGCTGTCCTCCCTTTGGTCACCACCTCCCATGGACTCACACATATTAAAGCAGAGTTAAGTGCCCATCTTACAACAAGCCCGATATGTGCTTTAAGTTACAGACTCTTCCTTGCAGAAGTGCTAGGAGTTGAGTTCATCACTGGTAATAAACGTGTGTGCATCGTTCAGGATAGATTGATAATTTAAACCATAAGAGAGGTGCCATCACCGAAGGGTGACTGGGTTGGAATCTCAGCCTGTTTCTCCTGATCACTTTTACAGGAGGAAGCTCCGGATCGAGTTCAATGAGCCGAGGTGAGATGAGTTTGGCAGATGTCCAGTGTCATCTTGATAAAGAAGGTGCATCAAACCTGGTCATAGATCTCATCATGAATGCCACCAGTGACAGAGTCTTCCATGAGAGCATCCTGCTAGCCATTGCCCTTCTGGAAGGTGGGAACACTACAATACAGGTAGGGAAATAGAAAACTTCGAGCTTATCACTAAAACATCTTTTTATGAAATCCAGGAAACTCAAGCAGGTGAAGGAGATGAGAGAGGAAATGACTAAATGATCTTTGACCTGCAATTAAGAAAAATATTGCTGTCTACTATGAAGAAGTTAAATGTTTGCATGGGCACTTGGTAATCGAGGAGTTTCCCAAGGCAATGTAGAGGAACGTGTAACAAAACAGCGTTGTAGCATAAGTTAATGTGACTACTTTTATGAGTAAGTTTAAGCAACTGCATCATACTCAGACTTTTACAACTAGCAGTTAAATTTCAGACAGGAATTTAAAACAACAGTGTATGGTAAACTCCAGACCACCACCGTTCTCCTGTAATCTCGCTGTCCTTCATTTCTCTGTTTTAAGTAAGGGTTTGGTTTCCCGAAGTGAGAGTTGTGCCTGCTGTGGATTTTAATAATCATACACCAACTAGCTTGTACAGTATTCTTCCAAAGAGAAAGTAAAACCTTGTTACAGCAAAACATGCCTACAAAGGCTATTGAGCCTGTAATATCTTATTCTTTTGACTTTGCATGTATGCTGTTTGCAAACAACCTGTTTGTCTTGGACAATGGGCTTTGTGCGTAGCTGTTCCAGAGTGTTACCCATCTCCTACCCCACCTCTGTGCGATACACACGTCTGAACAAAGCAATCGGTGATTTGTTCAAGGTGGTCAATTTTGCAGATTGTTCCTTTCTCTCGGAAGTGATACATCCAAAGGTTTGATATACATACGGATTTAGGCTTGTAATTTGGTGCTATTTGTGTTGCATCCTGATTAGGAATATTTATGTAGGTACTTAAAGATAAAACACGCTAACGTTTTCAGAAGAGCTTGGGCAAAGTGAGCTAAAAAAAAAATCTTATGTACATGGCCCACTGTTCCCAGTGCAGTATTACCACTTCCCAGTCCTTTATTTGTTTCTGCCCTGAAAACCAAACTACTGAAAGACACGGTGTGTCGCGGGTATCGCTGCAGCAGCCAAGAGCCACCGCAGCGACGACGTTGTTCTCTCCAGCCCTCCGTGGCACCTTCTGGGAGAAATGTTTGAACAGGCTGAGGGTAACACCCTGTGTCGTGCTTAATCTGATCTGACTGTGGGCCGTTGCCAAGGTGGACCGTCCTGTTTTGGTTAGCTCTGCTTGTCCCCTCTTTGGACGACTCGTGTAGCTGTGGGGTGAGTTGAATTAAGTGGTTGGTCTGATGGAAAACCAGCTTGCCCATGAGAACAGATTAAATCCCAGAGAAAAGTCTGGCTCAGGCCTGACCAGAGATGTGCAAAAGAGCAGCTGTGTGCTCCGGGCAGCAGAACATGGTGAGGTTTGATTAAGTGGAACGTGGGGCTGGATCCTGACTAGTTGTAGTTGATCACTGATTAAAACATGCACTAGATCTCTACAGCAGCACCTCTTATTTTCATGCAGACTTCTATTGAGAGGAGAGGGAACCTCTGGGGGCTCCTTCTTCACTTGGCTCTGTAATCAGTACCCTCTATTTTTTGCCCCCCCATGCATGTGCTCTAGTGAAGCTTCTTTGGAAAAGACAAAGTGGGAATCGAGCATTTAAAATCCCATATCACCTTAAAATGCCGTGAGAGGATTAACATTCCTTGGGGAGAGGCATTCCTTTGCATTTCCTGCTCTTCTCCAATGTAAAGGAAGCTGAGCTTTCATCTTCCTAGCTCTCAGGGATCCTCAGGTAACCTCGTGCTGTCGTGCTGAAAGGAAGAACAAATTCTGCACCAGCCTGACGTGCAGAGATCCTTTGCTCGTGCTGGAACACAGAACTAACAGACTGAGCACCGCGTGCGAATCGGGGTTGGAAGCAGATTCCTTAGCTCATCTGGTCAAAACAAAGAGGGAGAAATCTGCAATCCATCTCCAAAGACACCTTTTTCATCAAAAAGGGAGATTCTGTAGTTTACATTTGCTGTCTGTAACTAGGAGCTGGGAGTCTGTAAAGTAGCTACGTGGTCAGGAATGAGCCGTTGGCATAGGGTGCTTATAGCAAACGGCGTAACGCTTTCGCCTTATGGCCCTGCCAGTTTCTGTCCCACTATGGCCTTTATAGATTAATTAATTCTGAAAACCAGAGGAACTGTTTTCCATCCTTTCCCGCTCGGGAATAAGTGCTTGGCAGTTGTCTTTACCTTTAGAAAATGTTCTGGGCAGCCAGCAGTGACTCTGTGCACGTGTGTGTACGTGCCCGGATGCAGCGGCGAAGGGCTGGGAGGGGGCTCTGGTGTAGGTTGCTTTTAAGTACGGAATGTTTTAGGAACCAAATGACTTGTGATGCCTACAGCTAATGCCGTAAGCTCTGAGGTCTTGGACACACCCAGGAGCTCTTACTCATGCATGCAAAGCACTGATGAGACTTTATTGAAAATATCCTATGGAGCAGTTGTAACGTAGATATTCTGTGCTATAGCAATCCAGCAGCCTGGTAGAAAAAGGCAAAAAAAGGAGGTTTATCAGTGCACAAAGATGTTCCCTGATTTACCTCTGTATTGGATAATCTCCTGGTGCTAGGCAGGGAGTTCCCTGGTGCCGTGCTTTGCTTGCACGGGCTCTAGCACAGTCAGGGTCCGTGGGGACTACTGCAATGTCAGTCAAGAACAGCACATATTCTGACCTTTCAGCAGTATTTGAGTCATGAAAACCATTTTTTTTTCCGTTTTTTTTAATGGAAAAAAACACCAACCACAAAGCATAACTTCTGGGATAACAGCTGGCTCGACGCTGGTGAATCAAACCGAAGGTGGAGGTTTGCTCTTTAGTAAAATCACGATTTCAGGTCTGTATCTTCCAGAGCAATTGCTGAACGATGTCCAAGTTAAACTGGTGTCCTGAGATGGTAAATTCACGTAACCAAGCTTTTCTCTCTTCCCATGGGAAGAATAGTGTATCTGCTCACCCAGAAAATACACAAGGCTCCAAGCTGTCCGGGAGAGGTGCGTGGGGTACTTGCTACTCTGCACAGCTTCAAATCCTACAGGTTTTATAAAGCAGTCTTTTGTTACAGCACAGTAAGGATTTATCGAGTGCAGCAGTGTGGTGGTCTCCTACTTAGATTTCATTTTTAAGACATACACTGCAAAATTTGTCTGCTTACGGGAGCTAGATGCGCTGATGGAAATGAATCCAATGCTTCCCCTGGTCTTTCATCCCCATCTTTCTCTAATCTATGTTCTTTTGCTGAGTTTTGCAGATTAGGTAGGTAGGGCTTCACAACTCTTGCAGCCTGCAGAGTGGATTTTCTCAAGTTCTACGGCAGTTTCCAGTAACTGCCCGTGGAAGAGTCATCTTCAGTCTCTGGACTAATAACTGTGTTCATTTTGCATCAGATACATTTGTCATTGCGAAAGTCAACCTAGCCAAATCGGCCAGCTTTGTCTTTGAGGTATAACAGTTTATCTTCATTTCACAATTTTTTTGGTTATTATTAGAAGCTCTTGATTTATAGTATTCTGAGCAAGTTCATTCTGTGCTCAGTCTGAATAATTTTTGCTGAACTTAAATGGCTTATATCTACAGACGTTTGAGAATAGGAGACTGGTGGGATAGGGACAGGTTATGTAAAAAGGTTTTTTGGCAGCAAAGCCAGAAATGTGTCACCCCTGGATGGCATTTCCTTAACTCCAGGTTTTCACACGGGAAATGAGTTCGGCCTGAAGTTAAGCAAAAGGTTTGCACTGACACACAGGAACTTGCACATGATGATTGTAATATGGTTAATAATGGGAGTTCCCAGGTAACTCCCATGAGCTTCAGTGGAAGAACAGATCCCCATGATGCTGGGAAGGGATAACTGGAATAGGTGTTACCATTTCATTAGATACACACAGGGCCAATACGAAGGCTAGGCAAAGTAGGTGGTTGCCAACTCTAGCAGAAAAGCAAATGTAGAAATGTTCCTTATTATAATTGGCAGGAGTTATTTTTATTGTACTGTTAAGAAAATTAATGTGGAGGAGAAGCAGGACAAGAAAAAATACTCCCAGTTTACCTTAGGAAAGAGGCTAAGCTGGTAGTGTATGGTGCACTGAATCCCATGCTGCTCCGTGTTTTGCTATAGGGGTGAATGTGGTAAAGGAACTGTTCTGGGAGAAAGACGGATTCTGGATGGAAACTTTTCTGGGTTATTTTTAAGTTTGGGAATTGACTTTGAAAAGTCGTCAGGTTCTTCGGTAACACAGATGCTGATGGAAGCGTCGAGACTGTGTCCGGTGATGGTGTCGCTCCCGCTCAGCAGGAGCTCCATGGTTTTTGCGGTGGGAAGCCTGCCCTCACTGGTAAGGAGGCAGAAGCAGAGGTGGAACCGCAGGGTCAAAACCAGACAACAAATTGACTTGACAAATGCTGCAGCTCACTGAACTGAAAATTACATAAACCCCTTTATTAATTTACATAGTCCTCAGCATCCACCTGGAGAGCGCGGGTTTCAGCGGTTCTGCACGGAGCAGCTCCAGGGGTGCTCTGCCAGCCCCACGCTCTCCTCCGAAACGGCGAGGGACGAGTGTGCCCTGCCTCTTGGGTGCTGCCAGCGGCGCGTGGCACCCGGCCCCCCGGGGCGCTGCCTTGGGTGCGCGTTGCCAGAGCTCCCGCGGCAGGTGCTGCTGCGCGCAGGGCTGCATCTCCTTGGAAGAGAGGAAAGCTGGGTCCGTTCCCTGCGCACGCTGCAGCACGGCGAGTTTTCCTTCGGAAGAGCAACCCTGGCAAGTGAGTGACAGCAGAGGAAATTGCTGAGGACTTCTCCGGCAACACTTGTCTCTCCTCTGCCAAATAAAAATTATATGTGCCGTTACTCTGCCTCACCTGCGTGGAGTTTCAGGTTTCCTTGGTCTGTGGAAGTTAATGGCAAGCCAGGTCCCTTATGTAACTGCCTTTCCATGGAGGCTTCGGTCTGTTTAGGGATCTTCTCAAAAAACTGGGTTGCGTGACACATTACCCGTGTGCGCGTGTTGGTGTTTTCAGCAAGGGAAGGTAAAATGAGGTCGATGGCATTAGTTTAGTGTCAGGCGTTTTTGAAGCGCTACCCCAAAGTGACGTGATGCAGAGTTGCCACTTGCAAGTGTGGCGGTGCCTTCTTTCCCCCTTCATCCACAGTTCTTCCCAAGGTGGGCTGCAGGCACAGGGGACGAGGTGATGGAATCGGTGCCTCAGCAAAAGGTGATTATTTGTCAGGAAAGAAGTGGGGTTTGCTCCTAGCTTGAAGGCGTCTGAGTAGAGTTGCTGCTCCTGCTTGTAGGATGATGATGATGGAATCTGCTCTACACCCCTCCTTCCTCCAGTAGCTGAGTATGGGATGAGGACCAGGGGCCACCACGACTAGAGACACCACCAGGGAGCCGGTGGTGGTGGACTGGAGGGTTGTGCCTCTTACCACCACATGGCAAAAGCAAATCCGTGTTGTGCTGAGCCAAGATCTGGAGCTCATCATGTATGTGTGAGGCTCTTTTGGGATGTGACTGTACAAAAAGCTACGTGGCTTCAAGTTCCTTTGACTTCCAGAACTCTTCAGCCTGCAAAGAGGAGCTGTGTGTTTTCTGTGCCATCCTTTAAGTGCTCGTTAGGGTTGGGGCTATGGCCACATGGCACCATGTTGGTTGTGGCAGAACTACCCAGAGGGGCTCTGAACAAGTGAGGTACCAGAAATCGTGGCAGCCAGCTCTTTAGTGATCTGGTTTCGTAGGAAATACTGGTTTGGGTAAAAAGCTGGACTGACATGATTTTCCTGTCTCCAGCTCCGTCTTGCACCATGTGCGGATTCAGACTTGGTTCTGACTTTTCTCCCCATGCGTTGCCACCAGTAAGAAAACTCCAGCGTGGTGAATTATGGTCTCCTTTGCTGTACTCGGTGCCTCAAACTGTCCAAGTGATAGTTATTGAACTGCAGAACCCATGCACAGAAAGAACTGGATCCCAAGCTATCCCATTCCCGTTGGTGTTCTGGCACATAGGAACGCCGCAGAGACCACGTGCACCGGGGTGCTGCTCCGGCAGGAGTTGGGGCACGCTTGTGCCACCGTCCACCACAGCCCTCGGCTCTCGGGGAGCGATAACTCTGAGACCGACCCGTGTCCTTCAGCTGGCGGTGGCGTTGGCTGTGAGACACAATGACGAAAATGGAAGGATGAGCGACGCTAAAAAGGTCAACAGTGAAATAGCTGGAACCAGCCAGTCAACTGCTTTTTTTTTTTTTTTTTTTTTTTTCCACTTTCCCTGTTGGCCTAAATGTGTCCTGTCCTATTTGGTTGCCAAAACACGTATAGTTTCTTTTTCTTTGTGACTGTGATTGCCCTTCAAAATAGGGAGAACACTTTACGAAGTGTTACAGAAGTATTGCTGGTGTAAAACGTAGAGGTGGTTGACACAATGGTGCTTTAGGGTTCGGATTGGACTTTTTAAACCCGATTTACTACTTAAAAACCTTTTAACAGTCACAGATATCTGTGAGCACACAAAGTCATATGTGATGGTAAATGCTTCAGAGGCAAGAATGTCTTTGGGTCACTCAACTTTTGTGGCTAGGGCTTGAGAACTTCTGCTTGCTGATAAAAAACATCTCTTAAAATTTCTACTGTTTGTTGTTTGTTTATAGCAGGCACGATTATTTTATATTGGATGCTGTATCTTTTTATATAGTTTCCTAAACAGGTATGATTGAAACAAAACGCAAAATGCAAAACCAGCAAGCTGCCAGCATGTGTTAAGTAATCACCTATGTCTTTCAGCATTTTAATGAGTTTTTCTCAAGTTAAAATACATAGTAGGTTTTCTTTTTTGCATTCAGAGTATGTTGGTTCAGAATATGACATTAAAGAAAAAAAAAAAACACGTGGGTAACAGCCTACATCAACCATGGCATTCAGCTGTGGACAGGGATCTTGTCCTTCTGGGAAAGAGAGCATTTTTCCAAAAAGAAACACGTTGCAAATCCAGACCCTCCTTCACGGCGCGGTCACCTCCGCAGCGAGGCGCAGAACCCGCGCTGCTGATTAAGCCAGCGCTGGGGAAATCCGCATCCTGATGCTCTGCTGATCCGCAGCACATGAGGAGCCTGGAGATGGCCAGCCCCTGGGAGAAGGTTCTCTTTCACCTGTGTTTTAATGTATTTAGCACTGTGAAGTCTCGATCTCACTCAGCCATTAGCCACCACCTCGTTAAAAACAAGCAAACCCTGCTAATAATGCGGAGAGAGCCAAAAGCTGCGAGGAATCGTTACTGCAGAGATGATTTTGTTTTTATTGGGAAGGGTGAGCTGCATAGGTGAGATGGAGAACAGGGTGGGTGAGTTGAGATTGTAACGATACCACTTGTAGACTTTCTACTTCGGCTGCAGCTGATAATACTGTTTGAAGTATGTTTGTGCCATCAGCATTCCTGTATCGCAGCGTCTTTCAGCCTTTCTGCCCCAAGGGAGGTTTTATGCTTAGATTTCGAGGTGCCCATCTGTGGGATTGAGCCATGCAGGTGAAAAAAAAGGAGGAAAGGTGTCACATGAGGGTTCAGCTGTGGTGGTCGCCCTCCAGTCTTGGTAGCCTGGCATCGTTCATGGTGGTCAGGTATCTCTTGCGTGGCATTCCGCTCGGCGTTCAGCTGCGATCCTGGTCCTGTAAGGAGCAGGGACGTAAACCACTAATTCTCCTTATTCTTCTCCATGGAGATCCAGGTCCAACATAAACTTTTAAGATGATCCCTAGCAGGATTAAAGTCTTCCACAAGCAGGCAGAGGCAAGCTAGGCAGAAAAACAAGGTCATGCTGCCTTTTTTTTTTTTTTTTTGGTGGTAAGCACAGGAATCAACAAAGCGATGTTATATAACTTCTATTTATATCCCACTTGCTCACTAGCTGCAGGCACACAAGAGTAGCTGAGAAGGGAATTTAATGAGCTCTCAGGGCTTGCTCACCTTCCAGAGCGGGTAGGAGCCAGCTTGTTTTTGAAGTGCGTCAGCAAATGAAACTGGTGGTGGGTGGGTGGTTTGGGTAGGTGGACTGACTTGTTGCTATGGTTTTCTTTAATTCCTCTGTCTCTCAAGAAGATCTTACACTTTTTTTTTTTTTCCTCTTTTGGGGAGTCTGCAGACTTCCTTGTTTCTCACACCTACACGGAGCTCGCTGCTTGGGTAAGGAAGTGGGATTCACGCTCCTGCCATGCAAGAGCCTTGCACAGATTAAGTGAGTGACCCGGCGGGTGCGTGCTCCCACGGGTGTGCAGGAGGAACTCAAATAAGGCTCCGTGCTGACAGCAGGTCAGGCCCTCAGGTCTCCCACGCTTTGGAAGCCATCTGCTCCGTCTGCGGGGGGGTTTAAACCCCGAACCCAACAGCCACGTTTCTACCTGTCGTTCCCCTCCATGTACCTTCACCTCTTCTGGTGTCACTGCACTGTCCTGGGGTTTTGTACTGGCTCCAGAAGGGCATGGGGGGAACAGTATCTCTGTGAGGTTTGTTCTTACTTTCTGCTTTGTGAAATGAGTTTAAATGGCATCAAGATTTTAGGTGTTGTAGTAGGAGAATGTGTCGGATATACGGGCTCTTCCCAAACTGGGTGGTGTAATCTTGCTGCTGCTTTCATTTAAAGCTGGTTAGGAAGGACGAGTGTTTACACGGGTCTGTCTGTGGATGCTCCTACCCCTCCAAAAACACCATCCGTAAGAACCTCCAGCTCAGAGGAGAGCCTTGCAGGATGGCGTGTGGATGCCCATGGCAGAGAGAGTCTGTTGTCTTTGTGGAAAACAGAGCTGGGAAGTCCCCCTTCTGCTTTCAGGACGAAGTTTATTTTACAGTTTGCAAAAAAAAAAAAAAAAAAAACAGGCAATTGAGGTGTTCTGGCAGATTTTCCTTATGGGTTTATTTCAAACTGTGAAGTATGTTCAGCATAAAATATTTCAGCTGCCGTTTCCTTAAGCTATGCAAGACTAATGATATCCATCACTCACGCCCCAGAGTGATGGATGTTTAGTGAGCCAGGACGTATCAAAGATTTCAAAAAAAGAGAGGGATCAGTGATATTTGAAATAAAAAAAACAAAGGGGGAGGGAAAGCAGAGTTGGGTTTGAATTTTTCTGCAGTGGAAGCCCTTGCAATATGTTTAGGCAGAATGTAAAGGGCTGGCATTTGTACTTAACTGGGTGCTTGTGTTAGCAGTGCAGTTCCCCTTCAAACTGGGCTGCTTTGAAGTAGCCCAGCTGTAAGAATCGGTACGGGGGTGGCAAGCTCCTTCTGCAAACATGAAGTAGCACAGAAGTTTTGCATTAGTTCCTGCTGGCAGCCTGTCTGGATAACCCAAGCAAGTTAACATCCCCGTAATAATTTCTCTCTAGCACTGGAATAAAATGTCCTGACTTGAAGCCAGATGGCTGCTCTGTCTCTTGTATCTGGAGGGACTTTCCTCTTTCAAATGCCCCTGGCTGCTCAGGTTCATGGGGTATTTTCTGTTCACTGGCATTAGAGCAATGCAGAGGGAGATGACAACAGTTTGCTTGAATTTTCGAGGTGTTTGCTGGGGCTTTGCTTTCCCTTATTTATTAGTAATCAATTATTTGTTTTCCTGGGAAGTTTGCTGGGAGCTGTTGGGATGGTCTGGCAGGGCTTGATGGCTGTGGTCTGTTGAAACAGCTTTGTGAATTACAGAGGGTGCGGTCCAGAAACGACTCTGTCCTCTGCAGGATGACGGCAGTCTCGGTTTGGGTTCTGCAGCCAAATGCTTTCCTAAAATCAGGCTGCCCTTCTTCCAGGAGGAAGCAGACATCTGAGCAGATGCATCCTAAACCCAGCGCTCGCTAATAGAATTGACTTATAATTCTTACAACGTGATGGTTCAGACAGCACATGCAGTCCAGCCTGTAATTGCTGACCCTGGGGAGGAAAGCCAAGCTATTCCATGGGAAACCATCCAACGGTTCTTCCTCTTCTTGGTTGGCAAAACAGTTGTGACTTCGGGGCAGATCCGGCTGACAGGTGACAGCACAGAGAAGGGTGTTCCCAGAAGAGGTGACAGCGCACACAGGCAAAACTGGAGAAGCCTTTCAAAGGCAAGAGCCAGAAATAAGCTGCCTTCAGCTGCCTCCTTTGTTTTCCACTCCACAATCCTACTATTGGGCTCGGATTCATAGTCAGACAAACTTGCTGTGAATTAGTTAAATTTGTAGTGGATTCATTCGCTGGGTCTGTGCTCGGTGCACCTCACATGAAGGTGCCAGTCTGCTGCGTTGTACAGCTGTGCTCTCCCAAGGGCAGATGTTGGCTCTGCTGGTTAAAAAAAACCCAGTTTGCTGCCGGTCGCTGGTGGGTGAGACACGTTAAGGAGCATCTGTACATGGTGTGTGGTTATCCCACTCCTCTGAGCTGCTCTTCCACTCGGGGTTGGAAATTATGTATGTTCTGTGTCAAAGATCTTGGAAGATAAGGCAGGAAGGGAGAAGAGATGAAGTGATAATGCTAGGAAATGTGCCCGTTCTTTGCTGGTTTTGTTTTGTTTTAAATGTGATTCTGCCATCCAGATTGTTAATGACCTGCAATATTTAAGAACGTGCCAAAAAATAACCACCACAGAAAATAATACTTATTCTGAATAAAAAGCCAGCAATCAAAAGTAGTATTTCAGTTTAGCAAAAAAGGTAGGTAAACATTTAACAGTGTATGTAAATAACTTGAAAGGGAGAGGATACCAAGTTCCTGGAAATAACTACAGAAGAGACATAAACTTTTCTAAAAAAAAATAAAAAATAAAAAATAATAAAATAATACAAAACCCCCACGAACTTAAAATCAGTGACTGGAAGTTAGTGACATAAAAAGGAGCTTAATCATATGTTTCTAACAGTTATTAACCAGTGGAACAGGCTACAGACAGACATAGTTCATCACCTTCAATGCCTTCTGAAGAAAGATAGGATGCTTTTCTCAAAAAGATGAGTTATTTAAACACAACTATGGGCTCAGTTAATGAGCGAGAGCGACAGGCTGATGGTGGTCAGAGGTGGGCCAGACTGTAGCTGATCAATGAGCTGCAATTTAAACTTGGCCTTCGGTTTATTTTCTAGTGAAATCTGTCACTTGGTTTGCGGCTTTTCTTCTGCAACATGTTTTGTATGGACCAGGGACATAAAGTTGTATAAGGTATGGTGATAGTATTAGCAACCTCCTTTGGCTCAGAGGCAGTCTGCTGGAGGGCAGTGGTGCAAGAGAGATATTCTGGTGTGTGTGAGGTTTCTGCTTTAGGAGCAGAGTTGGGTAATAGAGAGGAGAAAGAAGGAGAAGTGATTGCACAGGTTTCCTGGTACCTAGTGTTATAGAATCCTAGACTGGTTTGGGTCGGAAGGAACTTTAAAGATCATCTAGTTACAACCCCCCTGCCATGGGCAGGGACACCCTCCACTACTATTAGTTGTTTTACTCTGTGGTATTTTAATAGATCACTTTGGGTGTCATGAGAAGGAACTGGTGCGGCTGGCTTGGCAGATGTGCAGTGCCTGTGCTGGGTTCTTCTCCTTCCATCCCTTTAAAACAGATACAGCTTGTCATAATGCTTGGTGTGTCACATGCCTGGAAAAGCAGCAGCATACTACTGCTTGCCAGTGCTTTGTACCTGCATGGAAACCGGGCACCACCAAAATACATTTATTCTCCAGTCACCAGCAAGGCTTAGAACTTGCAAACCTTTACACAAGAAGGTTTTTCCCCTTGAGTTTCTCAACAAAGTTCTTTCTGTTGCCCCAGGTTAGTCTTGAATGATTTTGCGTAGGTGGTGGTTGCTCCATCTTTAAAAACGATGGAGAACTCTTTGCACAATGTCCTCGTGCGCGGTGAGCGCGGCTGCCGAGTTAGGAGCTTGTGCATGTCACATGCAGATGGTTTTGAGTTTCTTTCATTCTGGGGCTGTGTAATTAATGGCAGTCATGCCATCTCCAATATTCTCGCATCAGAGAGAAGTCTTGGTTCGTTGAGTCGGCTGGTTGCAGTGCTCCGGAGATGTGTTGCGTTCCGTTGAGATGTGTGTGCTTGTAAAGCTGTTTGCTGAATCCAGCATTCGTAAAGCAAACCTCACGATCTGCTTTCCTGTCATGTGATGGCTCTTATTTAATGGCAACGACTCTTAAGTCATTAACAAAACACGGTTGAAATAAAATACAGTTTCATACTGCACCATTTTAGCACTCTGTATGAGCAGGCGACTGGTCCACTGCCAGCATTTCGAGTATGAGATGAAGCTTGGATCTTCACTTGCCTCTCAAGTAGCTTTTCCTCTGGTACTGGGTACTGGTATGTTGTGGGTCATGGTTTCGTGCCCTACTGTAGGTTTCCAGATCACAAGTCCCGGCTTGGTGGTGGCTAAATTGGCAGGGTCTGTCTGGGAGACAAGGAGCCAGCCCAGGCACTCTGTGTTGCTGAGAAGACACTTGGCTTTTGGGTTTGCATCAGTTTTGGGGGCCCTCAAAGTAGCGGCAGGTGTCAAGTGCCCCGGTGTCAGTGGTACATTGGGAGCACGATTCTTCAAAAACTCATAGGAGTGTGGAGGTTTGCTGTTCTCTCCTAGCACCCTCGTGCTTTCAGCACTCTTGCTTGTGGTTGCACGATGTCTGTGTGCAAGCTGGGACCCTGGCGTATGGTAGTCTAAAACGACCACTCTATTTCCATGTTAAAAAAGGAGATTTTTCCCAGTTTTTGCTTTGAGGCTGTATCTGCAAATAAATTTTAGGGTTTCCGTGATCATTATCGCTACCAATTACCTGTTCCAGCACAACTTGCAAGATCACACCTCTTAAAATACTGTATCTTTGATAGCTGGCATGTGGTTCATTCATATGTGTGAAGGTGTTGGGCATCCTGACCTAAACTGAAACAATCATTTTGCGACAACCATTGAATGCATGCACAGCACGCACAAGAAAGCTTTACTGGAAATGTTTGTTTCATTTGGGTTTTTTTCTCTGAAGTGCAATGGAAAGTCAGTTAAGAAGCTTGAAAAGATGACAAAAAATCAAGCCTGTCAGCAAGTAACAATTACTCGCATACAAGATGTTTCTTAAGCGTGGTTCATTAAAAAAAGCTTTTCCTTCACTGCTGCTTCATCACAGGGAAACTCCTCCTTTATAGACTCTTGAGATGTGCAGCCAGGTGACAACCATCGCTCCCCTGAAGGGCAAACTGTGTTGTCTTTCAGAAAACAGTTGCCCTTTCTAGAACCGATGGTTTATGCTGGTCTATCTGTAGAATATTATTATTGGTGTGCTCATTGTGTGGTACTGGTAGAGTACAATTTTCAAGATGCAGCTTTGATGCAAACTCTTCCTCTGTCTGTACTTGTTAGCCACCAAGTAGGAGACCATGCTTCAAAAGCTTGACTTGTCTAAATAACCCAACCCTTGGTTTGGTTACCGGTCAGGGAAACCACATTAATGCATCTCTGCTTTATGATTGTAGTTTGATGGTGTTCTGTCCACTAAGTCTGGTCAGGTCAAAGAACTAGTTTAGAATTAAAAAAAAAAACACAAAAAGGCACTGGGTAAGTGAACAGTCGTTCAGGTAAAGGATGGTTTTATTTGGGTATGTTTTATGAAAAAGCATGAAAATTCTTGATATCAAGTGTTGTATTAGAGAATAATACTGCAAATACAATTAAATGAATTGGGCACCCAGATCATCCTGTGTCGTGTCCCAGGGCCCAGCAGTTTCTGTTGCAGTGACTTTTGGCAGAAGGCACCTCTTGCAGTGCTCTGGCTTCTCTGTTTTGCTAGGCTGTTGGGAGGGACCTCAGGAGAAGGTACCAGCGTGGCTGGCTCTGTGGATGCGCGATGCCAATGCTGGTGATTCTCCTTTCTCCTCCTCTCTTAATCACTAGAAGTAAGAACAAGCTGAAAGAGTTCACCTGAGATGCTGTGGGCAGGTAAAAGATGCTGCAATGATGGGAAGGATATCTCCTGTGAACATTGACCAACTTTAAGTAGTAGCACCGCTCTTCTGTCTGTAATCATAGACACATCTTTAGTCGTGGTTCAAAGTCGTTCAGTGCTGTTCTGACTGCAGCTGCTCAAGAGTGATCAAAGGCAGGCGTAGCAGAGACGGCCTTGTGTGCTCCGCTTCGCAGAAGAGCGGGCAGGATATATTGCTATTCCCATTTTAATTTGTTTTTTCAATAAATCAGGCTTCATTCCTATTCATCTTGTAAAGCTGTTGGATCGTGAGCCGCTGCAGAATGCTAACTAATTTCATAATACTCTGCATAAGGTGACCCACTTACAAGTTCATCCTTCAGTCGTGTTTAAGCTCTGGTCCTGATTTATGTAACAGCATATTGGTTTCATCAGGAATTGTCTGATCGCTCGCTGTGTTGGCTCCTTTTTGACCTGTACATGATTTGTATTCTCCTCGATTTTTAGGAAGAACTTTCTGTCTTTGTGGATGTATGGGCAGAAGAACATTAACAAACCTTAAGTAGTTAATGCTTTGAGTTTTTATGTGACTTAGAGATGTTCTGGAGTAGGAATTAAAAGGAGATTTAAGAAGTCTGCTGCAGACAGGGCAACGGAAACTTAGCACAAAGTGTCCCTCCTTCCATCGCCCTGTTTGTACGTTTTAGGACTGTGATTGACATTGGCGATTGCATGTTATGAGTCACGGTCCCTTTGAGTTGAGAGCAGGAAGGCAGGACAGTTCTTTCCTCCCTATTTTGCTCGTACTCTTTTGTTTGTGAGCTGAGAGTCAAATTATAGATAATTCCGTTGTCCTTCCCTTACCTTAATTCATTGTACTTACCTTAATTCCATTGTTGGTAGAGAAGTGTGCTGCCTAACTGTATCAGGGCTAGCCTGATTTATTGCACTGACTTTCCTTTAAAAATATATTTGGAAGTTGTTAATAAGGGAGTCAACGTAGCTGAGACACTTGGGCTTCCTTAACAATAAAGTACGAGTTTTCATTGCTCTAGGTTTCGGTTTACTGAAAACTAATTAACCTCCCAGTCCTTCAGGACGTCAGGCAGTGCAGAAAGGTGAGATAATCTGTGTTCAAACCTGGGTATGAAGACACAGATCCTGTTCCGTTTTCTCTTGCAGCATTCGTTCTTCTGCCGGCTGACGGAAGATAAGAAATCCGAAAAGTTCTTTAAGGTTTTTTATGATCGCATGAAAGTGGCACAGCAAGAAATCAAGGCTACTGTCACCGTCAATACTAGTGACTTAGGAAATAAAAAGAAAGATGAAGACTCAGACAGAGATGTACCGAGCAGGAAAAGAGGTAATCCCTGGTTGTTCTGTTTCTGAAGTGACAAAGGAGTAAAATGCTGTGTTTTGAACTCGTTTCAATTGATGCAATAATGCTCTGATCTCTGACCCCACAGAGCAAAGTTCCGAGATCAGTGGTGCCCTGGCTCGGGATTTCAGGAGCTTCATTCCCTCTTCATCCATTTGTGAGATTGTGCTATTGAAACGATGAAAAGTTTTTCTGAGATGAGACTCTACCGCCTTGTCTATCGCGACAAGTTGCCCAAATCTGATCCGTAGTAACGACCCTGGCCTGTGGGTTGTGGTCAGTGCCTTCTCTAACAATAAGTGGAGAAATCCTGATTTACTTCTATAGCAGGTCCTGTTGTCGTGACTCCTGATAGTGCTAGATGTGTGTGCCCTAACCAATTAATACCGGAATTTATAACTTCAATGTGGTTCGCATCAAAGGTGCGAAGAGAGTGACATGATGCCCTTCTAAACTGGAGACCCTCCCATCCCACTAAACATACTTACCAAAGGAGCTGGGGATGAATAGCTGGCCTGCGTGTGCAACTGCAACGGGAAACGTGTGAATAGATTTTTCTGATCCCCTTTATTCAGTTTGCCTAAGGAAGATCTGTTCTTGTGTGTTGTAGTGAGAGAGCCTATGACCCAAATTACCGAGGAGGTCCGGGATCAGCTACTGGAGGCCTCTGCAGCCACCAGAAAGGCTTATACCACTTACCGCAGGGAGGCTGATCCTGAAGACCATTACTCGGCAGGAGAAGGAGCGCAGTCTGCGGCAGACAAGAGCAAAGATGACCTGGAGATGAGCGCTGTGATCTCGATAATGCAGCCCATCCTCCGGTTCCTGCAGCTGCTCTGTGAAAACCACAATCGGGATTTGCAGGTACAGCCTGGCTCCGGAGCCGACGTGCTCGTGTCACATGGATCCCGCTAATCCTGTGCCTCTTTACATTGATATATGGCCAACTATTTTCTTTGGCCTTGAAGACAATCCAAAAAAAGTATTTATTCCTTGCTGGACAAATACAGGGAAGTTCAGTTATCCCGTGTTCAGTGGTCTTTTCCATGTATATAAAAGGTGATGGGATCACCACTTGATGTGGCTTTTTAAAAGTATATGGTTACAGCAAGCATGTCCTACTGTGAAGTTACTGGTCAACTTCTGAGAGGGGAGGGAAAGGAAAAAAAAAAAAAATTCACATAGGAAAATAGAGAGAGCGTTGGGACTTTGGTTCCAGCAGCCCTCAAGCATCTGCTTACCTTCCAGTGAACAGGTTCTCATGGGTTTTCATGGATCTGTTTGTGTGCATAGTTGAGCACATGGGGATGGTATCAGGAGAGCCTCAGCTGGAGGTGAATCTGGTGAAGGGCATGAAGGGCAACAAGAAGGGTTTCTAGATTGTATCCGCAGCAGGAGACAACCAGGGAGAGAGACAGGTCTGCTGCTGAATGGGGCAGAGGTGCTGGCGGTGAGGACATGGAGAAGGTCAAGGTGCTCAATGCCACCTTCACCTTGCTCTTTACTGGTAAGACTGGCCTTCACAAACCCTAGGTCCCTGAGACCAGAGGGGAGCTCTGGAGCAAGGAAGACTTACCTTGGTAGAGCAGAATTGGGTTAGGAAACATTTAAACAAGCCAGACATGCACAAGTCCATGGTGCCCAGTGGGATGCTCCAGGCCCCCTGTGGAGTCCTGAGTCCAGTCCTGGACTCCTGAGTTGGATGGGGAGTCTCAAAGATGGTGAGGTGACTGCAGCATCTGATGGGTGAGGAGAGGCAGAGAGAGCTGGGAGAGGTCAGGCTGGAGAGCAGAAGGCTCAGGATGTCTCACCCGAGTGTATATATACCGACGGGGGGATGTGAAGAGGACGGAGCGAGGCTCCGCTCGGTGGTTGGACTAGCCAGTCTCCAAAGGTCCCTGCCAACCTCAGCTGTCCTTTGATACTCTGGGATGTGTTTGGATCCTTTTAAATAGCGAGGCCAGAACTTGCACATTAGTCATCTTATCTAGCGCGTGCCTCTGCAGGAGATAAGATTTGGGGTTTTTTTGCTTACAAATGGACTGCAATTAACGTAATTTGCGTTCCGCGTAACCACTGCTGCCGGGTTCGAACCGAAGGGAGGCGAGGAGCTGGTGAGAGGCAGTACAATGCACTAAATGCCCTCATAAAGGAGGAATAATGGCCGTGATTGCGTATTGTTGTACAGCACGCCAGGAGTGTAGGACCCCGCGTGAGCGCTGCTCAGACCTGCCAGGTCGCTTCCGCCGCTCCGGGATGCCCCGCTGCTGGCAGCGTGCGAGTCGGAGCCGCGGGGCAACGTTCCGTGCTGCCAACGGGTAGTTCCTGTAGCGTTTTGTATGTGCCAGGGTTGCATACATCAGGGTTTCTCCTCTATATTTTAAAAAAAAAACCTATTTGATCTTTGTTTTGTCAAACAATGCTCGTGCCGTTAGCGATGCCAGAGACAAGTAGGGCGGCAGCTCTGCGTGGCAGCGGTCCAAACCGCACGCGCGTGATCCGCTGCTGGCTTTGGCCGGGCACCGAAAGCCATGGGAGCAAAACTGAACCCAAGCCAAGGCAGAAACTCGACCTGAGCTGTTCAACATCCTGAGCAATTAAATTCCCCAAACAGCAGGTAGTTGCATTCAGCTCTGGGAGAAAAAGCGTTTGGTTTGTTGTTGGTTTTGGTTGTTTTGAGTTTTTTTTTTTTTTAAAAAAAGGAAAGGAACAATTTTTCAAATCTAATCCTCTTGCTGCTTGCCTTTCTCCTACAGCCCTGAAGGGGAGGCAGCAGTGCCTGAAGCTTCAAAATCTTTGTGTCTGCAGCTAGGACGTTGTGACTGAACTCCTTATCAATATTGGCAATGGACTCACTGCTTAAAGGAATAAGACAGACCTATTCCGGAAGCTGTGTGTCTTCAGAAATTGCACAAATTAGAGTTGAATTAGAAGTGAATAGGAATCACCTGCCCAGCACAGTTGTAGGTTTGTCAAACCAAGCGTTTTACGATCTGTTTGCAATTATGAGTAGCCTGATGTTGTGCAAAACCAGGAAAATGCAAGTCCCGACCGTAGGAGTCGATGGGTGTTTCGGAGGAGGAGGAAGGCTCTGCAGCGGCGTCGGGAGTTGCGGTGCTGTGCCTTTCGCATCACGCGCTGCTCCCCGCGCAGGTGGAACTGCCGTTGGTTCCGTGGTGCACGCAGGCAGGATGCCATCCCCTTCCAGCTCACTCCTGGGGCTGGAGGAGGAGCTGCAATATCTTCTTCTAATCAATGCAGGGCCTGGGACAAACAGCAGCCTTCCATAAGCGTGCAGCTCCAGCGTTACGCCTGAAAACCCCATCTTCGTGGGAATAACGTAGTACTCCAGTTCTTTTTTTTTCTTATCAAGGGAGTCATTTCTGTGAAATGAAAATATTGTAGTAGTATGCTAGCCAGTCGTGCTCAGATTAAAGGTCTAAGTTGGTAGGTTAAATACTGCTTTTGTGCACACACACAAAAAAAAAGAAAGCAGGAATTGATTCAACTATTAACATTGGATTTGACTGTTTCTTTTATTCATAATCCCCGAAGGCATAGCCTAGGTAGTAAAGAACAGTAAAGCTCTGCATGCTGCAGGAGAGTGATTCAATAATTTGGCTAGTGGAGGAGTACTACTGCATGCAGAGAACGAGCTGGTTTAGCTCGTCGTGTTTTAGGCGAGAAGTGTGTGTGGGAATTAACTATGTAAGACCAAAGACCAAGCCTGTATTCAGTGACAAACGCTGTGCCTTACCCGATTGCTTGTAAAGAAAAATCTGATTGTGTAAAAATATCTCTTTACTAAGACTTTCTTCTTATTTACGGTGGTTTTTTGCAAAGTGTCTCCAATTAGGGATGAGATTTCTGCTAAAACAAAGACTGTCCAAAGAAAACATTTAGACTTTTGGGGGAATTACCCATTTAAATGGTAGAACTGTTCCTTCCAAGAATTGTGTTCGTCCCTGCTTGAACAAACCAAGCTAGTATGCTGAAAGGAGCCAGTTTTATTTTTAGTCATCATATTTTCTCTAAAGGGTCCTCAGCTTTAGGCTGTGTGCTGGGAAGCAAAGTCTCCAGCACCCTGACAAGCTGTGGAGGCATTAAGAACTGCAGGTGTAGCCCTATCGAGTCATGTATCCCAGAAACAGGGAGGACTGGGCTCTCTAAACATGGACAGTAGTATGAAGTCACCCAAGTGTTCTCCAGAAGGTTGTTTGCAAAGGCAGGAGTTTAGAGACTGCCTGACTCTGAGTGCACTTCATCCCATCGGACAGTATTTCTCTCTCAACTGAGTATATGGGATCTGTAAAGTGAGGCAGTGTGAATGCTCTTTTCTCCTCAAGATCCCACAAGCTGCATATTTTTCCCACGTTCTAGCTGAATCTGCAACCATAGCTCTTTATTCTGAACGCAGGGTCTCATGGATGGGATCTCAGGTTCGTTCCCACTGAAAGTTATAGGATGGCATGTTCAATCCTGAAGAGTTGTGTTCTGATGTCATAGCCTGTGAGATGCTCTGGATGACTGAGCTCGATCTATTCTGGCTGAGATGGCAACAGACGTTCCCTGGGGCAGTTTCTCTCAGTGCAGCAGGGTCTTCTTTTCTACAAATTTTTCCTTCTCCTTGTTTAGCTAGCCAACATTGTCATCCTGTGCCTCATTCCTCCCCTTTCCTTAGTGGTTATTGACTTTGGATCAAGAAGCTGAGGCTGGTCTAAGCCTAGATGTAACCAGAATAAATGCCGTACCACAGCCGGGGAGCATTTTGTTTCATCACTTTCAGTATTATCCATTTTTTTTGGCTTTTTTTTGCTGGAGGGAAGGCACGAGCTCCGATTTCAGTAGCATCAACCTTTCTACGTTCTGACAAGTTAATCAAAAGTCAGGATACTAAATGAGCAATCAGTTGAAATGTGCTGAATCACTGTCACCTTTAGTCTGCATTCATAGACAGCATTTTCCTTTTTTTAGCTTAGCCTTCAATTGAATCTGGCAATTTTGCAGTCTGTTTGCCTTAAAAGACTCGTTAGTCTGACGCAGGCACTGGAGGCGATCGGTTAGCAGCACTGGCTTGCAGAAAAGACCTTGCTGGTTCCATAGGTCCCATGAGTCTTGCTGAGAGTTTTTTCCACCTTTGAAGTGAAGTAGTTTGTAACCTGCTGGAATTAAGCTAGATAGGAGCTCTCCCACTGAAACTTCAAGGAAAAGAAAGTGGCAGTGGCTATCCGTTTTTACATCACCTTGACAAAGAGCATCTGAGTCACTGGGAAACTGTTTTTCATTAATTGTCCGTCTTTGTTTTGGTTGGGTTTGATTTGGGGTTTTTTTGATTTGGAATACAGGAGAAAGGAAACATGTTTAATCCATGTGGATAATAAATCTGGCAGTTCATTAGAGGAGCTGCTCCTAATCAGCAGCTTCAAGTAGAGATTACAATAATTATGTGGGAAGAAATGCAATTGAGAACACTGCATTTCAAGACGCCTTCCTTGAAGGCACGCAGGCAGGTGCCTCCTCGCCACTCGTGCAGGTGGTGAAACCAGAGCCAGGGAATTGCTACTCCTGTCTTGGAGAAAGGTCTCGGGAGGAGAGAGCCTTGAGTGATGGTTGGCAGCGAAGTGTAGCAGGTAGGCTAGAAGGAAAGCTTCCAGGCTTGGGAGAGCTTTCTGGTCCACAGCAAAAGGCCTACGCCGTGTTGGATTTCAGTGCTCTAACAGATGCGCTCTGTTTATTGCTCCCTGTCTTCTGTAAAATTGGAAGCCAACAAGCTGCTGGGGAGAGCAGCACATTGCAAGCAAGCCCTGAAAGAGCCTTAAATTGCTTGTACAGACTCCAGTGAAATTAGAGCCATATACCACGCAGTGCGCTTGTGGGTCGATGAACTTAATAAAATATTACGATCCAAACATCACTTTGTATAATTTCTTTTTTCTGCCCCTTCCTTCCCGGCCTTGACACTCTCCCTGCAGAATTTCCTACGCTGCCAGAACAACAAGACGAACTACAACTTGGTGTGCGAGACGCTGCAGTTTCTGGACTGTATCTGTGGAAGCACAACCGGCGGACTTGGACTTCTTGGACTGTATATAAATGAGAAAAATGTAGCACTGATCAACCAGACGCTGGAAAGTTTGACCGAGTACTGCCAGGGGCCCTGCCACGAGAACCAGGTAACACAGCCATGGCTGTGAAAAGCATCACCCTTTCTCCCTACACCGTGGTGTGGGCTCTGCTGGGCTTGGGCTCTGCTGGGCTTGGGCTCTCAGTCTGCCAGACTTGTGTTGTCTCATACTGCTCACTTTACTTCCCTGAGAAAGGAGTTCTGAGTTGAGGATTTTTTTCCCTAATAATAATCATAGAATCATAGAATGGTTTGGGTTGGAAGGGACCTCAAAGATCATCTAGTTCCAACCCCCCTGCCATGGGCAGGGACACCCTCCACTACACCAGGTTGCTCAAAGCCTCATCCAGCCTGGCCTTGAACACTTCCAGGGATGGGGCAGCCACAACTTCTCTGGGCAACCTGTGCCAGTGCCTCAGCACCCTCAGAGGGAAGAATTTCTTCCTTATATCCAATCTAAATCTCCCCTCTTTCAGTTTAAAGCCATTGCCCCGTGTCCTATCACTACACACCCTGGTAAAAAGTCCCTCTCCAGCTTCCCTGTAGGTCCCCTTTAAGTACTGGAAGGCTGCAATAAGATCATCCCAGAGCCTTCTCTTCTCCAGGCTGAACAGCCCCAACTCTCTTAGCCTGTCTTCATAGGAGAGGTGAATTCATAATAATTCATAATAATCAACTTCTCTTTCTCGAGGCCTCCTCTCAGGAGTTGAACCACTCAAAGCAGCAGAGATTTTTCTGCTTTCCAAGGATTTAAGTTGTTTTATTAGACTTGACAGACAGGGAAGAGTGGGGAATATTTGTACTTGAAATACTTTATAGTAAAAATAGTGTGAAAACCAAGCTCTGCCCGTTGTAAACGAGGTCGGAAATGTGGCACCCCCAGCCTGATGGGAGAAGGTTGAGCTCTGTAGCTTCGTTAATGGAGGTGATAACCATGTTGAGGTTGTTTCCAGGCATAGTCTTGCAGCGAGGACCAGGTAGGTGCATGTCGCTGCTGACTGTCCATGGGCTTGCACGGGGATGTGGTGGTGGTTCCCAACGAGCAAGGGTGATGTGTTGGTGAGGACCACCAAGTGTCTGCTGCTGACAATAATCCTATCAGATAAAGCCGTTACTGACCCTCAGCTGGACTTGGTCTGCTCTGTGCCTCGAAGGCGGAATAATTAGCAAGGAATATGGGAAGATGCTTTGTTTGCCTAAACAGGAGTTTTCAGGTGCTCAAGAATGATGGTTTGCTCGGGTGGGAAGGGGCAGAGGCAGCCGTGCTGCTCGGCCACACTTTGCCACTTCACCTTCCTGCAGGTCGTACTGCCGCGTTTTAGAGCAGCACCACCAGTTAGTCTGGCCCATTTCTTCTGCTTTTGGTCTAAATGTGACTCTTGTTGTAACTGTTTCAATGAGTCAGATGCAGTCTGAAAGTCTAGAGTGAACCATGCTAAAGAGATAGCTACCCCAGAATGGTTTTCCAAACTCTAGCTGCTCTGTGGCATTGACTCAACCAGTGTTTGTTAGAGAACATTTTTCCCTTTGGACTGGCATGGCCTGCTAAGTCCTGTGTGCCAGGGGTGGGTGTCACCCTTCTAACAAGCAAACCTCTCCACTTCCAAACATGGATATCTGCTGATTTTCTCCATTTGCATACTATTTGAATCATAGTATGGTATGGAAAGATTGGAATGTGACTGTTCAAAAAGTCTTGGAGAGTGTCTGTCCTTCAAAGTGCCTTTTCTTTGTGCACTCAAATGTAATTTACAGCAATGCATAACAAAGCACAGTGGGGGTGATGGATGGTCAGGTGAAATCGCCTCTATGCGAGAGAAGCATGAGGCTGTACACATCAGGTCACAACTGACAGCTTCTGATCTAGTTGGAGATATCCCTGTTCCTTGCAGGGGAGGTTGGACTAGATGACCTTTGAAGGTCCCTTCCAGCCCTAACCATTCTATGATTATACAGAGCAGGTGGAATAAAAGCCTTTAGATATAGATACAGGCATGGATCGAGCAGTGGAGCTCCTCAGCAGAGCAGGGTTCTGGATTTTGAAGCCAGCAATCTGCTGTCGGTTTGCACGTTTTAGTTATAGACTGTTACAAAAGCAGGGTTAAAGGGTAAGCAAGAAGGTTATGGAAATTCACATTCTTTGGTTAGACAGGACTGAAGTAGGTGTTGATTGGCACATCTGAAATAAAGAAAACTCTCCCTAATCTTAGTAAAACAGCTTCTTCCTTAGCTATGTATTCAGCCTGGACGCTTTGGCATGTAAAAGCTTCGTTTATCAACTGGGTTGCTTTGCTTCCCGAGGCTGGGTGGTTTCAGTAGGACGTGCCATGGCTGATGATAGGAAAAGCTTGAAACAAAATGCCTTAATCCCTTGTTGTTCCACTGACTGGAGTTTACTGTTCAGTTATCCATCTCAAACAGCTTACGAGGCGATGAAAGAGGTGGCTCTGCTGGCTGGGTCACTAGCCCAGGCTGTGTTTTTAGTGTAGGCAATTAGTGAAGCTTGATGAATTTTCTTTGGACAGAACTGCATTGCCACTCACGAGTCCAACGGTATTGACATCATCACAGCATTAATTCTCAATGACATCAACCCTTTGGGGAAGAAGAGGATGGACCTTGTGTTGGAACTGAAGGCAAGTGACTGTTTTGTGTATTCCACGTTAACAGTAAGATGAAACATAATTTTATTGTTGGAATTATGTGGGTGTTTATTATATCCCAATATTCATAAGTGCCAAAAAATAACATGCATCAGTGAGCTGAAGGCAGTGCCCAAAGATTGTTTGCCACAGGTATTTCGTCTTTTAAATGATAACATGGAGCCACCAGTTTTCAGATGGGGGGATGCAGGCAGTCAAGACATGCTGAAGGATCCTAAAATAATTTCCTGTTAAAAAATTTAAAGCTGATGGGAGCTTCTCTGTTGTCAGTGAGCTTTTTACATGTACAGTGGCAGTAAAATTTCTCGTGCTACGTTTAGTTTCCTAATACTTTATTGCTGTTGTTTAATCAGTTGATGTTTAATCATCACGAATTTTTTAGGGCTGCTCATATTAGTGCTGAAATAATTAGCCCCGGTGCTGGTTTCAAAATACACTAGCAGGTTGTCTTCTAGCAACACTAGTCACAGCGTGCTCCTGCTTCAGCATATATTTTTGAAACATTTCCTTTCTGACTTACTGTCCTGTCTTATAGTGCAATGTCTAGTTGTTTTCCGTTGCCGACTCACACCATTATTATGGGTAATGTGGGGTTTTTATTATTCTAAATAAAAAATGCTTTTAGACTCAATTAGCATTATACTTCAAAATTAAATACTTTTATTGGGTTTTATTGTCAGTCATGATGGATTTTAATCTTAATTGTTCGTATTAAAGCAGTCTGGTGCCTTGTGGTAGTTTCCCATTTCCTCCCTCTGTTTCTTGGCACGAGCGGGTTGCAGGGTAATTTTCAGTTAAAAGCAACAAAGCACGTCTGTGTCTTCAGCCTTGGCTGTCCTTTGATTTAATCAACAGTATCTTCAGTGAAGCTGAGCTACACCGGTTTGGAGTTGAGAGCTTGCAATAATGCTGCAGTATCTTTAAAACAAAGCAAAATAATACAAGCTCGAAACATCAGCATTTCAGAAATCTGAAACTTAACTGGGGTTAGCTTGATGGCCCCCAATAAGTAGGGTTTGGGGAGTAACCTGGTAGAAAACACTACTAGGTTGTGTATCTCAGTAATTAGAGGAGAGGGGGTGCAAGGTGAGGCTGTAGGAGTCCTGCAGTGGGCTGGCTGGGAGGCTCTGCCTTGCCCGTGGCTCGTTTTTGTAGAAACCAGGTATCTCAAGCCCTTCTGGGCAGCAGGGATGGGAGTGCTCAAGCAGGGATGGGAGTGCTCAAGCAGGGTACTCTCATTTTTTGACTCCTGGCAGTGATTGCTGTTCTTGTTCCCTCCCTGCAGAACAATGCTTCAAAACTGCTCTTGGCGATCATGGAGAGCCGACATGACAGTGAGAACGCGGAGAGGATCCTCTACAACATGAGGCCCAAAGAGCTGGTGAGTCCCTGGATCACTCCAAAATTCCTGATTCCCTTCAGTTCAGGTATAGCAGCAGTGGGGAGACTGGGGTGGCCACGTCCACGCCAGAGATGCTGCAAGAGGTCTGTGCATGGAGCACTGTCAACTGGAAGACCTTCCGAGGATTTGGTTGAATGAGTGCAATATCCACAGGGGATGGGTCCGTCTTGTTCCCAGGCAGCGCCAGCAGTTAGGGAAGTCATGCTGAACACTACGGAGGAAGCATTCAGCATCCTGGGTAAGGCAGGGAAGGAGCATCATCTGACACTTTGCAATCCACACGTAGAGGCATTTGCACAAGAGACAGAGAGAAACAAAAACTTCTCGTGACCTAAAAGCTGTTCAGTAGACTGTAGCAGGCTTTGGGACTGGTTAAAGTGTTAACTGGTGAAAACACAAACAGGAGATTCAAAGTGCAGCTGAAACATTGTCAGCTTGTCTCGGTGCACGTAGCTACGGCGGGGGGCAGAGGTCGGAACGTGATGCAGCGTGCAACGAGGGTGGCCCGGAATACGTGACCTAGAGGGGACCGTGAAGTTTAGTTTCTCGTGTCAATGAGCTGGGCTGAAGGTGCTGAGTTCAGGTCTCCTATTTTATTCTGGATGTTGAGAAAGCCACTGACCTTCCTCCTCAATGTATGTGCTCAGCTCCCTTTCACCTCTGTAGGAGTGCCACGTCTGCGCTGGCCTCAGCAGGCTTCAGCCCTCAGCCTGAGCTGTCTCATCATTGGCCTGTGTCTGTCTGTCTAGGTGGAAGTGATAAAGAAGGCTTATCTGCAAGGAGAAGTAGAATTTGAGGATGGAGAGAATGGCGAAGATCTTGCAGCATCTCCAAGGAACGTGGGACACAACATTTATATATTGGCTCATCAGGTAGAATTTCACCTACAGCTTTTTGTAGCGCCAAGTGTCACCAACTGAATAGCAAGAGGTCTGCTTTTCCCTCAACTGGTTTTAATGGCTCACCCCTGAGACAAACTCGCAGCACGTTCCCTTTTTATCAGAGCAAATTCCAACCCTTAAAGAATCAGAAAAGAAAACTCTATAATATAAGAAAATTTTTGGAGGTTTTTTGTATAATGGGAAGCAGACAGGCTCTTGACCAAGCTTCTGAAGACACGTGATTGAAGTTCTTGGCAGTACTGGGCAGCAACGTGTATTATTTTTCAGCTCTATCAAAGGTTACTTTATACTCCCAGAGAAATTCTACCCATGGATCACTTCAGTTGTAAGCAGAAATCTCACTCAGCTTTTATGGTTCTTGCCACATTGTCTCTGTGTTGGAGCCAGTCAGGTTCGTTGCGTTGATACGACGTGGTGTTTGAAAGGTAAAAGACCAAGGGGGAGAAAAAAAAAAAAAAATAGATCTATTTAATATATTGATGCTACATACATCACTCCATTAGAGACTTCTTGCTCCTTTAGCATCTGAGAGGAAAAAAACATCATGATGCTGTAAAATGGATTTGGAACATCCAGAAGCATTTTTAGAGCACTGCTCTGTGCATCTGCTTTTTCAATCGATGCAAATTTTTTTCTTCCGTCCCTGCCTAGATACTTGTGTGATTAGCACACCTTTGAGTGAGGGTGGGCGTAGAAGGATAGACCAAATGTTCAAAAAGTTTCCCAAGTCAGGCAAAGGGTGGGAGAGGATGGGTAAAAGAGGAGTACAACATGGATAATAAAAAAAAAAAAAATACATATTTGAATCATTCTGACTTGCTCCCGAAATAGAGCTGCAGGGTGTCTGGTTGGAATAGAACAAGCCTTCTGTCAACTTTGCCCTTTCTTAGCAGCTGACTGCGTACTCTTTCTTTTTTCATGCCAAAAATCAGAAATTTAATATCATAGAGAGACATCTGGTGTCTCCCACTCCCTTTGCATTCCTTTATTTCAGTTGGCTCGTCATAACAAAGAGCTGCAGAACATGCTGAAGCCGGGAGGTCAGATCGAGGGAGACGAGGCTCTGGAGTTCTACGCCAAACACACGGCACAGATTGAGGTACAGGGAAACTGGTGGCTGCTGGGAGGTGGTGGTGGGGATGTTCTGCTGTAGGAAGAGCCGCTTGGAAGAGAAACGGTGGAGTTAAACAACGGCTCTGTTATCCGTGATATTGGGATGGAGTTGACTACCTGTGTGTGGACTGTCATCTTTGACATAAGAACATACACGTATTTATTTTTCTATTTTGTTTTTTGACAGCCGCTGGGGGGGAGCTATTTTTGAGCTGTCATGTGTGGGCTTTAAGATGGAGCTGAGCAGAGCTCTGTTGGCAGGAGGAAGTGTAACTTCACTTCTGTTGCATTTTGGCCGGTGCTATTGCTGAATCCATAAAGTTAGCGATAGCTTTTGCCATTCTTTCTGTATTAAACCAACATTTTGGCCTGATGCACAACCCAAGATGCTTTTTACACAAACAAGGAGAGTTCATAAAACTCCCTAATAAGCAAGATAAATATAACTATTACTCCTCATACTTGCATGTGCGATGTGTGGCTAAAATTTGCTAAGATTCTTGAATTGAGTGACCAGATTGTCCTGAAATTCAGCGCGACTTTGGTGCAGGGCTCACTGGGCCCCTTGGAAATCCCAGCTAAGTATTGCCAGGATAAGACCACAGCATAGAAATTATCAGTCTTGGGGCCAACCATAGGCCTGCTTTGGGAGGTAAGTTAAGTGAAGTCTTTACCAAGCTGCTGTTCTACAAAACGTGTCTGAGTTTCTACACGTAGTTGATTTGAAAGCGGGGGGGAAAAAGAAAAAAAGAAAAGCAGACAAATCAAGAAATAAAAGCATTTAATAAGTAGGAAGAACTCTAATAAGGCCACTGTTCAGATTGTCAGGTCAGACCGTACCATGGAGCAAATCGTCTTCCCCGTGCCCAGCATCTGTGAATTCCTCACGAAGGAGTCCAAGCTGCGGATATATTATACCACGGAGAGGGATGAACAAGGCAGCAAGATCAATGACTTCTTCATGAAATCAGAAGACCTCTTTAATGAGATGAACTGGCAAAAGAAATTGCGAGGTAGGTTGCTGTTGCCAGAGTGGTTGTGTGGAGCGGTACCAGCTGAGCGCTGAGGTCAGGTTTTCGGAGTTTGAAACGTTGACTCGGTAGCAGATGGTTCCCCAGTGTGGCAGCAACCTTGATAATTGTTTGAAAGAGTCTGCTCCTCTGCACGATGGCAACGTGCTGTAATGAAGTCAAGCTTAATGCAAGAGCAATATGGACCAGCTGGAGGGGATCCAGGGGAGAGTGGTAAGAAGGATCACAGGTCGTCTTTTTTAAGATCCAACAGGAAGGAACAAATTCGTGGAGGCTTAACTTAAATGAGAAGGCATCTGGTGGCAGGGAGAAGTGGAGAGGACGCAGCTGAAGAAAGCAGTGGTCTGATCTCCTTCCCTGCACTGGATACACGAAGCAGTTCCTTTGCATTGCAAGGGGGAGTAAGGGAACGCAGCGTGGACTTAGGGCATCTCCAGCAATGGAGGTATTCAAGAACAGGTTAAACATGCGTTTTCCAGTAATGTCACAAGTGGAATTCACCCTTCCTTTGGGCAAGGAACAGACTGGCAGACATGCTGACAAAGTCCTTTCCAGCCCTGTGATGCTAAAATATCTCAAAACAAGCATTTTCCAGCACTGCTTTTACCTCTGAGGTTCCCACTGGCAACTAGGAACACCTTGAAAATTATATTCTAATTCATACAGTGCCACCACTTCCCCCAGTAAACTTTCTAACTCCTTCGCTTATTTTTTTTTTTAAATTGATTTTTGTTTTGCTGAAGGAGAATCATTGCACAGGAGGCTCAGCCTCAGTGGGTAGCGATGAGTGGTCAGAATTTACCAACGATGACCCTCTGAAACGAGGGAGATAAAGCAGTTATTTCCTGCTCGAGTCAACATCTGCCATCTGATACCACTGTTGTTCCCCGTGCCGTTCCAGTTATGAGCACAAGAGCACAGACAGGTCCAGAACCCCCTCCTGGAGCGAATGGGAGCGTGGATTTCTGCTGTCAGCCACCGGATTGCGGTGCCGGGCCATCCATGCCAGTGTGCTTAGCAAAGGTCTCAGAGACCTTGCTGGTACCCAGGCAGCATTGCGTATCATAGGAAAAAAAAATTGAGAAGTGACCTCTTGACCTTCCTCATTATGAAAATTATTTTTTACAAAATTATTTCCCTTATTTGCCTTTCGCCCTTTCACTGCGCGCCCCCAAGGAGAGCCTGGACTCTTTCCAGTTTGTTTTTGGGGATGCACACGCACGGTTCACACTAGAGCTGATGATGTGTTGCACTTTTGGTAATGGAAACTCAATATTTGCTTCTGATTGTTGGGCTGTATGTATGTTTATATATGTATTAATAGATCTTTCAACAGAGGAAAGCAACTGTGATCATATTATTTAAAATTGTCAAAGTCAGGTATAGATAAGACTGCCTGAAACTTGGTCAACTCTCCTGGATTATTTTTCATGGGTATGAATACTAAATAGAGTGGAGCTATTTCCACTGAACAACGGATTAGTACTTCTGACAACATCAAAATCCTCAGGAAGCTGCTTCCTAAAACGAATTCTAAGAGCTCTGCAAGAAATAGGGGAGTATATGGCATCCTAAACAAATGGGTAATTTTGTCTTTGACAGCATCCATGTAATCTGTTCGATTTTGTTGTTTGAGTTACTTGAATTGTCTTTGAGGCTATCTCCAGGCAAGCTGTGAAGACATCTGTAATTAACAACAGACCACAAATTAATCAAGATCCACCTGCAGAAGTAGAGAATGTGTCTTTTTTCTTTTTTTTTTTTAAAGAAACTGGAATCATTTAGTCTGTCTCCTAATATGCAGCTCTCGTTTGGCCTCTAAGTGGTATTTGACATTTATACAATGGTTCCTTGCATTTTAAAAACACAGGTTTGTGTTTCTGAGATATGACCGGCTGGCAGCGCTCCGTGCTGCGCTCGTGTGATGCCACTTACAGTTTATTCAAACCTGAGAAAGACTTTTTTTAAAAAGTCTTCATAAAAGCCCCATGTACTTCCCCCTTCAGCTGATGATGCCAGCCCATAATCTGAGCTCCGTAAGTCTCCCAAGGTCTTAATTAAGAATTCAAATGAGCCTGCCAAAACTGGCAGCAGTGCCACACAGGGCAGATAGTCTGTGCCCATCCCCAAAGGAAGGTTTAAAGTAAAACCTGGAACTTTATAATGATCCTTCGTGTAACAATTTCGGACAAATGCATTCAGCCTGCTTACAAATTCTTCCAGTTAAAATGAAATTGAGAGCAGAAATAATACAGAAATCAGTGTACATGCAAAACATTGCTACGTTGCATTTTGGGGAGGCTTAACGTGCTTGGCTAATCCGGTGCACCGTAAGTTTGGGTTCTTACAGTGTCAGGGTACCTGTTTGTAGTCCTGTCCTTTGTGTTCTGCTGTTCGATACATTTGCATTTTATCTGCAAGATAAAATTTTATCTGCATTTTATCTGCTCAGTAAAATGAGGTATTGTATAATTATTTGAACCCATTTTTTTGGCTTAGGATGCTAGAAGAGGTGATTTGCTGAAGAAAGGTGGTGGCTACCGCGAGGCTCGGAATTGCTGCACTCATTTATTTACTCTTCAGCCCCAGATTCTGCATTTTCATCTTTTCCCTAAATTTTACTGGGACACATTACCTCCTTCCAGCAGGGAAAAACATTAGTTCTTTCCCTTCATTGAGAGCATTTTTAATAGAATTTTCTTGCCGCTCTAGATTGCAGGAGTACACAATTTGCTGTATGATAAGCCTGCAGGAGCGAAAATCAGAGGAATTTTGCCTTGATGTGGAGGGAATTACTGTACGGCAGCTTCTTAGCTGTCCTTGTCGTCTTCTCATCTGTGACCACTTCAGAAAATGAATCTTTTTGCTTTCTGCACCTCTTGATTCCAGCTGCAGAGATTACTAAGATTGAGGGGTCTTTTTGAAAAGTGTTGATGTGTAACGGTAAGAATTTTAAATGTGCAGCTGTTTAACTGTGCTCTTAGCTCTGTACCTTGAATCATAGAATGGTTTGAGTTGGACCTCAAAGATCATCTAGTTCCAACCCCCCTGCCATGGGCAGGGATGTACATGTACAGATGTGCTCGTGTCCTTTGCCCACAGGGCGGAGGGAAGACCAGCTGAGCTTCAACTCAGTTATTGTTCTGGGGCTATATTGGTCTAGTATCAGCTTGAAGTGAAGTCTCCTTTCTTACTTGGCAGCTGGTGCTGAGCAGTTTAGGTTTATTGCTATCTCACTACGCTGCATTTGTGTCTCAGTTGTCCACCTTGCACTCTCTTTGCTGCGTTTTTTTCTGGCTTATTACAGCAGAAAAGAAGTTTGAAGGTGAGCAGTATCTTGTGCAGGTCAGCTGCTGGCAGCACAACTGGGAGGGATGGGGCTGAATCTCATCGTTGCTGTTGTGTACAAATTTTCTTCTTCCTAATTGTCCTTTGTGTGGCTGAGTACAACGTGTATGGGAAAAGTCCTTGACCTCTGGCATTTCTGAACTCATTTTCATGCTGCTGCTACATCGTGTTTGAAAATACTTTGCTGTTTAACATGAGTCTTTTGCCTTAAAGCACTATGTAGGAAACTGGAAGTGCCCCAAAGATGAAGACTAATGAAATAAACTTCAGAATAAGCCATGAATATTACTACTGTCGATGCTGTGCTTTTGGGCAAAGTGAAATAAACTCACCACGTTTTGGTGGAGTTGTTTTTTTACATAGACTTCTTATGTTTTAAATGCTCCCTTTAAAAAGAATTATTTTTCTCTTTTGCAGCTCAACCTTTCCTGTACTGGTGTGCTCGCAACATGTCCTTCTGGAGCAGTATTTCCTTTAACCTGGCTGTCCTTATGAACCTGCTTGTGGCATTTTTCTATCCATTCAAAGGAATTCGAGGAGGTACCGATATTTAACATACAAAAATATGTGAAAAATAAGGTATAATGAGCCAATTTCTGCCCCCCACTTCTCTGTGCATCTCTGTTTACTTCAGTAGGGATCGGAGAACAGAAATTGGCTTTTTGTTATTGCCTTGATTTAAATTGTGCTGTTCTCTGACTTTTTGAGGCATTTGTAAGGAAAAAGAGCTGTGCTTTTTCCTAAGGGAAAAGATTATTAAAGACAGACATCCACCTGTAATTACTTGGCTGTTCTACTTTGGTTTAAAGTTCCATAATTAAGTATTGAGCGAAAAATATGAGAAATGCTAATTTGCTGTTTTCCTTGAGCTTGCGTTTTATTAATGGCATTTTCCATAAAATTTTCCTGGTTACGTGGCACTTCAGGAGGCCTCTGAGCGTTGGGGTGGGGGGAGTGAGATTACCCCGTGGTGGCAGGTGATGTGTACGGGGTGAAGTGACATGCCTCGTGCCGTCAGAAATCGATGGAGGCTACAGAAGAGGAGCCCATCTCCCCTCTGTTACTGCCTGTCCTGGGGGTCCCTTACCCCTACGAGCCCTGAGAGCAGAGGCTGGCCTGGGGAGTGAGGGGGAGTGAGGAGGAGTGTGCCAGCCGTGCCCCCTGGCTCTCAGTTCTGACCTAAAGTGTGGGTTAACACGTGCGGTTCATGTGGGATTGCGCAATCCTGCTCTGATGGGTCTCATGGAAGTTGCCTGTGATCCAGCCAGTGGGTTTGTGTGACAGTGGTGGTTCTTAGAGCCAATTCAGTAAATACTGCTGCTGGAGTCCTGATGAGATTCAGCTGCTCTTCCTTAGATCCAGCCTCTCCCAAGAGACTTGCCCCAGGGCAGGTCGAGGGGTGGAATCATGTCAGCAAGAATCAGGAAATCTGGAGAAATATTCTTCTTTATGCCTCTATCGTGTTTATCACTTGCAAAGCTGGTGTAAAGGAAATCTCCAGGTAGGAGCTTTTTCCACATCGGTGTCGACTGGAGTAACTAAGGACCCCGGCAGTAAAACCTCCTCCTGGAGAGGATGATTCACGTTCAAGCCTTCACTTCCCTTTCTTTGAGGTTCATAATGCAACAGGGCCAGTTAGCTGCTTATCTCTTCCTCTTGAACTTCCCTCTGCACCTTTCTCGTGCTCATTGCTACTACAGAACCCAAAGCCAGTGCAGCTCAAAGAGCAGTAGCCCGAAAATACCGAAGTTATCTGCTGAGCCCCGTGTGCTGCAGTAAAAGCCACTTCACCCTTTGTGCAGCTGCCAGTCCATTTAGATGGAGCAGAGCTGTAGAACAAAGAGCAACTGGATTTTTCTGTCTCTAGTTTCAAAGATCACAAGTTAAAATTTAAAAGTCTGTATTTATGGCTGCTAGGAAAGCTGGTAATTAAACAAGTTTGTTGAGATTGCAAGTTGCAAGACTGGGGGGGGATCATTTGGCATTTTGAAGATGCCCTACCCTACATATTTAAAATACTTTGTTTATCAGGTAACATTTTGATAAAATCTCTTGCTCTACTAGTTGCAATCAAAAATGAAAAGTAAATAAATACTTATGTATTTTATATTTAGCTTTAAAAAAAGACTCTTCAGAACAGACCATTTGGGGGAAGTTGTCAGTGTCTTGAATCGCTCAGACAGGGTGAACTGAGCAGCTGATCAGCATCTGACTGTAGCAGAAGCTGTAAAACTTCTGACTTGAGGAGCAGAAACAAAACTGGATGCCTGGAATTCGGTGTTGGAATGGTGAGAACTCCAGAGACAAGGAGAGCTTCCTACTGGTTGCACGTTCCTCCTGCCCGCAGCGGTGTGATGGGCTCCACCTGCTCCCAGCAAGGCGTTGGCGTGAGGCTGGGCGCAGACAGTGGATGTCGGGTGACGGCTGCCTTGGTGAGCTTGCTTTGCCAAGGGCAAAACCACTGATCCCAGTCTGTTCCCAGTCTCTCTCCATCCCCAGGAAGGAGAGACAAGCCTGTGCCCTGAGCCTCGCTCCTTCCTGCGAGTGATCACCTGCCTCAGGTCCCACTCAGGTCTTTTGATGTCGTGGCATTGCGCTCCTGGTGCCAACGAGCCACCGTGGTGTTGGCCTTTCCGAGGTGGGCATTACAGGCTGCAGTTGAGGACTTCATTAACTCCAGTTATTGTTGCAGGCTTGCTGGGAGCTGCCAAAACCTGCGAGAGTAAATGTATTCATGTGCCGTGGATGGCTTTGTCATCGCCAGGATGTTCAGGCACCGGTGCAGGTGCAGGCAGGATCCCTCAGGATCTGCCTCTCACGGCAATTCCCAAGTCATTCCTAAATAAGCTTCTGCACATGTTTTTCCCTCTCCCCGCTCCGTGCTGTTTATCGTTCCCACTCGGGTGACTGTTTGGAGCTGTGCACCTTTTGCCGTTCGACAGCTCCGCCGGCGGCGTTGCTCTGGGATCCCCAACTCCCCGCAGACAGCGGAAACATCTGTTCAACTTTACGCTTATTAAGTTTTAATTTCCATCTATCCTCTGCTGTCTTTATTAATCTACAGTGTTTTGGAACAAAATTAAATGGCTGCTTGCGGTAGTCAGATGAGAGCAATATTTCCTAAGCCTTCCGAATTTGGGGGGGGGTGTGGAAAAAGCCGTCGGTGAGTATCTTGCCAAAAAGACACGAGTCCTGTGAGGGTGCACTTGCAGAAGGGCTGCTAAGTGAGATTTAGGGGGTCTTGCCTTTTTGTCTGTTGAGGAACCAGTTGCTTGAAGAAAAGCTTTTTTTTTAATGTCAGTTTTAAGAAAGAGATGTCATATATTCTGCATAAATTCAGGGTAAATGTGGGGTTTTTTTTTTTTCCAGCTGGGTATATTTTATGGCTCTTACAGAGAAGTGTATTTTTAGCAACATGGGCTTGATGTTATGTAAGCAGACAGTCTCATGGGACAGTCTAAATAGAACCAGAAATAGCAAGAGACAACAAAAACTGGTACAAGGTTTTTGACCAAAAGCGTAATAGGAGAATTTGCTGTGAATCTGGACCCGGAGGAGTGTGGTGTCTGTCTTCACCTACCCATTTAGTGCCTCCACAGAACGCGTTGGCAACTCTCCTTTTCAGCATTCGAGGTGTATAAGTAAAGAACATGAAAATGAAGAATCCTAAATACTGGTGCTTATCATTTACATAATGCTTTAGTAACAAGTTTGTAATTAAAATCTGCTGAAGGCATTGGGCTCAGACGTAGTAATGTCTGAACATGAGGCTTAATGCTGCCACCACCAAAGATAAGATAAAATGACGTTTATTTGGTCATCTGGGGTTTGGTGTGGTTGGTTATACGAAGCATTGAAGTGGGGTTTGTTTTTCCCTCTCCACCCCAGGAACGCTGGAGCCCCACTTGTCGGGCTTGCTGTGGACAGCCATGCTGATATCTCTGGCCATCGTTATAGCTCTTCCCAAGCCCCACGGCATCCGAGCCTTAATCGCTTCGACAATATTACGGCTAATATTTTCAGTTGGTTTACAGCCTACTTTATTTCTTCTGGGTGCGTTCAACGTAAGTATCGAGTGGGCTTTTTTGAAGTTCTCTTGCATCTTACATAAGGGTTTCTTACCTGCTCGTGAAGACATCAGGCAAAAATAGCCTGGGACATTGTGGTGGGACTGGTGGGAGGAGTAATTCCCTCTTTGGACTGTTTCTAGCAGAAGTGCTTTGCTGCTGTTCATTTAATCCTGGTTCCCCAGGCTGAAGACCTCTAAGGTTTCGCTCAGTTTTGCCACAGTCTAGAAACAGCTCCCACCCCAGCCAGAAATGTAAAGAAGTCTCTGTGACCCTGAAGTACGCGGTTATTCGCTCAAACCCGTCTCCCGTTCAGTGACTAAGCTCCAGAGTTTTCGAGGTTGTGTAAGACAATGCATTTCCCAAGTGTCTGTCTGCAGTCTACCTGCCAGATGACCCCGAGCAGTTCTGCTACAGTAATGTGGGCACTGAGCTTGTGAGCTGAGCCACCAGAGAACTTCCTTAACGCTCGCGCCCGGATACGTGTGGTCTCTCGTGGCAAGTGAGCCAAAGGTGTTTCGGGCTGAGTCAGCAGGAGCTGTGCAAAGAGGAGTCTTCTCAAAGCCCTCCTCTTTGTTGCAGAGTGCCCAGCTTTTGAGTGCATCATTTAGCAGCACTTTGTGTCTTCAAAATACGTCACCGGGTGCTGCAGGGCCAGAGTTGCGTTGGGAGGGGGGTGGTGGTGGTGGTGGGTGGTAGTTGTAGCGTTTAGCAGGTTCCAGGTGAGTTGAAGGCAGGTGTCCCTGGTGGCTGGTGCTGCACAGGAGGATTGCTGGGTGCATGATCCAAGAGGGAATTGCTGAGGGCATCTGGAGCGCTCGCTTATTAGCCAGCAGCAGGAGGCTTGGGAACGTAAGGGTTGCTGTGGGTTAGGGAGTTGTTTGACTGCAGAACGTGCCATGCTTAGAATGGGGTTTTGAGGTTGTGTTGGGGTGCTTTTTGGTGCTCTAATGCCAGGGAGTGTTTTTACTTTCTTCTTTAAATCTTAGCCTTGATGCCATTTGACAACAAGCTGGAGACAGGAGTCACTGCACATGTTTTATTAGACATGTGCAGTTTTAGTTTTGGCTCGCTGTCTCAGCTGTGCAGAAAACACAACAGAAAGCAAGTTTTGACTGACGTGTAAAACACTGTTGTGTAACAATGATGTAGCACCGTTGTTTGAGATCATCATGGAGCTGAGTTACCTCCAGCTTTGAAAAATTGCCTTTTTTTCCTGAAAGTCGCATGTTGTAACTAATCTATGGTTAATCTTTTCTTAGGTTTGTAATAAAATCATTTTTTTGATGAGTTTTGTGGGTAACTGTGGAACCTTCACTAGAGGATACAAGGCCATGATCATGGATGTGGAGTTTCTTTATCACCTGCTGTACCTTCTGATTTGCGCTCTGGGGCTCTTCGTACACGAGTTCTTTTACAGCCTGTTGGTAGGTATTCACTTTGCCCTCAGAACATTTTTCTGTCTATGTGCTTATAAAGTCCCATCTGAGGCGTATCCAGATGTGTCATACACCATTTGCTTTCTGGTTCACTACTGGGAAACTGTTGTACAGACTCCTCTTGGAGAACTGCACGCGGAGATTTTGCTTGGGAGAAGTTACAGTGGGAGGCTACAGGACTCCTGCCACATCTCCTCTTCCTCATTAGTACAGACAAGTGGAGAAGCTTTTTTGTTCTTCTCAAGTATATCATGCAACATGTTTAAGGTTAAATTTAGTTAAAATTGCTCATTACAGTAAATGTTTATGCAGTTCCAATGAGGGAATTTAGCATGTCTCCCTGCGTTACTTCTCCATTTTTAAGGTACAGGGTTCCTAGGTTAGATGGATTGCTTGTGACCCTGCTCTGACTTCCAAGATAATAAAACAATTTAAAACATTGTGACTCCAAGTTCTATCAGTACCTGATGAAGGTTTAAGCCGCCTTAAGGTCATATAAACTGTTACGGGGGGGTGGTGGAAATAATCATTGCAAAATCTAGCCCTAGAAACGTTAGCTGAACAGTAGGCACTTCTGGAGTTGTGCTATGAGTAAGAGGCACACAGTCTTTGAGACGGTTTACTCTGTTGTTGTCAGTAACCGTGACATACTGTCCGTGCTTTTTGAGCAGTCGGATAACTTCGGAGTGTCTCCTGAGCTGCAGCCAGACTCGAGACCTCACACGACTGACACGGATGCCTGGCATACGTGTTTTTTCTGTCTGGGGTGGAATTCATCTTGCACAGCACGGTACTTCCAAGAATAACCACTGAAGGAGTATATCCTGTGTTGGTGGAGAAAATGTGTCACTTTTAAAGCAAACCTGAAAACCCATTCAGAACACTCTATTTTTGTCCCTTTGTTTGATGCTTGCTACATCTTCTGGTAACTGAATTGGTTATTTTCTGTATTCATGTAGGTCCAATTTAACAAATACTTGTTCTCTCGTCGTCAACCAGCATAGCCAGCAACCAGCCAGGGCTGCGCTGTTGAATTGTCACAGGCCCAGAGGAGTGAAAAACAAAGGAAGCATCTATAAAGAAATTTAAACAAAGAATTTAGGCAAAAAAATATTGCTCATTTAATTATATGCTCAGTAAACTGAGACTTAAAGGAAATAGCTAATTGCATTTTGAAATGAGCTATTTTGAGATTGTGATGGGGCAGATAGCACTAAAAAAAAGGTACAACAGTGCATGTTAGCAGCTTTATGTTTAAAGTATGCACTGTATATCTGGCTCTTAAGCAGGAGTACCTGCCCTCAGCCTAGGCAGGGACAACTTCTCATGCTGCCACTTGGGACTGGAGTCTGGGAAGTGCAGATGGAGTGGAGGGTATGTCATATTTCAAAGTGCATGGCACAAGACTGGTACAGTGGGGGTAAGGGACCCCATCTCCTTCGCCTCTTGCTATATCTTTCTTTGCTAATACGTTACATTTCAGATAACTAGAAAAAGGAACAAAAAAATTGCTCTTCAAAACGTCGGATTGGTATTGTGAACACGCTGCCTCGCGTGATGCCGACACGTAGAATGCCACCAGTGGTATTGGTAGTGCATGTGAGAAACAGCCTTTGCTTTTGTTCCTTGTCCCCCAGCTCTTTGACTTGGTGTACCGAGAGGAGACCTTGCTGAACGTCATCAAGAGCGTCACTCGCAACGGGCGTTCCATCATCCTGACTGCCGTTCTCGCGCTCATCTTGGTCTACCTGTTCTCCATAGTGGGCTACCTCTTCTTCAAAGATGACTTCATCCTGGAAGTAGACAAGCTCCCCAATGAAACGTTATTGCCAGGTTGGGATCCATGACTCATTTTGTCGATTTGTGTGGAAGAAAGTAATGAGCTTTTGTTCCCCAGGGCGTGCTGGGTGTCTTCCACCTTTTGCAAGATGTACCGATTACCTCGCCAGTTTGACAATTTCTTTCTTACAGAGGACACTGTTCAAATAGAAAATAAAACTTAGAAACAATCAAACTGATATGGGCAAACAAATACCCCAGTGTTTTTACAAAACGCTGCAATCTGCTGAGCATAAAGAGGGATGGGGAGGAGGAACCCCTGGAGATGGCACTTGGGCTCTTCTGCACATGGTTGAGATTTCTCCCCTCACTGTTTGCTAAAACAGTTGACATTATCCAATTCAGCTGCACCTACTCCCTCCCCCAGTTTAATTACAAGCAGACTTTAGGTAGGCCATTGTGGAGAAGGCTCTGCACTGGGAGAATTCCGTTTTGCCTCGATTTGCTGAATCTTGAATGCTCATATTGGCTTTTAATGGTGGGGTGTAGTTTCCACATAACAAAAATTAATATTTTATCTGAAATAACAGACTGAATATAAATGAAAAGCATCAAAGAGATGCTCGTGTGGAGTAGAGGTTTATCTCTAATTTTGGTTTGCTCATAGCTTTATAGATTGTATTAACCTCCCTCAAATATTTTCTGCAGTTAAAACTCCATAGCAGACTTCTCTGTGCTGACCTTGGGTTGCTTATTGTAAGTTAAAAATTGGGGGGTTTTCCATCCCAAAGCATCAAGCTACTAACTTAGTGGGTGGGAAGCACAGAAGTGAAATTTGTTAGAGGAGGAGTTTGGGGTTTATCTTGTTCTTTGTTGTTGGTTTTGTTTTTTTTTTTCTCTGATGCTTGAGCTGTTCAGACAAGTATTATTTGACACTCCCACTATTTTTTTCTAATTTTACTGCCAACCCTGTGAGAGACTCAAACCTCCCTGACCCTTATTATTTCACGTTTCCATGCAGCTGGAGAAATGCCAAAGACTTATTACTATGTGGCAGTAGGTCTGTTTTGATATTTGCAAGGCATCAAAAGGCAGGTTTTCAAGGCACCTTCAAAACTCACTGTGCACTAGAACATAGGAATTTCGGAACAATTTCAATTACTCTCTCAACTTTGGAGCTGATGCAAAATAAAAGCACGACTTTGGTCTTTAATTTGTAGAAATAAGAAGAATATTATGTTTGAACTTAAATCATTGAATGTGTAAATCAAAGTACTGTGCCTGTCTAAACTGTAAGATAATATACTATTCTAAATCTACCTAGTAATTGCACACCAAATACGATGGGGTATCCTAATATCTGAGAAGTAATCTTGTAAAACGTACAAAACTATCCATTTGATTCATCACCTTCTGGTTTTAGATCGCACAGAACCAGGTGAGACCATGACCGGAGAGTTTCTCTATTCAGATGTATGCAAAGCAGGTGGCAGTGAGAACTGTTCTTCAATCATTCCTTCAGACCGTAAGTATCTGCTGTTAATCCATAACTCACGCCCTGGGTTTTCACACTTTTTCTAGTTGAGCGCCTTAAATTAAAAAAATAATAATTTCTTTAAAAATCCTGTCTAAGAAATTTGGGAACAAAGCTATCATGAGAGTGTCTAACTTGAAACAGGATTCATTTAGGCCAACAGCATAAATAACATTTGTTACATGAAGTGATTAAACTAGAGAAACTTAAAACTAAACCATATTTTGATAAAACACTGTCGCACTCTTTATTTTTCTACATCAATTTGAGAAGGAAGTGATGCAGTTTACCTCTTTGCAAAGTTTATTATTTTAAAACATTAGGCTATTAAATGTGATCTAGAGGGTAATACCCTGTGAAATATGGGGCAGAACATCATTTATTGTCAGCATTATTCTATCTAGCTAACTAAGGAAACTGCTTTTAATATCATGGCAGGAAGTACTCAATGGATTAATTGACAGGGTAGGTTTGAGGGTTTTTGAGATAAAAAAGGGCATGTGAGATACTACTTGTAGCATAATCGCCAGCCTCAGATTGGGTATTGAAATATTTCAGTTTTATTTTCTAGAAAATGTAATTTGCTTCTCGGAGATTCATGATGCTGGCTGTGAGAGCCAGACAAAACATCGCTATTTCTCTTAGAAGTGGAGCTCTTATATGGTCAGATGTTTCAAAGGTCAATAATGGCCACGAGCCCATGCTCGCAAGAGGAGATGGCTCTGTTTTGCTCAAGTGTCCTCTTTGATAAGCTAAGATTCAACGTTGATACAAGAATAGTTGGTTTGCTCAGCTCTAGGAGGAGTGTGCTGCTTTGTCTTTATGCTTTCTGGCTGCAGAAAGGGAAACTCCAGAGATATTTTTATATCATAATCATCAAACCGATATCAGGGTCTTACATGGCCAGGGATGTTAATGATGTCCAAATCGTTGGCTGTTTCTCTGCCATCCTGGGGTTTGGGTATTTCTGGCTTGCACAGGGATTTGGGCCTTCCTAAGGCTGTCTGTGGGAAGGTGGGATCTGCTCATGAACGTTTTTGTGACGAAATGAAAGTCATGAGACTTTTAATGGGTGCAGGGAGCGTATCTGAGGTTAGGTAATTAATTCTAGCAGTTCTGCAACTGAAACAGCAAAGTCGGAGGCTTCAGCCAAATGAGGAAAGGGTCAAAAAAAGTACGTTACTTTTTTAGTAAAATGCCGTTTCCATAAGCAGTGATATTTTAGCCTTTTGAAAAATCCAAGTCGAAGTTGCCGTTTTGAGTGCAGCCCAAAGGCTGTGCAATCTGTCAGGCACCAAGGGAGAGTGTAAGAGGCAACACTTTGTCCTCGGAGCTGTCAGAAAGCTATGATTCCATATAAACAGGCATCTGGTGATCTGAGCTATGCGCGTTCCCAGAAATGGAAAGGGAGATTTAACCGAGTCAAAGACAGTGGTTCGAGCACAAAAGAAAACTCTGCTGGTGGGGAGAGGAGGGCAGGCTGGAGCCAGAGCAGAGCCCCGCTCCGATGGTCGGCTCTTGGCAAGAGCCGAGGAGGTTTGCGACGCTGGCTGGAAATCCGTCAGGTTTGGCAAAGGGAAGAGAGAGCATAAGCAGCAAAGAATGGAGAGAATTATTTAAAACTGATCATCTTGCCTTGTAAACGTGTCTTTGCTTGCTGTGTTCATAGAACTGATGGCTGAAGAAATGGAGGAAGAGAATAAGGAGCATACGTGCGAGACGTTACTGATGTGCATTGTTACTGTACTGAGTCACGGGCTCAGGAGTGGGGGTGGAGTAGGTGATGTGCTCAGGAAACCATCCAAAGAGGTAAATTACCACTGAACGGGGGCGGAAGAGTGATAACCATGTAGGGCTGGGGATCCACTTCTGCTGGGGAAAGCGTGTGTACGCTCCCTTTAAACGGATGTAGGATCCACCGGGACTGGAAGGGACCACACTTTGTGGTTAAATCTCTGTGGCCAGCAGTCTGCGTTTTGGGAGCTCAGAATCTGAGGACCTAAGAGAAGTACAAGCTAGTGAAAGAGTAACAGGAGGTAGCAGAACGAAAATGCGGTGGTAGCTGATACCATGCTAGCTTCTGTTTCCTATCCCCAGGAAAAGGGAAGAGGGGTTGGAGCTGGGACTGTGGGAAGGAAGGAAGGATGGATGTTGAGGACCTGTCATCAGACAGCGAGGGCCAGTCAAAGCAGCGAGAATTTTTCATAATACACAAAGCTGCCCATATAGCTGCTACTTTAGCTGTTTGTGCCCATTTGAGCCTCAAACTGGCCTCCCCCTGGTCATTCCCCAAAACCACGTTAAGGGGGCAAAGGAGCAGTCTTGGTCAGAGTGAATGCTTTTCTGTATTGTCTGCAATTTTGAAGTGTTTTCTAATATTTAGCTTTTTTTTTTTCAACTTACAATGGTTTAAAAGTTACATAATTCTGAAGAAAATTTGGGCACCCAGCTGGCAGGATGATTCTGAAATTGGTATTTGGGTATTCAGACCTGCAATAAATATGAAATGGGTACCGGGAAGTCCAACTTAATGTCCACGTAAATGGTTGTGAGCAGAAATGAAAAGAGGTGAGGGGTTGTGAGGCAGCATGCTTGGCTCCTGAACTGAGAAAGGCATGGTGAGGGTTAGATGTGCGTGTATTTGGGTTGTTAATTATTAAAATATGTGCCTTGCAGGAACCTCTCTTTGCTGCTAGAGTGATATATGATCTGCTGTTCTTCTTCATGGTCATCATTATTGTCCTTAACCTGATTTTTGGTGTGATCATTGACACTTTTGCTGATTTAAGGAGTGAAAAGCAGAAGAAAGAAGAAATTTTGAAAACTACTTGCTTTATTTGTGGTAAGTGTAGAAACACGCTGTAGAGTAAGGGGTTACTCTGTCAAAGTGAGAGGGTAACTGCAAAATAGGAGGAAACAGGAGCCTTGAATTACTGGCTGTCCCTACCTTGCATTCCTCAGCTAGCTGATGTTCTCGGGTACCACACGCGTAGGAGCTTGGCAGCAAGAAGAGAAGGGGAATGCATGCTCAGTATACCATTTTTTCCTAAAGTCCTTAGTTTCTGTTTCTCCCGTGCGTCAAAGAATAGTTTCCAATTGGAATGGGAGAGATTTTTATAAACAAGTCGTTTTTTCCAAGGGTGCAGAGTGTCAAGTAGTGTCTGTGAAAGATTTTCCCATCAGTAGATGGGGAATTCGGCTGCGGAGCCTTCGAGGCCGCCGTGGTTAAACGACACGGTCACGCAGAAGTGGCCTTACACACAGAGTGGCAGAGGTAACCTTTGGAAGTTTGCTGCAAAGCAAAGGTTGCTTCTGGTGTCATTTTGCCTAAAAATAGGAGGTGTGTTAGGAAATCCAACAAACTGATTGCAGACGAGGTAGCTGCCTTTTTTTAACCAAAAGCTTCCCATTATATGTGAGTGTGAGCAGTACTTGTTATGCCTCCTCTCCTCTGCTCACTACATCGTGGGCATTTGTTAGAGAGTTTATCCCTGTTTTCAGTATTCACTTAAGAATGCTTGTGACTGCTAAGTGGTGCAGCAGACTGTAGAAACAAGTTCTGTTCCTAGAGCTCATTTTCTTAGTACCGGTTTGTAAATCCTAATGGTTATATATGTGTCACTCTTGTAGGTTTGGAGAGAGATAAGTTTGATAACAAGACAGTCACGTTTGAAGAGCACATTAAAGAAGAGCACAACATGTGGCATTACTTGTGCTTTATTGTGTTGGTGAAAGTAAAAGATTCAACAGAATATACAGGACCAGAAAGTTACGTGGCAGAAATGATCAAGGTGAGTTTGGAGTTTTGCCTTTTCTTTTTTTTTTTTTTCTCTCCTATATTAGACCAATCTGCTGGCATGTTTGGGAAACACAGTACTCTGTATTTTATTTGTTTTGTAAGCCAAAACTCGGAGTAAGACTTTTTCTACAATAATAGGCTTAATCCAGCGCCCTTCCTTTTAGAAGCATCTTCTACAGAGAATACACTTAAGATGCACTTGGCAAGATAACGGGATGGAGCCGTTGTGCTGCTGGCAGCACGTTGCAGCGTGCAGCAGACGGAGGGTGCGGGCAGGGGCACCCGTGGGAGCCGGCGTGCCGCTGCGCCACAGTCACGCTGCCCGCGTGTGCCCAGGGAGGTGGCAGGGAGCAGGGATGGCTGGGTAGGCTCCGTGGTCTTCAATCAGGTGAAGAGATGCTATTCTGTTCCAAAAACTAATGTTTAAGGGAGAATATTTTTCAAGCTGGTGGAAGTATCCGAACAGTATAACAAACAGGTTAGAACTTGTCCCAGTATAAACATCTTAAACTGACTTGTGGGATTTGTTGTCATATGATTTTGGCTTATTATTGTAAAAAACTAAAATTAATATCTACTCGATTGCAAGGCCTTTTGATGAGAGAGTTAAAAGCCTTGTCTCTGCCAAGCTGCAGGTTCAGCAGCCTCTTCCTCTCCTGGAATTAGATCCTAAACCTCAATTACGAATTTGTGTGTCCTCTGGCTGGTTAGCAAAAGCTGTTTCTGATGGAGAACGCTTCAGTTAGTTATTTCTTTATTTGCCTTCAGACAAATAAATAGCAGAATACCTGTCTTATTTGTCTCTAGCTTTTCTGCTGCAGAGGTACAACCTACCTTTAAGCAGGCAATTTCTCGTGGCCCGGTCAGCGTGTAAATCCCACCAAGATCTCTTAGAGGTTAAACATGTTACTTCAGGGTCACTGAAGTGTGTGTCCTAGTTGTGGATTTCTGCCTCTGTAATGAGGGCTTAAAGAAATCTTGTGAGCAGTCACCTGATAGAGGATTAGCACAGTGAGATAACTAAGCACATCATTGCTGCTTTCTAGTCTGACTGATTATGTTGCTCCCTTTGTTGATCCCACTGCAGCAAGAGTTACTTCAGGGGGAAGCACTGTGCTCTTTGAAATGTTTCTGCTTATAAAAGACGATTTTGTGCTGTGTTAAAACTGATTTAAAAGGAAAAAAAGTTTCAATTAACAAACAGTTTATTAACAAATTGCTATTTCAGATTAACGGTTCAAGTGAGATAAGACCCAGTCACTGAATACGTTTGCAATAAATGCAGAAACTGGAGAACTTTTATCAGAATTTCCATTCATAGAAGAGTCAGCAAAGGCTAATTACTGTGTGTTGAACTGGAATATGAATAAATTATGCATAGGCCAAGTGTCTCATGCAGATGCAATTTTTCATAACTATATGCTCTAGGTAGAGGTTTGGAGTTTGTCTTGTAGTTGGTGGGGTTTTGTGTATCATGAGCCAGTTTTAAATCGAGAACTAACAGCAGGGTCTCACTGCGATGCTGGTGTAACCGTATGAGCTGTGGAATAAGAAATAAATTTGCTTTGCCACATCAGTGGTCTGCCACGACCTGGCACAGACTGCTGCTGCCCTGACACCGTCAATCTCGGCAGCGTTTTGCAGTCGACGCATTCCTTAGGACCGATCTGGCAAAGCTTACTCTGAGAACTAGGAGCAATTTCTTTCCGTTGTCCTTTAACACTAAAAACATTCTTTTCTGCCCTAGAAAATCTGAGTGCAAAACGTGATGAATATATTTCTTTAGCAGACCTGTTTTCAATACTTCCGTAAGAGTCAGAAATCCTTTTTTCTGCCTGAGGGGTATCTAGGAGTAGCTTGGGGCACGGTTCATCTTGTACTCAAGCCTTCTGTCTTCATCCCATGAATCTAGAAGGAGAGGCAAAAAGAAAGCCTTGAATGTGTCAGTGGTTCCAAAGACTGAGATTCACTCGTTGGAGGTGACGGCTTAGTTTGTATTTGTACAGAGGGCCAACGGGAACCTACCAGAGCCTCCTGGAAAGCCTACTTATGTCATGGTTAGACTGAAAAGGGATTTTCTCCCCACGTTTTCAGGCTGAAGGTGGCACTCTAACATCTTCAATAACGACAAAGATGGGGCACATCTTCTCCATGGGCCGTTACGGGGTACCATCCTTCAGCTGCAATTTATATCCATTTTTAGTAGTTGAGGGTAGGAAGCATAATGTGCTCCAAATCGTACCGAGATTACAGAATACACCTCAAACACGCTTCACCTTTGCTCTGACTCCCAACAGAAAGTCTTTAGAAAACTCAGATTTCTGCCTTTTGGCAACAGTAGGGGAGAAAAAAAAAAAAAAAAAAAAAATGCCTCTGCCGTTTAGTATTTGTGGGTTGTTCCACCACCACAGAACATTAAAAAAAATAACAACCCCCCAAAAAAACCCCAAATTTAGGACACTAAAATTATTTTCACCATCAGCTTGTGAGTTGCATCCAGTGCTGCTCGTACAGTGCTTTAAAGATATTTTAAGCACTGTGGTATCAAAAGAATCCTGGACAATTTTACTTGTGCCGGTTAGTGAATATTCAGAAGCTTTAAGAGTGATCTTGAATTTTGATATTTTCTTGTCTAAAAATAACGTGTGTAGAAAGGCAATTCTGAGGAGATCTACTGTGCTGGAGATGGCAGAACTGAATCTTGCCCATAGAATTCGTCTTGTAGCCTGCAGGAATCTGACCCAGCATAAAAAGAAATTGTAGCCTTGAAAATCAATGATTAACTACAATTCTGTAGTGAATTTTGTAATTCTTCATGGGTAGAAGCTCATTAAGTTAAAACACAGCATGCAGAAGGAAGTCAGCAGTTAAACTTGGAAACAGAGTTTAAGGTTTAGAGGTATTTTGAACACTGTAAGCCTGATCAAAATAGCAATTAAGAAAAAAAAAAAAACAGTGATCTGACAAAATCTAATCTACTGTACTGAGAGTACTGATTTGTAACTGTAACTTGCATAATGTTTTTCTGGTACAAATATAGGTCTGTTAGTACTTGTCATCTCAGATGGATTTTGTCAAGTTCCCCATGTTTGGGAGTTCGCGTGCCGCAGCCTGGGAAGCCGGGCTGCAGTGGTCTTGTAGCTACAAGTCCAGGCATTTGATGGGAGGCCTGGAATCCATCACCAGTTTTTCCTCCTGTAAACAGGGATAATATCCACTTTCATCAGTCGGGTGAGCGTGTGCCTGCTGTGATATATGATGTAAAACTTGGGATATCTTAAGGATCTTAGCTGGGGATTGCTGGAGCAATGTAAGGGGGAAATGGGATGGCTGGTTCTGTTTGATGTAGAAGCTGAGCTTGCGTACACACCCGAGCTGCTGCGGTGAATCATCTGCTGTCCTGAAGTCCTTTCCAGCACTGGCGAGGTTGATAACCTCCTGGATTTCAGGAGATGGCAAACAGAAGCTTGGCATGGAGCAGCTCATCTTCAAAATACGTTCTCGAGCCACCTCCTAATATCTATTTAATAGCACAGACAGTACTGTAGGATGTGAGAAAACATCTAGTGGTAATAGAGGTGGTCTTTAATTCTTGGTGTTTGTAAAGCCCTCCCGATGACCTGACTTCTGTTCAGCTGACGAAATCACTGCAGATGTGCACTTAAGCAGTGAGGCTTCAGGATGGATCAATGTCTTTTGCGAAGTGTTTATCTGGAAAGAATGCTAATGGTGCTGCAGGGCTGGTAGTCCCGTGCCTCCCGTCTTTCCCAGGAACAAAGGCATACGGTTCAGCTGCTGCCTGGCTTTGTAGTCACCAGGGAAGATCAGGTGATGTCTGAATAATACCGTGTGTGTAGGAGGTGGGGGGGATCCACTTATCGTGTTGGCCAGACATTGACATCCCCACCCAAATGACTAATGTGAACTCGGTGCAACTCCCTGCAGATCAGTTCATTTAAATGCCTTATCTACCCATCCTGTCTTGAGAGTTTCTTCTCAAGCTTTTCTGCATTTGCCTGCAGTTGCTGCGGCAGCCTGGCCAGCAGCAGCCCCAGCTCTGCAGCTGTCACTTGCATCTTGGCCAAGCTGTGCTGCAAACAGCTGTTTGCAGGCACTTCTGATACGCCAGAAATTCTTGCTCTGAAGCTCGCTGCGTAGAAAAACCACACGCACGCCTCGGGTTTGGGTGCGTTGGTGCGCCGCCGCGGCAGCGTGCCGTCGCTTGCGCCGACAAATATTTAGGGTATGCAACTCCTGCATACCCTAACAGGGGGGTTTGCATCTGCACCCTCACACCAGTGTTTGAGCAGTGTGGGAAGGAGCCGCGTGGCTGCGAGCGATTCCGTGCACGCGGATGTGCGTGTGACAAAATAAAGGCTTGTTTGGGGAAGTTTTTAGTGCAAAGCCTCCTAAGGAGCTCTTGGCGGTTTCCACGGATTTTTTAATCTGGTTTTGCACCAAGGGGATACGTGTCGTTAACCTTTCTGACAAAAGCGAGGTAGAGAGGTGTAAGGGATGGCCCAAGTTCACGTGTCCAGATGGAGAGCGCTGAGTCCTGGGTGTTCAGCTGTCATTTGAAAACGAACCATTTATAAATAGGAGTGATGGTGCAGATATCCTTAAAGGAGTTTGGTGAAGGCTAAAGATTTCCTTTTGTGCCCTAATTAACCTCCTTGTACAAAACTGGAGATTTAAATATACTATTGGGCTTTTTTCTTTTTGTCCTGAGCTGTGTGCCATACCGTAATTGGAAAGTATTTCTTATTAGTGTTTTGAGTGTCCAGTGCAGCCTGTAACTTCTGCCAAGACATAGCCTCCTGGTAAGCAAAGGCAAGGTTTCATCGGTGTCAGGCTTTTAAAATTGCATTCTTCCAGAAGTGCAAGTGCTACCTGAAACCTCTCCTAAGGAGTTAAACACCCAGCCACCATTGTTGCTGTGCTCTGAATCTCAGTGGTGTCTGATTCACAACCTGCACGAGGCTCACGGGAAGATGGCTCTGAAGGGTTAATGTGTCCCAGGCTCTATGTCGAATATAATTTGACTGGAGATGACCAAGACTGGATTTGAACTGCAGCACCTATAGGAATAACAAGTGGTAGGTCATGGTGCTTCAAACCTGAAACGTTTCAAAAGGGTCTTAATGATTCCAGCATTGGCGAAAGACGTGTACAGCTGAAATTACAGTCTGAGAAAGTGTGAGAAACTTGGTTACATTCTTGTGTAATTTGTGTCTGGAAATCCTGTGCTTTGGGGCAAAATCAAATAGAAAAGATGTGTTGTATCAATACTTATGGAACCAGTTGCAGACGGAGAAGAGAGCAGCCCATACGAATAACTTGTGTGCAGTTGCTTGGTTATAGATGAAGAAACTGGGGTTTCCAGGCTCCCAGTCACAGTGACACTGGGTGCAAGCCAGGAGAGGAGGAGGAGGAGGGCTGAGGAGGTCAGCGTCTGAACTGGAGCTGCTAGTGCTTAATTTGGTGGTGGCTTCCCAACAAGCTGCATCTCGAGATACCTTACCAGAGTTAGCCGATATAATTACAGGGTTAAACAATAAATAATAGCAGAGGCATGGAGGAGTCAAGATGTGTTTGGCAGAAGGCCCTTGGCTGCTGGAAACACTGTGTCATAGGCACGAGTCCGGAGCTTTGCGTTTAGATAGCACAGCTTAGCTTGTTCCACCCTTGCAGTCGGCGTTAAGGTGCGAACCAGAAGCTGCACGGGGAGAAATGGTTGGTCAACCTCACCTTCCCCACGCACTTCCCTCCGGAGGTGTGCGGGCTGGCGAGCCCTGCAGCATCCTGCAGGGAAAAAAAAAAAACCTTCCGTTGCTGGCATTAACCTTATGTGGCTGAGTTCTTGGTTTTCCCTGATTAAACCACCTGGGCAGGCATCGGTGCTGGGAATATCTGCTTCGCATCCCCACTGATGAGTCAGGAGTTTCACTTTGGCTGAGCGTGTGGCAGAAAAAGGGCCTGGGCGGGTGGAAGCAGAAGCAGAGGCTTCAGCCCAATTCTCTGTATTGGTTTGTCTGCATAATGTGTTGGGATGCGGGTGCATCCCAAAGCAGCTTGTAGGGTGGGTGCCATGTCCTTGCTGCTGGGGCACTGCCAGTGCCTACCAGGGAGAGGGGGAAGGCTTCCAACTGGAAATCATCGAGGGTGACGCACTGGGAAAAATAAACCGCTCAGTCTGCAGCGCTGGCCAGGACAAAAAAGCCCCGTGGGGCCGTGTGTGCCGAGGAGGTGGCCTGGGGCGGGGGCGAGGTGGTGGCCGTCCCTTGAGTCATTGCCACTGCTTCCTCCAGCCCAGCGGTGCCAGGGAGCCCGTGACCGGGGGCGCCCGGGCTGTGCCGGATGCGTTGTGCAAGAGTAGGTGGGTGCCTGCAGCCGTTGCCACCAGCAGCTGTTTGTTCAGCCTTTGCATGCTTAATTGTTTTGTCCTGCCCAGCTGATCATGGTGTAACTCGTCCTACTTAAAATGTAGATCCAAACAGCCAGAAGTAGGTTGCTGCGGAGAGGTGGCTCTGTCCTTTCTGCAAGAGTCAGGAGATCACCTTCAGGGATCCCCACCGGGGCCGCCTGCCTCAGTCCCATCAAACTGGGTGATGCTCGATGGGGTAACGTCACCGCTGGCAAACATAACGCTTGGCTCAAGGGGGTCGCCCGCAGTGAGAACTGGCACTGGCACATATGGGGGATCATTTCATATAGCAACGTGGCCAACTTCCACCTTTGGACACGCTGTCTGTCTTCCAGGTTCCCTGCTCTGCACCAGTGCAAAAGCCACTTCAGTATTTAATCTATGGAAATAATGAGAAAGGAGATTTTTTTGTATGTGTATATATATATATCTCTCTTTAATCTTAAATCTTGTTTAAAGACATGGTGGATGTGAGAGTTTGAAAATACTCTTGGGGTAGAGGGGGGACGCCGTCAAGTGCCATTCTTCATGGGAAGGGGAGAAGTGCAGCTCGGTGTGGAAGAAGTGATGGTGAGCCCTTTGCAGAAGAAAGAGAACCTGACGTGGGGCTTTTTCCAGGAAGCACAAGAAAGAACTAAGAGGTGTTTCATCTTGCCACAAACAAACAAAAACAAACAAACAAAAAAAAAAATTTTTCAAAGCGCTTCGGAGAGCTGTTTATTAGCTGTGTATGGGTATGATTTTTAACAACACATGACAGAAACCGAAATTTCCTGCTGCCACCTTCCCCTGCGAAATGATGGCTGCTGGGCCGCCTTCCAACGGCGGGCTGTAGGGATGTGTTCTGACGAGCGTTGAATTAGCCCTTCAGCACCCCATAAATATTAGCACCCCATAAATATTAGGCGCAGCAGTAGCTGAATAACTGGAGACCCAGAAGAGGAGCGGCGATGTCCTCGGGGCAGCCGGCGGTGCGGCAGTGCCAGGGGCAAGGATGAGCCCTGGTCCGTGCCGGGGGCGGCCACCTCCTGCCCGAGGAGCAGAGCTGAGGCATCTCCTGGCACGGCTGGCGTTGAGGCTGCCTCCGAAACCTTTCTTAGAACAAACTCTTCAGCAGAAGCAGGGAGGAGCGGGCGCTTCTCAGAATGAATTGCATCTGCATCACGCAGCGCCGCTTCCTCTTTTTTCAAATTTCCAATCGCGGATGGTCAGCATCGCCCCCGTGTCTGAGATTTAATGATATCTGCTTGACAAGAGGGACTTTTCCAACTTTACCTAGAAAAGAGCTAACCCGAAACCCAGCCCTCGCGGTTACCCAGCTTCCGGCGGCGGCTTCAGTCGGGGCATCTGCCGAAGCGGAGGAAACTGCGACTGTGACGGGAAGTGGGAGCTGACTGCACACCAGGATCCCGGTGCCTGCGCTGGCCGGAGGGTCGCAGCAGGCAGCACATCACCACGGCGGTGTGCGGGTGCCAGCGGCCGGGAGGGCACGGCGAGACGGGCACTGGCAGGGAAGGGACCGTGGGAGCCTTTCCCTTCACGGCTCCCTCAGCACCTCTGAAAACAAAACCTAGCAAACCCCCAGCGAAAGATGTAAGGCTTTGAAGGCACCCCGGCGCTCAGCTAAAGTTCAGCAGAAACCAGATCATCGAGATATCAATCTTTTATTCAGCCTTGAATAGCAGCGCCATGCGGAGGGCGCGCTGCCGGCGGGCGCAGGGCTGGGGCTGGGCTGGCTCCATGTGCCGTGTGCCAGCCCAGCGGGCCCGGCAGCCGTGACCTTTTCACACTCCTCTTCAGTTCCGTTTTCCCCATCTCCCCTTGAGGCATCATCATTTATTTATTTAAAAGAAAACACCCTCCCCAGCATGGCCAGGGACAGGCGTTCGGGCAGAAGTCGGTGTTTCCGCAGCGCGGTCACATCCAGCTCTTGAGCCCCTTCCCGAGGTGCTGGTGGAGGTCGCAGGAAGAGGCTGAAGGTCTCCACGCGAAGCCAGAGTGAAGGGGTGCGGGATCGTGTGTGCGGAGGGGAGGACACAGAGGTGTCCCTCTCCGGAGAGGTCCTGGCAGCCGCTGTGGGTCAGCGAGTTCGTTGGTGCCCGTGTTACCTGCACCGGTGCAGTTCTAGCTGCACATCTGTCCCCACGGTTCCTCACTCAGGGGCTTTGCCCGGGCTCTTTGAGTGGACATCCCCTTCTTTCTTGCTGGTTGGCAGCAGGACACTTCCAGGTGAACTTTGGGGTTGAGTCATGCCAACAAGCTACATGAAACCTGAAGCGGAGTGCTGGTGAGGTCCCGTGACACAGGCAGTGGGATGCACAGGTCCTTCCCTGGGCTGTCTGCACAGAAAATTTCCAGGTGCCCCTGTTAACTCTTTCAGAGATGGATCAGGACTTAGCAGGGCTATTGCCAGTTCCAGGCTCAAAAGGGAAGTCCTGTCCTCACGGCTCAGGAGTTCGCATGGAGCATTTTTGGTTTTAATCTTTCACCATTGCCATGAGAACTAGAGGCGCTTTGTTGTTTTTTCAAGTGAAAGCCAAGATTTCCCATACTCGAGTGACTTCTAGAGCTGGGGCTTTCAGAAAACCAGTGAGTACGAAACTTGTGCAGAAGCTGGTGATGCTGCAGCACTCGCTGGTCTGATTTCACCATCCAAGACTGCCCCATCACCTCTGCCTGTCATGATCAAGTTGCAACCTCTGCAGCAGCTGCAGCAGCTGCTTGTATTGCAAAGGAACGTTAGAAAAGGTTTGGGGTGTGTGTTAATAATGTCGCAGGTAGGGAAAGGTTGATGTCTGCAGGTCGTGCTCCCCTCGTCCCCTCTGCCCTTCACAAGGAGGGGGCCTGGGAAGGCCCTGGGGATGGCCTTGGAGAGCTCATCTCTCTGGGAGCAAGGAAAGGAACAGTATTTCTACAGCAAGAAAGGGGTGGATGGGAGGTGGGCAAGAGCTTCAGGGCTCTGCTCCTGCATCTGCATGGAAGCCTCAGGACATGGACCTGGGAGTCCAGGCAAGTCTGAGAATATAAATTGTGTTTTAGTCTAATTTGCTTTGTCCTCAGAAACATCTCCCCTGGAGCAGAGCAGGGAGAGGGAACAGCAGTTGGTTTAGTTTGTTTTCCCTAAGTGGGGAGGGGAAATACTTTTTGGGGGAGGTGGAGGACCTGAGCACGAGTGAGGAGCCCGCCCTGTCTTCCCTAATGAGTGTTTTAGTACGGCTGGAAGAGCACAGTGAAATGTTGCCTGTTACTACTATTAAATCTTAATTGTGGGACTGTCGTTTCCTAAAGTCCAAAATATTTTGGCACTTGTCTTGATAAAGGCATATTTTTTTTGTACATATATTTTTTTTTTTTCTTTTATTAGCAGAAACCATCTGCCCCGTAAACAGAGATCAGGAGAAAAAAGCCTTCCCGGCAGTTCTGCGTCACGTGGGAATCCTGTGGTGCACTGCACGGGAAAGGGGCTGCTTTCTGCCTTTTAGTTGCAGCAACAGTAAACTCCAAGCAGATCAGAAGCAACTAATTTAAGATGATGAATCTTGGCATCGCATCCGAACTGCAGAAAGGACGTGACTGTAACTCTCTGCAGAGGTGCACCAACCCTGATTTAAGCAGGATGGATGCTCTGGGGAATGAGTGAGCCTGGACAGGGGAAAAGAGAGAGGGTGGAGTGGGTTTGACTTAGAGATTTAGGCAGGGAATAGCAAAGAGCCAAAGAGTTTGCAGTGCCATACAAATTAGCCATAGGTTTGAGGGAGCCCAGGGAAGAGCCTGGCCTGCGAAGCGGGGCGAACTTTGATGGCTGTTAATCGGAGATGTTGGTGTTGATGCATCTTTGGTTAACGAGTAGGCTATTGCTGTTTCACTGGCTTTGTTCAAAATGTTACCGGTTGTTGCAGTGTCCCCTGTGAGAGCGCACACATCCTTATCTCATCCAGTGTTAGCTCAACTTCCATTTTAGAGAGTATCTCCAGTGTGGGAGGAGAACCAGACTAGATAGGAAACCAGTTCGGTGTTGAAATGTAAGGTGTCAAGATGCGGTACGTGCCCCTCCTCCTCTTTTGTGGCTTTCTATTCCGTTCCTGCTTTTATTTTTAACGTCACTGGCGTGTACGTGAGTGTATGTGTGAGCCTCTGTGCGTATTAATAAAACCGAGCATGTGTCCACTGAAGTCCTTGACTGCAACTTAAAACAGGGAATATCAGAGAATTTGTATGCCCCAACAGAAACTTTATTATGAGCAATTCATTGTAACTTCTAGCCTGAACCAGCCAGTCAGAATATGAATTTTTTGTTTTTTTCTTTTTTCATTAAAAAGGAAGTATTTCAACTGTGAAAGCATTTCCAGGTAGAACGTGGTTTCTTTCAGTAGAAAGCACAGCCAAACTTTGCTTGACCGAAGAAGCTAACCAGTTTTATCAGCAGAAAATCTCCAACACGCGCCAGTTGAAAGACTGTAAGATGGCAGAAGGTTTCTAGCACTGGGAAATGCTTGTCCAGACACGAAACCTGGGCTGGTTTATTGGTCCAGTGTTTCTGAAAAAGGAACGACTGGGGAGAGCGAGTTGCTGGAGAGACAAAGCCAACAACGAGCAGGCTGAACTTTCAGTAGTTACGCCTGACGTGCCTCGTTGCCTCGAGCAGGCAGTTTTGCAAACTTGCCAGTACGATGCAAATGACAATAACTACAGAGCGTGTGTGTCTGAGGAATGTCCCCGCGTGGCATTAAAGATCTGTCTGCGCTCGGGTGCAGGTTTTCGTTTGGCGAACGCTAATTGTGCACTTGTGTGTGATTCCCAGGAGAGAAACCTGGACTGGTTCCCCCGGATGCGGGCCATGTCGCTGGTGAGCAGCGACTCGGAAGGAGAGCAGAACGAGCTGAGGAACTTGCAGGAGAAGTTGGAGTCCACCATGAAGCTTGTGACCAACCTCTCTGGCCAGCTGTCAGAGCTTAAAGATCAGGTAAGGGAGAGCTGGCTGCCAACGTGCAGCCACGCACTGGTATGGGCAGGACAAAGGTCCTGCAAGCCCATTGTTCAAAGTGATGTTTTACAGCTTCTGCAAACCCCGTGAAGAACTTTTCTAAAGTAACTTGTGTTTAGGAAGGAAGTGAACAAACAAAACGTCCTCCCAAAGCCGCGTGCCCCAGCTGACCTGCCTGGCAGTGCAAACCGAACCGGTGTAGTCCAAAGCGGCCGCCTCCAGAAGGGGAAAACTTGCATTAGAACAAAATCAAAGCTGAAGTTAGGTCAGGCATCGCTGGTGCTGGCAGCCCCTGTGTGGGCATCGCTGTTGTCCTTACAGGTTTGAACCCTAAGACCTTAGCACCATCCTGTAAGTCGGAGGGTGCGATATTGATAGAAGTGCTGTGTTGCTGCGCAGACCTCAAAACCCACTGAAAAACTGGAGAAATACTTGAGTGGTTAGCTCGCACTGGTCTCCTCCGCGCTGTCGCTGCGCTGCTAATGGAGATACAATTTGGCTGCTGTCATGCTCTAGACTGCAGCACAGACATACCCGCAGAAATATTTCGCATCGCGACGTGTATTGCTGCTGTTGAACACGTGAAAGCTGCGTAGATCTCCGAGTATTTTTTCAGTGCAGCAGTTTTTCTGCAGCAAGAGTTTGAGGGCTTGTGTTACTTTTTGACTTGGCTTGGCTGGGGCTTGAGGGAATCGTGGGGATTGTTCCCAACCCAAACCCAGCGATGGCTTTGTGCGAGCCACGGAGGCGGCAGGGCTTTATTTCATGTTGTCCATATGGATTTAAGGTCCCTTCCAACCCTAACCGTTCTATGATGATTACAGCCTGACTGGAAGTAAAAGGGAAAAGGTTGCCCGCCCTGGTTGGAGCCGTTTGCGGCGGCGAACTGACTCGCTGCTTATCTCTAGGGATTAATAACCTGAGCCAGATGGTTCAATTAGTTACGTTTCTATCGATATCGGCACCGGATAAAATGAATTGCTGACTGGCACACGATGGTATCCCGGGCCAGTCGATGGAATTGCACGAGGCAGAAACGGCCAACAGGTTTGGTTCTTTATCTTTCCAGACGCAATCTGCCTACTAGAGCGCGGTTGGCACAGCGCTCTCCAATACTGATCGGAGTCCTGCTCCCCATCTCTGCTCTGGGTTGGCCGGGTTTCTCCGTAAGCCAGTCATCTTCGTGGAGACACGAGTCTCTGGAAGCCAGTATTGACTGAGATCCCGGCTCCCTGCCTTCCCATCACGCTCTGCGTTTCTGATGGAGCTGTGCCCTTTTACCCGACGCCCCGCGGAGCACAGGGAAGGGATTAAGGCAGGGTTGGGAGCAGAAAACCTTGCTGCTCTTGGCTGTAATTAGTTTTCAGACGCTGTGCCATGGAACCCCTTGCTCTAGTTGGTTTTGAGGACGGAGGACGGAGGCAGTTGCTCTTTTGTCTGTGTTTTAATACTTGCCGGGTAGTGGTTTTGCTGTTTTGCCTGGAAACAATTATCTTGAAACATGTGTCTCGCGTCGTCTTGTTGACGGGTCTGACTCAAAGTGGTCTGCAGTCACCAGGAGGCTTTCCACCGGCCGCAGCCAGCTCTGGATCAGAATGCCTCTATTTGTGAAGCTTGCAGCTCTTGGCTGAGCAAGCACTAAAAACCCTTCTCGCTCTTTGTGAAAATAAGAATGAAGGATTTAGCTTTTAGAGAGCTATTTGACTGTAAAAGCAAAAGAGGAAACCAGCTTCATTAATGTTGTGATAGCTTTTAGGAATTCCCCTAAGTACCGTCATTGAGAGCCCTGCTTAAGTTGCAGGATGCTCCAATTATGTGACAAAACCAGTATATCCCCCCTCCTGACCAGGAACTGTCTCCAGGAAAAGGAACTAACTCGGGGAACTTTTATTTGTATTTATTTTCTTGTAATTAAATGAAGGGAAAACCTCTCATTCATTTGCTTTTCGAGCTCGTTAGGTTTCTGCAGACCATAATTGTGAGAAAGTGAAATCCAGCGTGCCCGCTTTCGCAGAGAAGCGCACCGAGAGCCATTAAAGTCTTGATGGCTTTAATTCCGTGCAAAAAGATTACAACATAATTGTCTGCAACAGCAAGGGATTAGGTGTAACCACCCAGAAGCCCTTCCCAGCGCCGTCCTCCGCTCTCGGTGAGCGTGAGGCATCTCTAACAGACATTGGCTTCTCTCTCGGGATGGTCCCTCCGGGACCCCGACCTCCGTCGCCGCGACGGTGACTCGCTGGGAGCTGCCGCTGGGGCTGACTGGCAGCGGGTGGCACGGCGGGCACACGCTGGCGTGCACGTGGACGGCCGGCATCCTGCTCACGCGCTCCGCACATGCCCTGCTCCCCGTCCCGGAGTTAGCTCCGGATGGCACGTAACCTTTGGAACGAGGCAGCCTGCGTCGGGGCGGTGGCGTGCGATCGCTGGAGAGCCCCGCTTGACTCAGATGAACTCGGGGCCTCTTGGTTTCGTTTTTCGAGCCCGTCAGCGCTGCTCCAGGGGCCGACAGCTCCCCTCAATACACCCCGGGCAGCTTTTGCTGCCTTTTGGGCCCAGGCGTACGGTCGCTGCAGCTGTAAAGCTTTTGCTAGAGGTTTGCTCTCCAGTTAAATGTGATAGTGATTCCAGTTGCTCCATCCTGCAGCCCTGTGCCCTCTAGGCACGCGTTACGCGTCCTGCGGGATCAGTAACGTTCTGCATGGACGTTGCAATTGCGTTTCTCTCTCCGCTTTACGTTCAGTTGCTTTATTCTTCCTTTTTCCTCAAAGGCACGTCTTCTACCTACACCTGTGTCAGGCTGTGCCATCCCTTTTTCTTCACAGCATGAAAAATATTACAATCCCTCTTCATCGGTCTTTTTTTTCTTTCTGTTTGTATTTCACGTGTCCTCTGAACCAGTTTATTGGCTGTGTGAAATCGTGGCTTTTAGTTTTCTCAGTGAAGCTAATTAGTGTGAACTTTAAAATGAAGTCTTTGTTGCCTCTTTGCATTTCCAGCTTGGGAGTTATCTTAGAAACAGTTTAAAAAAAGTCCCAACTGGTTCATTGAGGAGTAGCTTGTGTGTGTGTCTGACACCAGAGAGTGATGGGAAGACCCCTCTCCTCCTGCTCCTGTTTGCCCATGAAGCATTACAAGTATTTGGGAATACAGACTTCCAGAAGTGTGGTTGGCAGGGTTGGGAGGTGTGCCCTGGCCTCGGGAGCCTGCGGTCATCTTCCTGGAAAGGCAAAATAGCAGTTCTGCCTCCCTTGGGTCCGGCGATGAGCAAGGTGCCGGGCTGCAGTCGAGTTTAATTATGGTTTCAAGAGGAATTACCGTATTTCAGCCCTTTCCCTGGTCGTTAAATGAGTGTAATTATACACAGGCAGCCTGAGCGAAGCAGGGACGCACACAGTGCTGTGTGGCCCGTGGGACATGGAGGAGCCTTTCGAAGGCTGCCCAGAACAGCCTGTTCTGACCAGTTCCTTTCCCCACAACGAACTCCAGACCTGTGAATTCTTGGGGACGGGAAGGCTCTTCACCATCGCTAAAACTGGAGTTTTTAGACAAATACGTTCAAGCACGTGTTACAAATGAAGCAAATGTGTGAGGACCCCATCTCCCTTCTCCTGGAGTTACTTCCACAAGCAATTACATTAGCTGCCATTCGTCATTAAATATCCAAAACCTGAAAAAATTACGTTGTGGTTGTAGATGTTGCAGGAAAAGCATTGCAGGGGACTTAGCTGATTTTCAAAAAGAAAGTGGTCCAGGGGCGAAGTGCTGTCCTGGCAGCCCCCTTGGCACCACTGCTGCAAGCCATCCCCCGCGTCGGCTCCTCCGGGGAGCGCGTGCAGTGATCCAGCTGTTCACCGCTGGAGACCCTGCCCACGCTAGAGTTGTTCCTTACATGGCGTGTCGGCTTACACAAGTTGTCAGAAACCTCCCAAGGTTTGAAAAAGAGAGTGGAGAGTTGGTTTGTGGCCGTTTTTCAGCCTCAGTAACAAAAAATGATGATCCGTTTTCAGCTCGTGATTGCACTAGTCAGGAGAAACGTTATTTTACCTGATGGGAAGTATCGCCAAGGATTTGGCTGTCTGGCAGTGAGGTGGTTAACCTCCCATCCCTGCCTTGCGTCTTGGCTTTTGGCAGACGGAGAGGGATGTTGGCTCACTCCTGATGAGAGCGGGAGCGCTCGAGTCTATTCCAGCAATGACAAGGGTATTCCCAGCCTGACTGGAGGGCTCACCCCTTTTTTCCGCCCTCTGCGTCTCGTCTGCCTCATACGTTGGACCGGTTACAAAGAATTTCTACCGGGGGAGGTTTGTGCGAGCCGTGCTTCGCACTAATTCGCACTGGCCGCCTGGCTCTCCCAAGCTCTTTACTTGCAAAACAATAGTCAGCCACACGAGCAAGTTCATGGACATCCCCGACGGGGCTGTAGTTGCCTCTTTCATCTATTAGCGCTTGGCACGGCGGACGGAGGAGCGTTATCCGTAGACAGTAGGTTTCAGAGTAAACGCCAACCAGAGGAGGCAGCGCCGGGTCCTTCGGCGGGCCGACGCACAGGCAGCATCAAGGCCTAACGAGCAAACTTTTTAATTTTCCAGATGACGGAGCAGAGGAAGCAGAAACAGCGCATCGGTCTGCTCGGACACCCTCCGCCCATGAATGTGAACCCGCAGCAACCGGCGTAGGTCAGGAGGGTCGCTCGCCCCTCTCGCAGCGCAACAGCACGAGTAACGCTAACCCGGAGTTCGGATGCGACCACCGAGGCTGCTTCTGTCTACGTTTGGTTCATTTTGTAAATAACCTGTTTTTATACTGTATGTATATGACTGCTACTATATAAAGTTTTGGGCATATGTATTGTAATTAGAACCGTTGGCACGGAGAGAGGTTAAACTTTGTGCCAAAACTATCAAAAATTGCCTTTTTCTTGGAAGGACTAAAGAGAGCACCTGAATTGCACTTGAAAAGAATATTTGACTATGTGACATGTATTTTGTATTTAAAAAAAAAAAAAGAATAGAATAGCTAGTATTTATGTTTTTATACAATTGTGCAATATGAATTATGCAATCACAATATATTTGTAACTCCTGAATGTCCTAAAGGGAGTGCACATCTTTGAATCTGGTGTGTTAGTACAATGTAATAAATGGTATAGAATTACAGGTGTAAATGAGGCTGCTGCAAAATTGTGTTACTGGTGATTTTTCATACCCTTGGACATTTTTGTACCATGTGTGTAAATATCTTGCAATGCCATATCTGTTGCCTCTTCCTCCCAGAGATGACACTGGGAATCCGTGAGCTGTTAAATCGGTATCAATTAAAGCAAAACATTACTTTGAAGCTTCCGAATGAGGAAAGCAGGAGGTATTTTTCAAGTGACTTCTCCAAAGTACTGAGGCTAGAAGAGCTCAGGTACCAGGGTTTTTTAAATGCTAAGATTTCTTAAAGGGAACTTTTTATGCAAAATGAAGTTTGGGATGAGGATGCGCTACTGGTGAGTCGGTGCGGTCTCCTACAGGCGTTTCGTGCCGTGACACCTAAAACCTGTGATGAGGCTGTCCAGGCTTTGTGTTCTCAGTGTGCAGGATCCTTTCCTTTATTTTTTCATTAGTGCCTGCAAAAGCTTTAGCAAACAGGCCTTGCACCGACCGAAACGTGACCGATCCCGTTCGGACTGGAGCTGAGCACTGACAGGTGTAATGCTTGTGAGAGCTGCTGGTTTGAGGTTGGTCCATCCCACCCCTTCCTCTTCCTCTCCCCCTCCATTCCATCACTTTCTGATTCTAGAGAGTATGAAAGGAAACTTGTTTGTTTGTTGTTTTTTTCCTCCAATCCGTTGCATAGTTTTATACATGGACCTCATTTTACAAAAGCTAACTTCTCTGCAATACTGTCTACAAAAAAAAAGAAGAAAAAAAAAGCTACAGAGCTATGAAAATTTGTAAATGCATAAATATAGGTATTTAAATAAATGATGCAAAACACAGTCAGAGGCTGCTGGTGGTTTGTCTCCCCCCTCCAAGGCGGTGTGTGGTTGTGTTTGCTGTCACGTGTGTCCTGGGAAGCTGAACCACAGGGGCTGTGCAGGTGAGGAGGGGGCTTTGTCCAGCTCAGAGGTTGGACTTTTAATACCAGAGCGAGTCCTTCTTCCTCCCCCAGCAGCCAGAGGCACTGGTGCCCCAGGAACCTCACCTGCCATCACTCCCATTCTGGATACTTCTGACTCTTACCACTGATATTTTAGACTTGTCGCCCTCAGACCTGAGTGTGTGAGAATTTAAAAAAAAAACAAAAAGTGCTCCAGCTCCAAGCAGGGCGTGCAGAGGAGCGCTGCTGATTAAGTGTATTTGATTAAGATGTAGCAGGAACTACCTGGTATGATTAATCACCTTTAATCTGGGAAGTGTGTGCACACAACTGTCTGACAAGGGTGCATCTCCTACCACGGGTCATCCCGCAACGGCAAGGCGAGTGCATCCGAGGGGGGGGGAGGGAGGGAGGGTGGCCCAACCAGCACCAAGCCAGAGATCTGCTGGTGAGATTGTGGCTTCTGAATCGCGGTTGTTCCGTGGGTATCCCAGTTAAGTCCATCTTCCTCCCCTCCGCAGCCGCCGGCTCCCAGCAAGGTGTGCGCAGAGGGAGCGCGACGGATGCGGCTGCCGTCGGGGGTTGTGCAAGGAAGGAGCAGGATTTCGTTTTCTGCGAGCGGCGGGGACGTGTATCTGACTCACTTCTTCCCTTTGTGCCATCCCCAGGGGTAAGCAGAGACTCACAGCTTCGTCAGGATGCCCGGAATCTCCGCCGGTCAGGTGAGAGGGAGGCGGCTGCAGCCGCTTCGAGAGGGCATCCCGTGCAAATGCCCAGCGTTGCTTCATCTTTACCTTAAAAAGGCAAAACCAGCGGGTGCTTCAGCAGAAGCACCAGCCCCGGTGGGCACAGTGATCTGGGTGAAAATCAGCTGGGTGCAGCGTGGTGCTATCACCTGCGGTTCGCCTTTCCCAGGAGATGTGGGGAGACACAAAAAGCAACAGGGTTTGGGGTTTTTTCCACCCCTGGTACGGCTGCGGCGCGGCCACCGAAGCGAAGCACAGCCACTGCCTGATGGTCGAAAGGAACCACGGGGGGGCGGGTGGGGGCTTGGGGGGGTCTGTCCCGTGGTGACACAGAGGATTCTCATGGTCCCACTTCTTCCCCGGCCCAAGCGGAGGCCACACCAGCTCCTGGTCAGCAGAGGAAGCCACCTGCCATCCTCCTCCTCTCCATCAATTCAGGTTCATTGTTACAATGCATCGTCATGCGTAACTGTCACACGTTTTTCCTTTTTTTTCTTCTTGCACTGTTGGGTTTTCAAGCGTTTTCTGGATTTTTCTTTCTGGCGTGGATCATTCTGGATGCGCCGAAGTCCTCTGCCCGCCGTGGCTGTGGCAGAGGAGGTGCAGATTGGAGGAAACCACCTGGTTGGCAGCAGTTTTGGCTCTGGAGCTTCTGAGGCTGATGCCTGGGGAAGGGCTTTCCCGTTCCAGACTGAGATCCGGCACCTCGTGGCAACTCGTCATTGATCTCAAGGAAAAGCTGCGCGGGCATCCTTTAAAACCACATTTCAGGTATTTTTTTTCCACAACTGCTGACTCTCTCTTAAGATCACAAACAGCTTTATTAACAATTTGTAGACTCTGAAGTAGAAAAAAAAAAAAACCTTCAAAACCTGAGATCAGAATTTGCCGTGATACCTTTAGTTTCTTTAAGCCAGGGCCTGGGAGGCTGAGTGTCCCCTCTGGAGATGCTGTAGGATGAGGTCCATGGCTCTCACTGCAGAGGTTTTGCAGCAGTATTTCTCAGGGAGGTCAGAAATGAACTGAACACGGGGAATCCATCAGAAGTGTTGAGCTTGGTATGTGCTGTTAATTGGGTGGAATAGCAACAAATTGATTATCAAAAGATAACTTCAAGGAACAAAACTAGCACTTGCAGACCACAGCCAGAGGCGCAGATGGGGCGAAGGAGCCGACTTTCCTCCCAATGCAGAGCCCACGTGTGGCGGTGGCCAGGAGGAACCGGTGCCAGTGACCCGGCCATGGGTGCAGAATGAGAGGAACTGGTTAGGCAGAACCTCTGCGGTGGAGGTCCAGGGGTGACAGTGGCCCACCAGAGAGGGTGGGTGCTGCTGTGGAAGAAGGTATCTCGCTCCTGCCTATAGGGCAGGCTGTGAATACGGATAGAAAGTGCCCGCTCTGCTCCAGCCAGTGCCCCTAAAGCCCTTCTGGGGGGACCTTCTGGTTTGGTAGTACCTTCAGAGCTGGTGGTGTGGGCATGCCAGCGGGGGAAAGCAAGGAGGGCTTCTGGATTTGGGAAAAGGTGACTTGTGAGGAACTGGGAATGTGTAGCCTGGAAAACAGGGACAGAAGAAGGACGGAAGGCAAGAAGATGTCCCATGTACTACTAAAGAGCAGGTGATGTTTGCTGAGGATGTAAGGAGAAGGAACCGCTCAACTGAGCCCAAGAGGTTTAGGCCCTGCGCTGTGGGGAGCTTTTTGGCTCTGAAAAGAGTTTCCTGCCCTCCAGTAAAATTACTGACTCGGTGACGCTGACAGCCGGCAGTTAGGGTAAGGATGAGGCTGAAATTGGGGAGTTTCCACCTGCCTTGTACGCACCTGAGATTTCACTTGGCATCAGACTTCTTTAAGCAGGGCTGCTGCGTGCTAAAGTTTGGGAAGACGATCGTTTTAACTAAGAACTTTCGTTTGGAGGTGAAAATGAAAGTGACCTTCCGAAGAGGAAGGAACAAAAAGAATCTACCAATTTTGCTAATAATGGAAAGTCCTAGAGGGGAAGGATCTCCGCGTGTTCTTCAATTTGCATGAACGGCAGAGCGCGGAGGAGCGTTTTCTTCGCTAACGAAGCGGGTGACGCGCTAATCAAGGCAAGGCGAGTCACTGCTCCGAAAGCGCAGCCGCGGCCCCGGGACCACCACAATGGCAAATGCAAGCCTCGTCCTCAATTCTGCAGCAAATTGGCAGAGGGCAGGACAAAGGAGCCGGGATTACAGTCTCCGTGCTCGCGGCAGGGACTCGCGGTGGGGCGCGTGTGATGGATACCTCGTTACATAATGGGGTCTTGATTGATACCGTGTCGGGAAAGTCATAATATAGCTCCGTGTAACAATTCAACTTGTCTCCCAGGATGGGAAATGCTCCTACACACATACTTAATAGGGTTTTTTAAATTGCCCATTGTATTTCTGAACAAGAGAAACTTATTTGGAGTACTTTCCCTTTTACGTTTCCAACATAACCATCTGAAGCCATTGCCATGTGTGTTCTCTGCGCTCCCGCAGACCCACTCGCCGTTTTCCAGGCAGGAATACGATCGCCCAAAGGGGTTAAAGGGGTGCCCGTGAAGCACAACCAAGCCAAAATACCCAAAATAAGTACTGCATCAAGTAGCTTCTGCAAAGGGCCTACCGATGACCAGTTTGGGTGGCTCTTTGTTTTAACTGGAGACTACCCGGCTTGGAGGTGATGCCACCAGGTTCTCACATGCCACAGTCCTGAACTGTGAATCTCCTGGCCCCGAACAGCGCAGAGTGTAACCTTTACGTTCAGTGTGGTGCATTTGCTTTTACAAACAGACAGACCCACGTCGCTAATCCTTGAACTTGGTCAGTACGAGACGCTGACATTTAGAGTAAAATCAGGCCAAATACTCCGCCTATGTGAAACTGGCATTTTAACTGAGACATAAGGAATAACTTCTGGAGAGATGCCGTACTTCTGCATCCAATTCTTTATTTACTACCTTTCCAACCTTCTTGCAGACTAAACATGTTAATGAGATGAATGTCAAAACCACCCACAAGTAAACTGAGTTGTCCCATCCAGTAGGCTAATGTTGATTTTAGTAACTAGCGAGGATGCTGGAAAACCCCTGTAAAGATTTCATTTTTAACAAAAAGTACCAAAAACTCCACCAGTTTTGCATCACAAAGTAGTGGTTAAAGTAAAGATTTGAGTAAAGCAGCATGTCTGTGGTTTTTGTGGGTGGATGCATCTCGGAATGACTATCAATCTGTCAGAGGGGAGATCTGCATGTCATCTCCGCATATGACAAGCAAAATCTGCAGTGACAAACATCTTTCCAGCCCTCGGCTGCGTTGTGAGCCTCACACCCCTCCTGCCATCCATAATAGTTAAGTCCTGTCAGCACATAGCACAGGAACCCACTTTAAAAAAAAAAAAAAAATATGAGACAAAGTGAGGAAGGAAAGACAAATATGGAGCAGCACTCTAAAGATACCATCAAAAGCCACTGCCAATGTGCTTCATCATAGAGAACTTCAACTCTGACGTTCACGCAGGCGATGCCATGCCATGCCAAATGTTTGTATTAGACCAGCCAGCCCACTTTTGGTGTGCTCTCACGAGGTTTTGCCATGCTTCTCTGCCACAGTTACGTGCGTGATGGGACACTCGGAAGCAAAATTATGTAAGGCTGGAAGGAAAAAAAAAAAAAAAAAAGATGAGAACAACTCTTGACTGCATCAAAGCAACTCTTGGGAAGTTTGAATACGGATGCGATTGGAATTGCACCTAGGAAAGTCTGCAGAAAGAAAATAGAAAAATACTAAATGATTTCGACCTTAACTGCTGGCAGGAGAACGCACAAAACCTGTAGGGCTTTTGCTGAGTGTGACGAGGCCGTGGTGATGGAACACACCGCACGGGCCCTGGCTGCGTGAAGCTGTTCCCGCAACTCGGCTCTACTGGCAGCTGGAGCCTCTTTTTCCCACACTCAGGTCTCCGTGGGAAAAATGGAAGCGGTTTCTCCCAGTGCAACATGGGAAGAAGGTCTGAAATGTGAAAAATAATCACGAGATGGGAAAACCACCCTGTGCCTAGCCAAAGTCACAATCCCAGGCTGTGTTTATGGTCTGTGTGAAAACAAGCTGACAGCTGATAAACGGCCTCAAGGCAGGTGCTTCCCCAGGAGCTCCGCGGAGCAGGAACAGCCAGACCCATTTCAAGTCAGTCTTCCCATCCCGAAAAGCTACCATCCTTCAGATCTCTGTCTCTTGGCTTTCTCACCCATCAGTCCTCCTCAGCTAGCTGTTCTCCCCTTGGCACTCAGTCCTTTTTTTATTCCTTTTTTTCCCCTTTCTCTCTGTTGTCTCATTTCGGGAATGACTTTGCAGCTCTCGCTTGCCCGGAGCCCTTCCCCTGCCTGGAAGCGGTACCCAGTCCTGAGGGAAAGGGCAGAAGTGGAGCCTGTTCCTGGGGCTTATTGAGCCAACGGGTTTGTTTTCGCTTTCCTTTTCTAGCGCGAGGAAAATACACGGAGCACCAAAGCTGAAGGCAGCGAAGAGTGGAATTGCGTCTCTGTTCCGTGTGTTTCCATCTGCCTCCTAAACCAGCGGAGATGCTATGTTATGATTTCCACTCCGCTTGTGTCCATAATACTGTTTTTATGCAACAGAGATGGAAACACAATCTGTTAAGTCTGTAAGAAACTTTTACTCATGAATGATGGGAGCAAACATCATGTACAATTAAATTACAGAAAGAAAATTATATCCCCTCAGCGTTAGCATGCCTGAAAGTCCTTAAAGAATTGCAGTTTGCCTCTATTTACACGCCATGGGAGTTTTCACATCAATTTAATCACAGGATGATTCATTATTCATAAACCGAAGAACCATTATAATCAAGTAGCACAACTACCTGCAGGATCCAAATCACTGAGTGTCTCCCAGCGATTCCCGTGTCCAACCCCGTACCTGGTGGGTAAGCTGCCCCACATTTTCAAGAAGAACATCTCCCCGTGATTGGTAAATGTGGTGTAGACCTTTGCAATGTGTCCCAACGACTAACTGCCTTTACTGGTAAAGGTACTTCTTGCCTTTGGTTTGAATTTTTGCAGCCATTGACTCTCATTCCAGTATGAAACGCCACCTCAATGGCTAGGAGACTTTTGCAGAGAACAATCTGGATCGTGTCCGCTTAGATCTAGAGCTGACAAGAGGATTAAGCTATCTAAACCCAAAACGCAGACCCCTGGAAATCCAGACTCACCCTGAAGACACCCCCAAACCCAGGGCTGCCCTGTGTCTGGGAGAAGCCAGGACTAGATCTACGGAAAACCTCCGACAGGCAGGGCTGGGCGGGCGGGATGAGTCGTCCGCAGGGGAACGCTGCCGATGGGCTCACCTTGAACGTGCTCCCAGACATCCCGCTCTGCTCCGTCAAAGAGCCTTTCTCCTGAAGGTAGGCGTTTGTGGTCGGCAGTGGGAGCTGGCTCTTTTTTGTCTAAAATTAGGAAGTGGGAGGAATAGAGGGAAATGGTGGCCTCCAAAGCTTGCTCAATGTAAATGTTGAGAAGAGAGATGGAAAGGCAGGTTCCTCGCAGTGCCTTTGATGTCAGCGCCATCGCGGCCGCTCCTCAGTTTCTTCATGGCCCCGTGAAGATTTTCGGCACAGAGCCAAAGGCACCGGTGCAGAGGGAGGGATGGGGTGAAGGTGGGGGACCTGGCTTGTACCACCCCGAGCAGGACAGTCTGCTTTCCAAGGGGATGGATGCCCTTCCATCTAATGACTAGTCCTCAACGTTCTCGGTGAGAACTCGCCATTGGGACTGTCTTCTCGTTGTGCCCTACCAGCCCTCTCTGAAGGGCAAACCGCAGGTGCCACCACGTTTTGAGGGCCCAGTTGGGTCACAAAAGGTTTGGTGTGTTCCAGCCTGACGGCTCCAACCCAGCACGGACTGGATGAGATCCTGGGCGCTGCGGGCACGAACTGAAGGCAAGTATTATGGGAAATACTGATGTGCCTGGGGAGTTTGAGCAAACGCAGGTGAGGACCAAGCTGAGCGACGATGCGTATCAGACAGTTCATGACTCAGACCACACACCCGTGTCACTTAGATCCACCCCCCATCTCTGGCAGCCCCCAAATGAAAAAGTGCTACCAGAGACTTGGGAGTCCGTCTTCCCTGTCCAGCTCCATAATAATGCCCCCAGCTCCTAAATACCTACTCATTGCCATCCATGGGAACATCTAGGTTTTGAGAATACCTACCACCTCATGCCTTGCGTGCAGCCAAGCCCTTGAGCCCATGTGATCTGATCAAGTGCACTTTTTCGGAGCTGGGATGGGGTAGACCTGTTCAAAACGTGGAGGGACCCAGCACAGCATGGAGCAGGGTCAAGTGCTAAGAATATAAATGGTTCAGGCCCAAACCTTGCTTCTGATGGTTCCCAATAACTATTTCCACAGCCAGAGCAGGGAGGATGCCAGCATCTCCTCCTAAAACTGCTCTGCTTTGCCTCTGGTAGCATTTATTGGACCGAAGAGACGGATGACAGGCACCAGTAGCACTCCAGGAAGCAGACCTGGGTGCAGTTGCTGTTTTAGTGAATACTGAATAAAAATACTTGCCTGTTCCCTGGAGCAGGCATGGACAGCAAGGGTGCTGCACCCCGGAGCAGTGTGCTGCCTCACCTAGTGCTCAGTCTGACACGACAGCAGGGGAAAGTCTTCCTCCCTACCCACATCCTCAGCCTAATTCTGAGCAATTGGAATTGTAAAGCAAAAGGGAAGATGACACGCTTGCAAAATACCTGCAGTGCTACTCCCTAACCTCTCTCCCAGCTTCTCTCTTTGGGAGAGCAAGGTTACCTCAGCAGATGCCAAAACCACATTTTATACAGTGGAAAAATAAATAGGCAGAATTTTCCTGAACCAAAAAAGCAGAGGTGGTGCATGAAATCATGCAAGAGCAAGCCAGGCAGGCAGAGTGAATCAGAGGGACCAGTGACAACATGGAGGAGGAAAGCCCTCCTGGCTGGCGGCCAGGATGAGGCACAGCTCCTCCGGCGTGCGTTCCCGCCGCATCCCGCCCGCCCAGCCTGACGAACCCTTTTCGGGCAATAACGATCAGCAGTGGGAAGCTGGCGACCAGCATCCTTCATCTGGTGGCTCAGCCGTCTCGTTGGGGGTGACTGTTAAACGTGCCATCTGAAAGTGAGCTCACTGCTCTCGAATTCAGAGTTAGCGCGTTTCAGCTCGCACGGGGGAGACCTGCGCTTCCAGTCTATCGTGTGCGAATAGGAAGCACGCATGATGAATAATCACACGCCAACAGACGAGAAATATAAGGTTGCCACCTCCAGAGAGGAAAAGCACCTGGTTTCAGTTCTGAATGCCCTCGAGCGCTTGGCTGCTCATCGGCGCTGGAGGCAGGAGCGGGTCCGACCCTTGGCTGCTGCCCGGTGCACCCGGTGGGTCCGACCCTTTGCTGCTGCCCAGTGCACCCGGTGCCATCACCTTCTCCAGCTCCTGGTTCAATCCAGCTGCCTCTCCCTGCGGAGTCGGTTACGCCGCGCGCGGTCGCTGACCTGGCCCTTAACCTTCGCACATCGTGTTTACGGTAACTGCAGGATGACTGGTGTCTATAAATTACTGTACTTCCATTACATTCAACCGTTACTACAGCTTTTTGGGGTGGTGAACTTAACTCAAAATCGAGGCAGAGCTGATAGAAAACATTAACCCAGTAATCCTGCCTAAACAAACACACTGCAGCCTTTTAACGTATGCACCGATAAGCGTGCGTAAGCCTCCTGGGATGGGTTATGAAAGGAGAAGGCCTTTTCTGCTCTGCTCTGGCTATTAAAATGCCAGGCCTGGCTTGGCAGGGCTGTACCACGCTGCCAGGCTGCCCCTCCGCAGCAGCGCTGACCGTAAAGGTTAAGCTGCCACAGACTATTGTACCCAGCGGCACTGCTTGGCTGGGCTCTGCAGTCTAATTGCCACTGACCCCGTGACAATGAGGTAATGTCTCTGACTCCCGGGTCAGATAAATACTGCTCATTTTATAACCACCAGACATGTTACCGAAAACCAGATAGGAAACAACCGAAAGTCTCATGATGGGTAGAATATAAACTTTACTACAGCTGTGACTCCCGTCCTTCGTTTGAATTCTCAGGGATTTTTCTCCCAACACCCACTGAAGGGTCGGAGCCCTTGCCCAGCCTCCGGCCAGGGATCCTTCTCCTCCAGCCTTTGCCCCAGCTGGACCCAGCAAAACTGAGGGGGAAAAGCCGGAAACTGCCAGGAAAGCGCGCGGGTGGCAGGATGCAACCAGTAAGAAACAACACGGCTGAAGATTATTTTCAGACAGATTTCGTAACCCCAGGATCCGTCGGATGATGTGCCGCCTAAGCCACCGGACCAACCAAGGCAGGAATGTAAGCCGAGAGCTGTGCCAGGGACCGGGGACCGGCAACCACCAACCCCCACGCCAGTTCACGGGAGGTGGCAAAGCATCTCTGAACACCCCGTGTTCAGCGCCGGCCTCTGCCAGCCGCGGGCTGGAGTCCTGCTGGGGCGGCCACGCTCTCAGCCCAAAGTCCTCGTTCCCACCTCCCTCCCTCTGCCCCGTTTCAGCTCCATAACGACCGGAGCCGTTGAAGATAAAGGCCCGAGTGACGCCAGGATGACGACGAGGACTTTGCACCCTTCGCTGGAGCAGGCGTAGCACCGGTGGTACACGGGTGTCGATGAGCAACGGGTGCAAGACGGAGCGGCGCAGGACAAGGATAACCCCTGCCCCCAATCCATCCCCATGCCACCAAACCCGAGCCAGCCTCAGCTTCCCCTTTCGGAAGGAGGCCACGCTGCTCCCAGAGAGACGGGCAGGGGGAATCACACGGAAAGCCAAAAGTTGTGTTTCTGGATTAGCAAAGCAGCGTTTCTCCCCGCTGCCTCCAGAGCAGCGAACACCCTCCAGCACCGTTCTGCATCCTCAGTGCTGGGAAAACTGGGATTGAGATAAACCCTGCTGGAGAGGCATGTGTGGTTTTATAGCCTGAACCAGAACCTCTGCAGAACAACCCCAAAATATTTGGAGAAATTAACCCAGAATGACTTAAATAATCATCTCCTTTTCATTGATACATCCTTATTTTCCCAGAGCTGCTAGCTGGTTTTGCTACTATTCAGATTTTTACCCATCCACTCTGCCGAACCTTTGATTTTAAGAAGTTGGGAACTTTTTTTTTAAGCTCTTGAAAGACGCTGAGATGAAAAACATTTTTGCTCTTCCTACCTGATATTTATAATAATTTTGGCTTTTTAAGTGTTTAATTTAAACTGTTAATCTTAAAATGTTTATCTTACCTTGATATACTGTCCCTTAACTATACACTGTGACATTCCAGACAAAATGCAAAAGCTGCAGGATGATTTTTTTTCTTTCCCTCATGTTAGTTTTCAGGTCACATTTTAAATTAGATTTTTTTCCCCGACTCTGGCCATGACTCAGCAGCGCTAATTTGCATCGGTCTGACACTTTGCATACAAGCTGCACAAAAGCTACTTAAACACGAAATGGTCAAATATTTTGTAGGCCTTCTTTGACCTTCTCCTCCACCCCTGTGCTACCAATTTCTTTTCCGTGCAAGTTTCAATGGGAAAGGAGATTCCTGGTGCAGGATGTTAGAGACTTTTGCCACCTGCCTCCACATAATCATCACCTCTCTGCACCAGCTCTGCTGGTACTTGGATTTGCCGTCTCTTGCACTATCAAAAAAGGTTCCTGCTTGATATGAAGATGCACAACCGATGCAACTAGTAGATGTTAATAGTTTGTCTTCTATAGATGCCAACAGCTCTAGAGAAGAACTTTCATATTCTTGTACCTCAGGTCTGTTTCGTGCTCATTGTCTAGCACTGTATTAGTCACTGTGTTGGCTGGGAAGTTGCCAGGGTACCCGCAGAGAGGCTGGTGCTGAACTTCAGGGTGAGTGTGAGCACAGACGTGCCACCCCTGCCTCACTTCCGTGCGGGTAAGCCACGATCGTGGGAGTCACCAATTCCAGTCCCAGAAGATGCCTGTATTATAAAAAGTGGCTATCAAATAGAAGAACTGATAAAATTAAACTGAAATGCATTTGGAAAAGTCAGTGGTACTTGCAGTAACCACTCGCTGAAACATTTTAAAAGAAAACTTTAACGTTAAGTAGCCCCACGTAGCACCAAACTTCCTTTTTCACCATAGGCATTTACCTTAAAAAACCCCTCAAAAGTAGCTTTCTTAAATGTAAGTTTTAAATGCTGCAGCACCAGGGAGAAGAATCTAAAAACCTCCACTCCACCAGCTCTATTTACTCCTGCGTTGGTGAATCACTGGGTCAGGCAGGGGTTTGTGAGCAGCCCAATGCAATGCTCTGCAGCAAAGTCAGTGTCTGGCCAACCCCCAGAACTTCCTTCTGCACGGAGGAGCCACCCGGGCTGCGAGGAGAAGCTCGGGGCCCAGACCCCTCAGAGATCTTTGTTTAATAATCCTCGTTTATTAACCTGCGCGTGCAAACCCAGCTTTCAATCCGCTGATGGTTATTTCGAACGGAAAAGGCAGCAGAAGCAGCAGCTTCTTCAAAACCCCTTCATGCCCCAGTCATGTGAAAATATGGCAGAAAATTTTTTCCCTCTTGGCTTGGCACAACCTGTATGTTTGACTTTAAAAATGACTGTACTGTGTTTTTTTTTTTTTCATTTGGTTCTTGTTAACGATCGTCGCCTTTTCCCTTATTACTGGAACAAACACATCTGAACTACATTACATACTGTTTTAAAGAGAGATAATGTCAAATGCTTTTGCTATGCACTGTCAGTGTTAGAGGAGGTTTACATAAAGCATCAGTTATATACGAAGCATGTTTTATTTAAGAGATGGAACAACATTTATTTTGCAGCATTATATTGGGGAAATACAATACCTGCAGCAGATTCGGAGGCACTGAATTAAAAACCTTGAAAGGTTTCTTTCTTAAAGGAAGCAGGACATCGATCGAGCAACGGTGCTAAATTACCAATTTCTGCTGAACCAAACTAATGCATCAATTGGGGCAGAAGCAGTGTTTATGACCAGCCCAGATTGCCACTAATGGACACTGGCACTTTGGACGTGACGTTGTAGCCATAAATCTCCCACTAGGTTCCAGATATATAAGTCCTACCACATTATAAGGACTCAGTCTGGAAAATCCCATTGTCTTTGCAAGTCCAAGTCAAGTGGATCAGTTAGACTCCCACATAAATGCAATTCTGCACTAATAAACTGCAAGGTAACAGCCTGAGAACCAGTCCTTTTCATGAATAAGTTACAAAATTTTAAGTAGAATATTAACTATAAAATGTTAAAAAGCAGGAATATTAGTTTCTGCAAAGTGAACTGTTTTTTTTATGATGAAAAGTAAAACCTAATGTAATTACAGGGATAACGTTTGAATATTATGCAAGTGCACGCTCCGGCCTTTTGGAAAGAACAAGGTCTCACATGTTCTTCTATTTTAAATGCCTGCTGCACCTCCCGAAATCTCCGGGGAACGCGCTGAGCGAAAGGTGAGCTCAACATTTCCAAAATAACACCCTCCGCACGACTGTACTCGCAAATGGAAGCTGTGCCGAGCACAACCCGCACGTTCACTGGGGGTTACTGGGGAGCGCGGGCTGGTTTGGCAGAGCTGCCCTGCGCCGTTTCCTCCTCCGCGCGCTGCCGACGAGACGATCCCATGGTTTAACGAACTCGTACAATTCTGAAGATGCTTTATTTGTATCTTATCCTGAAAGTAACGTGAAAAGCTCGGCTGATGAGCGTGCAGCGAGTTCGGGGAACTCAGTAACGCAGCGAGAAGCCGCGGCCACCTGCCTGCTGATGGGCTGTTGCTTTTTTTGCCGTTTTCCCCCCTTTTCAAAGGCGCACCAGCCCGCGCACCAGGGGTCATCCGAAATCTGTTTGCGACTCTTCGCTGCGCGGGCTAACCACATCCTGGCACCGAAATGTTATTTCATAAACAGCGCGCCCAGACTCGCTGGCACTACCCAGTCCAGCCCAGCTGCTGCACGCTGCGGTTCGGGTGGGTTTTTTTGTTGTTTTTTTTTTTTTTTTCCCCCCCCGCCGTTTTGCTACCCTCGCGCACCGACCCGGCCCGCGGCGCTGCCCGCAGCGGCTCGACGGCCGCCGGGGGGAGCGGGAGCGGCGGCTCCGGGCACCCCCGCACGGCCCCTGCCCCCCGGGGGCGGGGGAACGGGCTGGAAAACCCCGCGGCGGCGCCTGCCAGCCGCCACCGGGGGCGGGGAGCGGCAGGAAGGCCGGCGGACACGGGCAGACTGCGGCCCCGCCCGCGAGGGAGGCCCTGGCTACCGGCCCGCCTTGGCCGCCCGCCCGGCCCCGTGCGGCTCCTCACCCCCGCGCCGGGGCGAGGACGGGAGGCGGCGCTTCCCCCGCCCCGTTCCGTTCCGCTCCCGTCCCCGGCGGGGTCGGCGGCCGCGGGGGCGGCCGCGCTCACGTTGCGCTCCGCATGGCCCGGCTGGGGCCCGCCCGCCGCGCCGCCCCGCCCCGCACGCGGCCCGGCACGCGGAGGGAGCCCGGTCCCGCCGCCCGGGCATCGGTCCGCAGCCCGGGCATCGGTCCGCCGCCCGCCTACGGGGGCTGCCCGGCAGCGGGACCGCGCCCCGGAGCGATGCGGGCGGGAGGTGCCCGGCTGGAGAGCGCCCGTGTCTGAGCGCGTCCATCCCCTGCGAGTTCCCGCACGGGTGGAAATTACTCACCTCCCCCCCCCCTCCGATTTTTTTTTTTACGGAAATGATGTGAATTTTGCAGCTGGAGGGACAGTGGGTGTCTGGGGCCCGGCAGTGATCCAGCTGATGCAACGGCATCCTGCTCTGGAAACTGCGGGAAACGGTGTAAAATGGATGGCGTTTCCTTCTTGGCATCTACACGCCCGTGTAAGCCTCGTGTAAGCCTCCTCCGCGCTGCGTGCGGGCAGCGTTAGGATGCGTGCCCAGGGTCGCTCCTGATCACTCCTGGGGTGCTCGGGAAACCTCCACTGGCAGACACGGTGCTCCCGGCTCCGCTGCCCCGAGAGCCGACGTGAGCGACAGAGCAGATGGGCACTGCTGCTGCACCATCGGGTCTGTCCGGTTCCTTGAACACAAGTCCAGGTGTTGTCCTCCTGGCTCTCAAACGGGGCAGCTTCCACCTGCAAGGGTCACTGGGAGCACAAGGAGGTTAAACATCCTCTTTTCAGCCCAAGTGCCCAGTCCAAGCCCAGACCATCTGCAGTTGCAGAGGAGATCCCGCTGGGCCTCACAATGATTCCTGTAATTCAGGGAATTTAGCTGGGAGCATCAAGCAAACCTTTACTGAGATACTGTGGGAGCTGCAGCTTCTCAGAAGCTTGTCGGTTGTCCACAGGTTGACTGCTTCATCATTAAGATGGCAGAACTCACCCTTCCCTCCACTGTCAGATTTGGGGCTGCGGTCAAGGCATGGCGACATCAGACCTTTTCACAAAAAACATTGTTAGAATTATTTTAGCATGGATAACAGATCCCTGCCCTCGCTGCTGCTTCGCTTGAAAGAACCTGTGAACCTTTCCGAAGTTCTAATCACCTTAAAACAGGGGTTTTATGGTGGAAAATGTTAGACAACCTTTGTGATAAGCGTACCGGCCCTGCCTGGTGTATTCATGGGAGTAAGAAGAGCAGGGCAGCGTGCTACAGGCGTGCGCGGGTGTTTGAGATCAACGTCTGGAAGGAAGGTTAAATCACGGTGCTTTCTGTGACCTGAGGAACCTTAATGACACACCATCCAAGAAGCGACACGGTAGCGTGACAGCGAGTTCAGAGTCCGCTGGGGAGGCAACGCTGCCGTGCCCTCCGCCGGGCAACTCCGGGCTGGGACCAGCCAATCTCCCAGAGCAGACCAAGCTGAGGAGCTGCATTTTGGTAAAATAGGGAGCTGGAAGAGGAGCGAGCGATGCAACTGTCCCAGGTGGGACAGGAACAGCAACGTTAATGCTCTTGGGGCGTGAGCGTGTTGTGTGAGAGGGGAAGGGAAGACGGAGGCAGAACAACACTGAAGCGCTTCGCTTTGTGAAATTTGCAGTCAGTGGCGATGGCTTCGCAGGAACCACGCTGTCTCCTAAGTTTTCAGGAAACAAGGTTTCCTTAGTCCCATGGCTCACTCACCTCCTTGTCGGGAAACAGAAAAGAAGCGTTTACTAAGAAACATGGATCATTTGTTTAAAGCCGAGGGCTTCCTGTTCCATTGAAAATTATCTTTGGGTAACCTCACCGAAGTGAAAAAATGGGTTAAATTAATCTTGGGTCTAACTACTGAATTACAACAGGGAATTATGTGGAGTTGAACCTGCGTAAGGGCCAAACTATGTAAAATTTTAAGGAAGCATTAACTAGAATTTCTGAGCCTGGGTGCTGCTGGAGGCATGTGAGTAGGGGAGAGCGCTGAGAGGCCTTGGCTGGGATGCGCGGTGGTGGGGTGCGGAGGACCCGGCACGTACGGCTGCGCTCAGCAGTGAGAGGTGCCTGCGCCGCTGGCAGCTTTCCTTGGCGAGGGCTGCGTGTTTGCTAAAGGTCTCTCTCCCAAAGCCATGGTAACAGCAGCCGTGCTCCGTGTCTCCCTGGGAGATGAGGTGCCCGCAGCAGCCTGCGGAGCATGGCGGGAAGGGATGGATGCCTTGGGAGTGCTGCCTGCCACCTCGCGTTGCTGGTGGAAGCAGTGGGCGTGCCAGGGGAGCTGTTCGTACGGAGATACCCCCCCACATTAAGCCTTGGATTTAGTATTCCCAGTATTCTGCTACAACCCCTACTTAGAGATAACACGGATACATGACTGATGTGCTCGGGCTGGCCGTCAGCTGCTGCTGTGCAGTGACTCCCCGCACCCAGGCAGGAGCCTCAGAGAAGCTGCTCCAGGGTTGACCTGGAGGTCCATCAAGCAGGTCTGCAAATATATTAGAGTTGGAGTGTGGTGGAGGAGATAAATCTTTATACAACCATATGTATTCATATAACAAGATACAGCCACCTCTTCTCTGGGTCCAGCTGTGATGAACGTTGTTGTTTGGGTCAAGTTGTGTCCTTCAAAAGTCTGTCTTGTAGTGAGCATCACAGGTTTGATATTAAAAATCGCGTGACCTTTCTTACCAGCGTGGCTCGCGTAACAAAATTAGTCTGACAGACAATCTGCTTGCTAATAAGTGCAATTAAGCAGTATGGGGGCTTACTTTTATCAGTTTATTGGTAACACTACAGAATATGTTATGAAGCTTGTTTCATGGTAATGAAATGATTGATAGTTTTGTAGAGGAATGCCATGGAAATCCTTCTGCTGTTTCCTGGCTCAGAAGACATACGCCGATTTTCAGTGTGAAGGAATTCATTTGGCTCCTCTTTGTTATTTACAGTCACTTACTTTATGGACCCTTCACCCCAGGGACCTCTGTGTGGTGGTCCCACTTGAAGAACCTCACCAGTGGGTCAGATGAAGTATCCATCAAAGCCTGTCAAAATACAGCTGTTTGTTAATAAGGCAGTGAGAAATCAGTCACGATCAAAGAAAAATTACCCGTCTTGCTTGACTTGACGAGTCTGAAAATGCTGTAGCCCCACGCTTGCATTGTCCACAGCACCGTGGGGAACTTGTAGGAGGTGTTGTGAGTCCACAGGGACCTTTTTTTTTTATTTCTGTGTGGCTGGTGCTCTGCTCGTGGGGAACAGGGATCTAGACTTGACCTGAGCCCTGTCCGTCCATCTTCAGAGTGGTGTGTGTTGATGAACTTCTACAGGGACTCTAGCAAGCTATTTTTAGGGCATGATGTCCAATAAAAGGAACTGTGTTGCTGGAAATATTGTACCTGTATATTAGTTTGGAGATAATTTTCAAGAGACAGGGAAGCTGTAAGGCATTGTGGCATCATCTCTGCACAGCAGTAGAGAAACGGGAGTAATCGTCGAAATAAAGCGTAGACCACCCCTCTGGTAAAACGTTCTGTGAAGTAAGTTGTGAACTAAAGGAATGAACCCAGACAAGGACGACAAGCAAGAAAGAAGGATGGTTTGCAGGTCTTGGATTTATCAGAGGGCACAGTGTAGAGACAAGCATTAGCACAAAACTGCTGCTGGAATGACCAGATCAATAGCGACCTATGTGGAAAAAGGCAAAGGAGAGCGAGACAACCTTCCTGCGAAAGCAAGCACGGACACCAGGAGAGGAGCAGCAGCTGGGTGGGTTGGAGTTGGGCTGCTTTTCAGAAAAAGAAAACTTCATCTAGTGAGAATCATAAAAGGTTGTAAAATCAGACAGTCAAAGACTGGAAGGGCTTTGGTAACTATTGATAAATGAAGACGTGCATGCTTTTAAAGATTAAACTAAAGGCTGTCGGTGAGGTCCCGAAGGAAGTCAGTAGGAGCCTTTGGAGCCATCTAAATGGCTTGAGGTGGGGTCTTCAGCGAGCGCTTTGCAGAGGGTGCTGACCGCCGCAGCGTGGGAGCCGCTGGAGACACTGTGCCCGCAGGACACCGAGAGATGCTTCGGAGTGAATCTTCCTGCAAGGGACAACGGGGCAGCAAGAAGAGGCAGGAGAGAAGCCGTCGAGCTCAGGAACGGCTGCGAGGGGAGCTGGGGCGGAGGGGCCTGGTCGCAAGGGCCAGCAAAGGCAGCTCCTTCAGCCCACCTCTATAAGTGAAGGTTTTATCAGCTCCATTTTTGAACTTTGCCCCCTCTCCATAATTCAGCGTTCGCACGATAGCCCTTCTCGCTTGTCTTCACCTCGGCGTTTATCTAGCAGCAGGCGACGATTATCTCGGGGCAGCTCTCTGTGCCTTTGACATCCCTTAATTAAACTATGACATTTGCTAAGTATGGGAGAGAAAAATACCAGAGGAAAAAAAAACCACCCATTGCATTCTCATTAGCCCACTGTATTCATGAGACTTTGGGTGCCACGCAGGAGGGCGGTACAAAGGGTATTTTTAATGAGCTTCAGCAAAGGTGCCCTTGATTTTAGTTTGTCCCTAATTGTATGAGCTTTGATCTTGATTTCTTCAAGAAATATTTTAAGTAAAATTCAAGGAATATTTTACTGTGCGCTTACATATCGCTGACGGACCTGAACATTTTTTCTTTGTCCAGTTTCTAAGAGCGGAAAAAAGTTTCCACTGGAAAATGGTTCCAGGGAAAGTTTCAGCGAGCAGCATCTTCAGGATCTGGCCTGATAATTGTCTACAAATAGGTTGTGCATAAGGAAGAAGGCATGCTCGAGTGATATGTAACGCATGCACTGGGACAGATGAAGTCAAATGCTAAATCAATGGATGTGTTTCATGCTTAGCCATCACGTGCAGTGGTGAGGAAAGCCTTAGAAATACATGGAAGCAGCTGTGGAATATTGCAACGCTGCGCAGCTGCACAAACCCACCTAACGGCTTGAGACTTCTTGGCCAGTTCACTCCCCTTCCCATTATTCCAAAGGGGAGTGAACTGGCCAAGAAGTCTCAAGCCTCCGGTCTCCAGTAAGGCTGGAAGCGTCATGGAAGGGTATTTCTGCTTTTGCCACTTCGGAGTGCCTTAATTCAGAGGTAGCACCATGCCTGCCTCAGAAGACTGTTGAAATATATTTTTCTAACAGGGATCATTTAGTGGTTTTCTTATTAATAAAGCAATTGAACAAGATGCAAACTCAAGGTAATTTTAAAGCTGCTTTTAAATGAATCTTGGCATTTTGCTGCTTGACAAATCCAGATGCAGGGGCCTCTGAAATCGTTGCAAGGGTATGGCGTGGCTGTAGCAAATAACTTTCTTACTCAGGACAGATCAAGTCTAGAGGTTTTTCTGTTTCCAGCGGTGGCTTTGCAGCTAAGGTTGCCAGTAATGAAGCTTAAAAGGACAAGACTGAGCTCACCGAGTGAAGAGCCTTCACTTAAAAGGGATCTCAGGCACTTACCCATAGGCTGCCTTAAATTAATATTTCTTCATTCACCGGAGCCTTAGTTTTGAGTTTGGGGGTAGCTGGTATCAAGACAATCCAGGAGAATAAGCTATGGTGTAAGAACAGGCATACTTAGGCTGTGAACCTTCCTCTCCCCAGCGAGAGCACAGGATAAAACCTGCTGAGACGTCCTTGGTACCCTGCCACGAGCTCACTGCTCCAGTGCCTTTTCATCTTCCCTTCCATGAATATTAACAAAGTTAAAAAACTGCAAGGCTAAAATACATCCAGATATGCCTCCTCCAGTGTGAGGGGCACGCACCCAGCCTCGCCGGGTCGGGATCTGCAGAGAGGCTGCTCGGTCAGACCCAGACAGCCTGTTGTTTTGCAATGAAGACATGCCTTCCCGTAGCCCATCAACATATAGGACACTTGAGCAATCAAATACGCCAGTGACTTCTGGCCATTATTGAACTAGGTTGGATTTAATCAACAGCCGTGCAGAGCACAGCATTTACAGAGCTGTGCCCGTCAGTGTCGGGTGTTTGGAGGTCACAGGCAGGAGGGACTGCCAGCCCCGGCTCCAGGTCTTCCCTGGTGAGAGGTTACAAAAAGCAGGGGGAAAAAAAAAAAAATAATCTTGAAGCTTCAGATATTCCCTTGGATAAAGTTCCAGCATAGTGGAAGTTCGTTGCAATTCTGCTGTTTGGCATGTGTCTGCAGATCATTTATCATGACTCAATGGAAAACCTCATTTTTATTGGTGTGAGTGAGTGCTATTAAGGGGCAGGTCTGCTGCTGAGGGTAACATCCTGCTGGGAAGGTGCAGAGCTAACCTTTGGAGATGCTGCGAAAGCGATTTTGTTCCGTTGTCTTCTAGATGTTTATTTGCTCTTTTTTTTTTTTCAGCTATCTGCAGATTACTCCGATTAAATTGCTCAGGGAATAAATCACTGCCCCATGAGAAGTGCCTAATCAAACAGATAAGTCTTGCATTTCACCCTTGTCTCTCTCACTCCCACACATGACTTTGCATGTGAATCTTTAAGACCTGCATGCCCTATATTTTTTCACTCTAATGCTGCAATTAATCACATTACATAACCAGCCTACTGCTGTTTCTAATTAAATTTTCGGGGAGGGGGGAGGGGGGGGGCTGGGGGGTGGGGAAGGAAGAAAGAACCCTGCGTTTAAATACCGTGGAGGGTCTGTCTTGAGATGACAATGCCAGGAAGCAGCGAGGGAAGGCTCCTCCGTCCTCCTCGCACCCCCGTGCGCCGCGGGCCCCGTCTTATGCAACATCCCACGCCGGAGCCTGACTCACGCGCGCTTACCTCACCGGGGACAGGCTAAAAATAGGGTTTCATTCTTAACTCTGCACAGCCGGGCTCTGCTTCCAAGAAGACCCTGACGGGATTAAAATAGAGCGAGTTCTGCGCTTTGTTTCCTGCGGGCGACGTCTGCGCTGCGCCCCGACGCCGTTCCGTAGCGGCGGAGAGCGGGCTGGATGCTTGGGAGGCAGGGAAAATACGGTCCTTTGCTGGCGTTGTTTGCCAGCTGATGCCAGGCAGGGTGGCTGGAGCGGGCAGCGGGGAGGCTGGGCGTGGGGGGGGTACCCTGGTAGGAGCTGCGTTGCAGCAGTTCCCGCAGCTTTGGGAAGGGATGTTGGGATGGAAGGGTGTGAAAGCAGCTCTGCGCTGGGCAGGTGGCTGCTCCCGGAGTAGGGATGCACCAGTGACTCCTTGGTTCTCTCAAAACCCCCTCCGCAGCCACAGCTCAGACCTGGGCGCTACCCCGAGCCCCCCCGTGCACCCTCCTCCTCGCTCAGGGGTGCAGACCGGTCCTCCTTCCCCGTCACCCTTCCGTCTGCTCTTGGGAAATGTCTGTGTCTGCAGCACGCGGGGGCCAAGCAACGGCCTCCGGGCACGGCCGTGCCAGTGCACCAGGGACAGCCGCTGCCACCAGCGTGGGACAGGGCTGGCACAGCTCATCTTCGAAGCCAGGCTGGATGAGGCTTTGGGCAACCTGGTGTAGTGGAAGGTGTCCCTGCCCATGGCAGGGGGGTTGGAACTGGGTGATCTTTGTAGTCCCTCCCAACCCAAACCATTCTGTGATTCCCCAGTACAGGTGCTGATGGTGTGGCCTTTCAAGGCACGCACACGCATCTTCTCCCCTTTGCTGTAGCAGCACTGCCCCTGTTTGTGAGGCTCACGGCGTGCCCAGAGCTCCCACACTTGATGGTGAGTGACTACCCAAGAGCTCCACTTGTTTTTTAAACCAAAGCAACTTTCTAGCTGTCGTGGTGGCTGCAGATGGATTGGGAGCACAGACTGGCGTCTCGAAAGTCAGAGAGCAAGTGAACTTCCAGATTAATTAGCAAACTTTAAAAAAATCTACCAATTGATAACATCACTCTACTAAATTTTCTGGCTGGCCTGAAGAATAAGTTCTGAAGCTTTGGGCTGGTGTAATTGGGATGTAATTGGTACAAGGCTGCTTCCCCTCTGCTTTCTCTTTGGCCAAGAGTCATTTAGGGGGTCTGGAGACCTTTTTCCCTACAAATTCTAACTTAAACAATTTGCGAGTGAGAAGGTGGTTTGTAAAACCACACTCGTTTTGCTTCCATCTGCCTTTTTGAAAGTGTCTGTTTCCAGGTTGGCTTATTTTACCTGGCATTTCAGTTCAGGCTCGTCTTTAAAACGGCGGTCGGGATGAGCAGAGTGAACAGGAGGCTGTCTTGTGGCAGTGGTGACCCGGGGTGTTTGCTGTCCCTGTCTCCCAGCTGGACACGCTCTTTGTACGTTTACAACAGATTTTCTTAAACGTAAATCCTGTGCTTAAGGGGATCCGTGACCATTCATTGATTCCAGAGCTAACTTTACAGCGTATTCATAGGGAATTTTAATTGGATTATAATGAACACATCTACTCTCTAAAAGCCACATAAAGACTTGTCTTCTTTAACTTTCTGCTTCTCCCTGAGGGCACAGGCACTAGCAGGGCTAGGTACTCGTGGCCCGGTTATCTTGCCTCGGGCTTGCTGTCCTTGCAGCAGCTGTAAGCTCAGAACCTCATCCTGCAGCTGCACGGGGACTGGGAGCATCAGCATCAGTCGCCAAACTTAATTGTTTTGCAACGCAAGAGCAGGAGGGCTGCCCTTCCTGGCCTGAATTGATACTGGTGTGGTCAGGACTGGCAAGACCCATACTGCCAAGAGCAGAGGAGAAGGGTGGCTTTGGGAATGGCGCGGTGGCAGGGGATGATGGCACGACCTCGTACACCCTGTCGCTTCGTTGCAAGGTGAATCTGAGCTCCTGCTTTGCAGAAGAAGAGTTCAGTGAGATTTTGTGAAGGGAGGTGGCAGGAGGCTTTGGTGCCATGTGGATGTCTCAGGTGTTTCCCTGGTTGCTGCTAAATCGAAATCACCTGTTTGATGTGACTGAGAAAGAATGCAAATGGCCTCGCAGGAAACCCCAGGGAAGAGGAAGGAGACACTGGTGAACTGTGAGAAAGAGAAGATGATAACAAAAGGGAGGAAGGAATAAGAGAGAGAGAACTATTTAAGGAAGCAGGAATCTTCAGAAAAATTAAAAAAAAAAAAAAAAAAGCAGGACCAGGATAAGGGGCAGCAAAAAGAAAAAAAGCAGAAAGTTTAAACATGCAGGGAGCAAAGCTCACAGACAAGAAGACAAGGTGAAGGAGGAAAATGGAAAGAGAGGAGCTGATTTATGAAGCAGATAAAGCAAGCCAGGCTCCTGGAGCCTGCATTTTAACAGCATGGCCATGGCACATGTCCTACATCTGTGTAGCAGTGCAGGAAGGGGTGTAGCTGAGGGACGCTGCTTTGGAAGTGCTGGAGCCTAATTACTACCTCCTGTTATTTGGGACAAGTGTTTTAAATTTGCATTCTGCCCTGAGAGCCATTACTTCCTCTAATAATTTCAAGTCTTGGTTTGGAGCTGGGAGAAGGAGATTTCCGAATAACATAAAAGTAAGTCATGGGCCTTGGAGATGGGAGCAGAAATTGTTACTGGTGTGGTAGGAGCCAGGTGATGGGTTTTGTGATTTCTTTAATGCTGAGAGAGGTGGCCAGAGGAGAAATCTCTCCTTGGCTGTGCCTGCCCTGGCCATCTCCTGAATGTGGAGTAGGGAGAATGGATGGACTCTCCTTCGTGTCTGATTTTCATACTTACTCACTGTGGGCCAGGTTCTGTGTTCTTCTGCGTTGGTTGTGCTGCTCCACGTAATGTAACACGAAACTAAAACAGCTGGAGAGTCCCACAGGAGAATTTCTGTTTATATAAAACTAAGGGAAATGGGATCATTGCTTCCTGCAGCATTTGAACACGGTTTGTTCTGACAGACGGGATAGAAAGAGGAGGAGCAGGGCTGTCAGCACTAGCAAGGTCTGTGAGCTTGATGGGATGGACTACGGACTGGTTTACAAAGGTTCTAAATGTGGGACCTCCATCCTTGAAGCTGTGGTTCTCACAGGAGCGAGGTGGATGGAAACGTTCCCGAGGGCTGCAGCCCATTGCGTGCCATCTGATGGAGCAACTGGGGCCGTGGCCACGTGGCTGACCACGGCCCGAGGCTGAGTGTCAGCAGCTGAAATGGGTGATTTTTCTCATGGAGAAGGAGGAGCGGGATCCTCCTGGTTTTGTTGTGAATGATGGGAAGGAACGCAGCCCGACACTGCGCTGGTTTTAGGTTCAAGAGCTCCCAGGTGCTTTTGCCAGGTCTTGCTGTGACCTGTGATATCCCGTGCACAGATCCCACTCTCTCTGAGCTTCCTAACTGGGTTATTAAATAAACAAAACACAGAATAAATCCAGTGTGGGCAGTACACTTCTCAATCTGGAGAGCCCAGAGAAATCACTGCATTGCTGGGGGGTTTCTAGGCTGTAATTGCAGGTCGGGGAGGGAGTTTGAAGTTAATGCAAAGGGGGGAAAAAAAAAAACAACAAGCTGATGCAAGACTGAAAAGGAGGAGGCAGACAAAAGCAGGGAAATTCTTGCATTTCTTTATTATGCATTGAACTCCTTAATGCAATTCACACGAATTCCAGAGGGTGCAACCCGCAGGGACGCGGCGAGGTGGGTTCAGCGCGAGGGCTTCAGCCGCGGCACCGGTGGCTCAGGGGTTCTGCACGCCCGCCCGGGCGGCCCGCGGAGGTCTGTGTGAGCTGCACGGGCAAACCCCATCAGATAGGGGAGGCAGAGCCGTTGCCAAGTGGTTAGTCTGCTGATGGGATTGGTGTTTGGCCCTCTCCCATCCCGCTCTGAGGTCTGTGCTGGAGGGTTTGGGGGATTGTCAGCTGATGGCTCTGTTGCCTGTGGTCTGGTTGAGCAACGTGCTCAGACGTTAGCTCCTGGCTGGGTAAGTGAGTTTGCAGGCAGTACTCTGAGTAGAGGTCTTGTTATAAGCACTGGGGGAATAAAATAGGCTACCATCCCCCCAAAAAAATAGCACCCCATTTCCCCAAACTCTGTTCACGACCTGAAGGGAACGAGGACGTCTTGGAGTACAATACAGGCATAAAATTCTTCTCTGGCCCCACCGTGGTCCCGCTCGCTCTGCTGCTGTTGCATGAGTTCCTCCTGCTACCAGCAGAACAAAGCAAATCACCCTGGAGCAGACTGCACTCAGAACAAATACTCGCGAGAAGTCTTCATTCATTTCTGTAAAGCTAGGACTTGTGTTTGCTCTCATGGCCTTCTGGGAGGGCTGCTGCTATTTTTCTACAGAGTAGCCCATTTTTTTTTCCCTTTTAGAGTAACGAGATCACTGTTCACCTCTGTGAAGGTGCTTATCCACACAGGAGCTGAGGTCTGACTGTGGTGGCCATGATCTGCTGTAGTGTCACCTGGCGGGGGAAAGCCCATCGCGTCCCATCCCAGTGCTATGTGGTCTGCACAAAATCCAAAAGCCTGATTGATTAACTTTTTACTTGAGCATTCATGTCCTGTCGGAGCTTGCAGGCACAAGTTGAGTCATTTGGATGTGGAGGGAGAGTGCTGCTGATTGATACGGGTATATCTAGGTCTGCTGCTTGATTCTGAAAATACTACTGGGTATAGTTAGGAGAAGCACCCAGAAACATTGCTGCTAGCAATGAAATACTGGAATGTACGGCTAGTAGGGGGGGAAAAAAAACCCTTTCCCTGAGATTTGAGATGTGGCCATGACAATTGCAAATCTTGGGAAATTTGCACTACCTCATCAATCGATGATAATTTTCTTATTTATGAACTTTTTAGGGGAAATGATTTTACCGTCCTCATTTTGGACAGTCATGTTTATATATAGACAGTGGAAAGCTTCTTCAGGCAGCATATTATATGCATTTAATATCACATGCAAAGCATAGAAATCTGAGTTGGAAGCTCAAAAAACCTCCACATAAGTGTTTCTCCATCTTTCCCTAATCCTCTGAAGGGTGGATTGGAAGCTCTTGCTGAGGGAGGAGTGTGCTTAAAGATCATAAACTGACTTGTGGAGTCTCCTGGTGGGCTCACCGTTGAACAGACTTCAAACCACGTGTCAAAGTCTTCACGTCTTGAAGAGCAACTTCTCCCACTTCCCTGACTTTTGTCCTTAGGAGGAGGAGGAGGTTTGTTCTCCCTCAAGTGACAGAGATGAGGCTTAGACTGTTTTACAGCTGCTTGCGAATACAATTACGGAGTATGTGGGCATTTTTTCCCCTGGCCCTGCCACGGGACTGTCACTGGGTGGATTTGGCAATGCAGGTGTTGAAGCCTTGAGCGTTCCTGCCTGGTTTCACCCGTTTCCCTGGGGCTCCCCAGGCACCGTGGGGAACAAGGGCTGTCTGGCACAGGTTGCTTGCTCAGCCGTTGTGATTCAGCTGTTGATGCTTAACTATAAGTTAAACCAGAAGTTTGCTATCTTACTTGACTGCTGTGCTCTGATTAAAGGGAGATCTGTCTAAAGGAAACATCTCTTCGAAGCAGCACAGTGGCACGTGTCTCATGAGCAAAAGGAAGAACTTGTGTGGTCCCAGCAGCGCCGATCACCTGCGTGCGGGCAGCTGGCCGGGAGGGAGCCGGCGCGGCGGCGGGGTTCGGGCTTCTGCAGGAAAGTTGGCGTTACTCTATCGGAAGTCATCTGGTGGGGGTGCAGAGCATGAATCAGTCTGGATTTCTCTAATGGTTTGCTAGCCAGAGACTTCAAGCAAACATGTACTTTTGCATCAGAACAGCTGTTGCCCTTTCTGCCAGTTTCTAACACTTGCGGTTGCTGGCTTGGCTTTAACGCGTGCTTCCACCCAGCGCAAACAAATCCCACCCCTGGTATGGTTTTTGGAGGAAAGCAAGGATCCGTGCATGAAACGTTGGGCAGGGTATGGGAAACGTGGGACGCGTGTTGCTCAGTGATGTGGTCAAGCGCAGTTACGGGGAAGCGTATGAGCTGCCCACCCCACCTTCCCTGGTCACAGACCCCTCAAAGCTCACAGCCTTTAGCTGATGCATTGCCAAAGGGCAACATTACTCTTAATGCAAAGTTATCCTTGTTTAAAATAAGGACGTGAGATGTCTTCATGGCAGAAATACTAAGTAGCATAGCTATGGTTTTCCTATAAGTCTTCCCAGGAGAAGGCATTTTTTTGTCTTCATACTTTGGGGTCTCAAAGCAGCTGGACTCATAGATGTCTTCTGATGTCTTGCATTTGTGACTGATTGAGGGACCATTAAGTAATTAGGTCTCGGAGTAATAACTGCTCCAGAGAGTGTCTGCAGAAAAAAATACATGGCAGTGACGGGCAAGATACTGCGCAGTGATGCAGGAAAGGTCCGGGTGGTGACAGAGCAGATGAGAGAGCTCTTCTGCTCCTCTGATGCAGATTCTGAGACGAGGAGCTGCAGGGAGGAGGAACTCTGGAGCGATCACTAACAGCTTCTCCCTTCACTAAGAGGAGTAGCAATGTAGGAGCCCTTTTTCCTAACCGCATTCGTGTGAGCTACTTGTATTTTAATGATACTCAGTATTTGCACATCTGTTTTCTCCAATTATGTACTTTTCACTGTGTAAGGCCCTTAAGTGGGTTAAGAGGAAAAAAAGTGAAGATCTCCCATATTTTGATTTTTGGTGCGTTGTGATTTCTGCATCTGCACTTGTAAAACTGGAGCTTCCAGAGGCTTAATTGACCTTCGTGTCCTGGGCTGATGCGAAGGCTGCCGGAGTCGGGCCGGAGGGGCCAGCTGACTGCAGCGGGGTTTGCAGCTGCCTGGAAGGGCAAGAAACACATTTGAGGAATGACAGTCAAAGCTTTCCTGTGACTGTCCCTCTGCCTTTATGTGAAGGGAATTCCCTGCATTTGGAAAGATTGTTCAGTCTCAGGAGCTGCAGCCAAGATACTGAGACACACAGCAAAGGTCCCAATAGCTGTCATGGTAATGGAGGAGCAATAGGGATGCTCGTTCCCTGGCAGCACTCCTGAAAGCATTGCCATATCGGTTCCCTTAGGGGAAAAAAAAGGTTTTATACCTAAGAACGAATGGCCTTGAAAGGCAGTTAATGCTGGAAAACTGGCCAAATGAAAGCTTGGTGTTGAGAGGTTGGTGGTGCCGCTGTCTGGTTCCAGCCTCAGATGAGCAATATGAGTCAGGAGCAAACCAAAACTAGGGAGCAAGGGAAAGGCAGGGAAGAAAATACGAGACGTGAGAAAACTCAGGACAGTTATGTGTAGTGTTTTGCATAATCGAAGGGGTTATTTTGAGCCCTTTTGCATTTCTCTTTGGGTTTTCATGCCTCTCGACTCTCCCTTGGGGTTCACACCTGACGTACCTCCGCAGCCCACTGCCACGAGGAAGTTTGATTGGCAAAAGCACAATCTGTTTGCCGTGGGTCTGACCCGTCGGTCAGTCCAACCCGACCACCGAACCACAGAGCTGTGTATCCCAGCTGATGGGAGCCTCCAGAGACACACAGCTCAAGTTCATCTGAGATTTCCCGATGATCTCAGAAAATGTTACCTGATAGACAAGCGCTGCCTGGAGACCATTAATAGCATCTGGGAGCCCTCCGCAGCTATCTCCTTACCTCCCATGCATGCGTGAAACACTTGAAGAAAAGACTTGCAAAAGAAAGTAAGAAGCTTTTAAAAATCATTTGGACTTTTCTAAATTTTGTGGTAATGCCTCTCCTGGTTCCACAATAGCTAGCAGTAGCCAGCCAGTCTGCGCTGCTAAATGTCAGGATGACTCAACCGGTGTTGAGATCCGCTGGGTCAGGAGGGGACGGGTTCATGCCCGGGGCAGGAGGCTGCTGGAGGTGATGTCCTGGGGAGAAGATGATCCGCCGAGCAACCTCCTGCCCACCCTTGCTCTGTGCCCAGTTGGCAGCCGCAGGGCCCTTGGAGGACGTCGGGATAACCTGGGCATCCCGGCAGCACGCTCGCCCTCCTCAAAGCCAGCTTTTGTACCCAAACGCGGGGGTGAGCTTTGGCAAGCGCTGTGGCTGTTGTTTTCCTTGCTCTGTCGCTGGCTGTGTGTATTTAATTGAATGCCTTTTTAATTAAATTGAACTTCAATTCAACTCACATAGAAGTCCCCCCTAAAATATGTTGCGATCCCCTGGATATCACGGATCCTGTGAGGGACACCAGGCTCTTCCTGAGCGAGGGTGAGATTTGAAAGCAGCGCTGTTGATTAAATAATTAAATGGATACAAATGAGCTTTTCTTGGGATTTTGTTTAGCTGCTCCTTGGATGGAAAAAAGCAGGTGGCCTGAGAAGATGAGCGTTCCACCTGGTCTCGTTCCTGTTCGAAAAGGGTCTTCGGAGTTTCTCACTGCCGGTGCTCTGGCAGGAAACTTCATCACCATCAGTAATTTATTAATTTTTTTTCTTTAGCAGAGAGATCTTTTCTTTCCTGACACCTGCGTTAGAGGCTTGTCTGAAGGCAAACCCGGCTCCCTGCCCCCAGCCCTGCTGGAGACTTCCCACCGATGCCGGTTTGGGATTTCTCTGACTCCCACTGAAAACAGAGTTGGAGTCTCTCAGCATCGAGGAGATACCTGAGGTTTTCATCCCGCTGCAGATGAACTCCCGTGCTCAGATTTGCAGCACTTTTCTGTGGCAGCCTTATCCCTCCTGGGTCTCCGTGTCTCCCAGGAGGACGAGGAGCCTTCGGCTCGCTTGGGCGCGGTGCATATACTGGTTTTCCTTCCAGTAATGCATCTGTGTTACATTATATAAGGACAGGTTTGTGCAGTGCGTGCTTCTGATAGCTTTTTAGCAGCTTTTGGTATTTGTGGTTCTTGAGGAGGTCCCCCGGGTGCCGGGGCAGTGCTGGAGGCACCGCCTCGCATTCCAGGAGATGCTCCATGAAGCGCTGGGCACCAGAGAGTCCGTGGAAAACGTGGATCGCGGCCCCGGCACGCCGCAGCCTAAGCTGAAGCTGTGCTGATGCCTTCCCGCAGCCCGTATTCGGCTGGTCTTTCCGGGGCTGGCTTTCATTTTGGGCTGTCAGCTCACCTGTTAAATAGTCAGCGTCAGACACCTCATTAAATATGACTGGTTTTGTCTAAACACGCACTCTTCCCTGTAAAGCTTCCTTTAAATTCTTTTTCTAAGCATTAAAAATAGATAAAATGGGGAAAAAGCTTGCAGAGAGATTTCACTATTCAAACAGGGTAATTCCTACAGTCTTCTTCCCCCCCCCCCCTTTTTTTTTTTTTTAATTTTATTTTGAGTTGATGGGAACTGTAGCTGGAAAAGTGAATTTTTGAATAGCAAATGCTGCTGAAGGGAGAAGGGTGCGGAGAGGGGGGGGGTAGCGGCGGGAAGAAAGAACGGTCCTTTCAAAGAATCATTGACCTAAATTGCACTTTAATGCACATACCATGCTGTCCACACCACCTACGTGTCTCCAGGAATACTGCTAAATAACAAGCACTAAATGTTTAGTCATTTCCTGCATCACGTTTGCAGGAGCCGGTGGCTCCGCACGACGAGCGTGTGTAAGTGCGCTGCAGCACAAACAGTTGGTTTCCATATCAGCAGCTGCTGGGTTTAATCTCCTTTTGGGAATGGTGCCACCAGGAACCTCGCAGCCAGCCCCAGGTTCACGTTCCAGCTGGTTTTCCGCAGAACTTCCCGCGAAGGGCCGTGGTGCCGCCTCGCAAAGGTTCTGACTCAAACCTGGGTTTGCACCACAGTGGGAAAACCTGCCGGGAACATCGGCTGGGCTGCAGGAGGTGGCTTTTTTTTTTTTTTTTTTTTCTGTAGCAGGGTTTTTAAGGAGGTTTTATTTCTTGTGGTTTATGAATCTTGTGTGTTTCTGGGGCTGGGTGGCAGCGAGCCTCGCAGGAAATAGCAGAGGCTGCTCTCAGCTGTGCAGCTCCGGCTCCGTCGGTCCCAGCTGCCTGCCAGGGATGCGGGGAGCATCTCCTGCCTGCTGGGCATCCATGGGAGACAAATTCCCAACTCGCTCACGGGAGAGTCGGGAATTTTGTAGCCATTAGCTCCGCTATTACTCAGCCTCGCAGGGAAGATGTGAACTTACCCAGAGAGGTCTGTAGTTCGTGCGTTGGCCTTTCAGGCTGGCACCGAAGCGGGTTTCTGTCCAAGGAATTGAGGGTGAAACCCTTTCCCTTTTTTTTTTTTTTAAGCGTCTGCCTTTAAAATGGGGGCTGCTTCTCGCTTGAAGTTCACGGCAACAGATGGCGAGATCTCAAAGACATTACTTAAAAGCTATAGGGTGTTTTTCACCACATGTCTTGCCAGTTTCCCTCCTAAAAAAAAAAAAAAAAATGTGTGCGTGCCCTCCCAACACAACAAGCCAAATCTGACCGTCTGCTAAGTTCCCTTCACTTTACATCATCTCTGCATACCATAAAGCTGTCTTTACAAAGCCCGGGCTCCTTGCTGGGCGATTCCCGGGGCAGCTGCCTGCTCGGAGCAGCACTCCCCCCTCTGCCGCACCGCTGCGGTCCGGAGCCAAGAACCATCTCTTTGCAGATATTTGATTTTTTTTTGGGTCTGCGGAGGAAGGAGAGGGGATCTGCCCAAAGTACCTTTCCCACGGGCGGTGCGGGGGCCCGGGGATTCGTGCGCGTATTCGGGGCATAGTAAGGGCTGATGAAATAGCGTGCACCTTCTGTGCGGCCCACCAGCGATTTTCAGTCTCATTTAGCAGAGAGAACAAGCAGAAATCTCACAACTCGAGTAAGAGCATATGCTCCAGGAGACCTCGCTACGTTGCATAAGCCTTCCCATTAAAGGAGCTGGCTTTGCGAGCGCAGCGCATGAGTCAACAGCACAGCTAGACTGGTAACGTGGGAGTCACACCTACTCTTGGCTGCAGAATTATCCAGAGAAACAGAAGGTTAATAGGAACAAAATAAAGACTAAGGAACCCTTAAAGGTTAGTTACAGGATTTGATTCAACTGGCAAGAGGAGGGAAAAAAAGAGAGGAAATGGGTCAAGCCAAAGGAGAGAGAGCAGGGTAATGAAAAGCCACGTTGTCTGTCTCCTAAGGAAGGACAGTTCAGTTGAGATCAGTAAAAACGGGATCAATAAAACTTTTTTTTTTTTCTCTTTCAAATTAGCTAGTTCTGGAGAGGGTCACTATTGATTACAGAAAGAAAAAGTCACTTGACTAATGAGAAAGAGTGTGGGGTGAGCTCCAGGATGCTCGAGAAAATATTAACACTGCATGAAAGCAGTTCTGCAAGACAGAGAATGACTCCCCAAAGCGTGTAAATACAGGCAAAGCCAGCACCCAACCTGGAGTATCAGTAGCAACAACACATTCCTTGGCTTTGCTTCTGCCTTTATAGATCCTTATTTTACGTTGGGACGTTTTAGAAATTAAAACCAAAGGAGGAGCGCGTCCGTCTGTGGTACTTGGAGAGCCCAAGCATCTCCACTCCTGTTTAGTTTCCAGGGTGTTATCTTTGTTTTTTCCCCTAAGAAGCAAGACTTCACTTGGCCAAATCTGGTGTTGCTCATGGTGCAGGCTTGCCTGCCTGAGGTTCACCTCGGTCCTAAATCTGTGCTGTAAAAAATCAGGGATTACCAAGATGGGAATGAAAAAACCTGGAGAGCTCGGAGCTTCTGATCAGAGCTTGTAGAAGAGCCCCACACGAGGCTGCCCTGGAATTGCTTTCGTTAATACATTGGTTTCTTGGCTCTCCTCCATGTATACCAAGGTCTAAGTGGAACGTGTCCGTGGGGGAGGTGTTGGGCAACAGAAGTGATGTTTCATCCCTCTCTCTCCGTGCTCTTGCAGAGGGAAGGATCGTCTTGTGATCAAGGCACAAGACCAGGAGTCAGACGATCGGGGTCATTGCAGAGTTTGATTTGCCAATATTCGTTAACAGTTCCGACGCCTCCGAACGCAGAGGTGCTCCAGGGAAGGTGCGGGTCGCCCGCTGCCACAAACACAGCGTGTTCTGGGGTCCTCGTGCTGTTCTTGTTGGATGAATAACTGCTCGGCGGATTTAGCAAAACGATTTACCACTGCGATGGAGCCAGGGAACGTTTAGTGGCCTTAGCCTGAGGTTTTTGAAAATGGCTTTCGGGACTGATTTATAAGGGGTAATGGAGGGAGGAAGATGGGGCAGATCTGAACGGCTGGTCTCCACGTGCATCCCAAGCGAGAGGGCACTTGCAGAGTGTCTCACCATAAACCCCCGCACTCGAGGTAATGAAAATGGTATCTTTTTTATGAAGGTTGACCAATCATCTTTCCTAGTGCAGAAATCCCACCACATGGCATCCGTCCTGCTGTAGGTACGCACGAGGAGCCACATCACCATGCCTGTGTGCCAGCGTACGTGACGTGTGCTTGGGTCATGCCATGCAGGAATGACCACAGAGCATCTGCCTCCTGGTGAGGCGTGTTTGGGCATGAGGTCTCACCCCATCCCTTCCCATTCTGGGGCTTTCCCTGACTCCAGCCACAGCGGGGAAGTGGACAACACATCCACCCAAACTTCTCCTCTGACGCACAGGGCCATAGAGCAGGAGGAAAGCTGCCCTGAGGTCCTACGTAGTCACTGGGGAGTGGTAGGACTTCTGTGGTCAAATGCCTCTCTTCCTCACGCAGGCCAGAGTGAGGGGACCCCATCTTACGTATTTAGGTGCAGAGCCTGGATGTCTGGGGTCCCCATGGAGAGCCGAGCCCGGCGCCTGTGCATGCTGCCGACCACGGACTCTTCTGCTGCATCGTTTGGCAACGAGCCATAGCACAGTCTTCAAGTGCTCGAGCTAGATCCCTGCCTTTCCACCAGCATCTGCCATGGGTCCTGGCACAGGAGACTGCTCAGTTCTTCCTAAATCTGGCAGAACCGTCTCCTGGGAAATGGGAGTCAGCTTGCTCGCTCTCCTGCTTGCATCAGTCCCGGAGTGCCAGGTGGGAAGGCAAAGTCCCTCTTTAGCTGAAGGCATACAGAGGAGCTTTCATCTCCAAAATGCACAGGTTCTGAAAATTTCATGGGGAAAAAAAAAAAAAGGATGTTTCCTTATAGGGAAAAAAAAAAGATAAAATTCAGTAAATCAAACTGGCTCCTCTGTGCCCTCTTTTCAGGGGCAGACTTGAGGAGCTGGAGGAAGATGGAGAGGAGTGGAGGAAGACAGAGAGGAGGGAGAAATCCCAGCTGAAAAGGTCCTGCGTGGCGTTTCACGGTGGCGAGAGCCCAGGCGGTGGTCCCTACGTCACCGTGCCACGGGCAGGGCTCTGGCTGCGGGCACCCTCCCGGCGCTGCCCGCCTCCCAACCACCGGTCTTGTGATTTCTTTTTTCATTCTTATTACTTCAGTCCCATGATTTTGTTTTCGCTGTTCCTAATTCTTTGCCTTGGGGAAGGGAGGCAGGGAACAGCACGGGATTTGTCCTGCCGTGGTTTTCTGGGTGTCGCGGGCCCTGATCTGACGTTGAAGTGACGAGGCGTTGCCATCCAGGCTGCAGAAATCAGATTTTGTGAGAAATGGCGCAGTTCTCCCAACGCAGCTGCGTTTTCGGCATAACTAGTGGTTTCACTTCTATTCATTTCACTATTTCACTTCTTTCCTTCTCGTTTATCCAAGCAGTGAAAAATCAATCAATCATCAGCCTAACAGCAGAAATCGTGGCATTGTATTCACTTCAGGGCAGTTGCTAAGACATCGTGGTGGAGCACAAGAATGTACTTGGCCAATGAGGGGTGAAGATTAAATCCTGCATCATGCTGAGCTTCCAGAATTGAAGGAATTACATTATTTCTAGGTAATTTTAATGGCACTGAGAGAGAGAGTTTTAAACTTGAGCAGTGCTTTTTGTGCTAAAAAGTCCCAGAGCATTTTACTGGCAGAATTTGAGACAGAAACTGTCCATAGAGATAAAATACGACGATGGAGCGATAGCACCGGCAACAGAAGTGAAGAAAAACCTTCTATTCTGAACACCGGGGGAGGGGGGCATCTAGACAGACGTACATATGTGCCCACCCACGTCCTACGCCCTCGGGAGAGACGCAAGAAGGAGCGTTCGTTTCTAAATTCCATCGGAGGGCAGAAATGCCCCCGCGTGCCCACCTGACCCGTTGCTGACCCCCCCTGTGCCAGGAACACTCCGCTTCCCCATCTCACTTCCTCCGTGGGACATGGGTGCTGGCGCTTCCCCCGTGGCCTGGCTGACCTGGAAGTCTCCCCTCCTCTGAGTCACCCTCCTCCTCCTCCTCAGCTGCCCTCGCTACGTGGCTGCTATCAGGCTCTGGGGGTTTTCCGTGTCTTGCAGTTGGATAGAAACATGATAGGACAGTGGTGGCAAGGGAGGGTGGGTCATGAATGTCCATGTTGGGGACATGACTGCGGGTGAAGGTTGTGGGTGAGCAAAAGGTGCCTCTCGTGCCAGCTAAGAGGATGGCATGCATCCTGCGGTGGGGTGGGACGGAGGTCAAGCCTTCCTTTGGCCACAGGCATCTTGTTCTTAGCTGGGATGTCGTGCTGGAGACAGGAGTCGATTCCTGACATGGGAGTGCCATGTGTTTGCACGTTCTCCTGACCAAGGATGGAGGTTATTGCTTCCACCATGTGAGCTGAGCGCTGGTCCGGCATGGATGCGTGCCTGGCTGTATGGAGGGCATGCGTGTGCACCCACCTCTTCACAAAACCCTATAGCGGCTTCTCCTTCCTTGTAGCCCAAGAACATCGCCGTTCAGGCGATGAGGAGAACACCGTTGGCTTTGGTTAAGCAACATGAGGCATCTCAAAGCAGTCCCCATCATTGCCCCAACTTTAACACGTGCTGGGGTTACGTTTAAAGAGTTTTGGGGTGAGGCTCAGCTCTAGCTCACCACGGCTTATGTCCTGAAACTCTCTTCACCACTTTTCTCAGGAACAGGCAGAATGGAAATAGAAGCTCCTGCCAGGGAATTTCCACCCCAAATTGGTAATGTTTGAGGAGTGGGAATGAGATGCCATAAGAGTAGATTTTTTTAAATTTCTTTTTTCTGGAAAGTTGGCTGTGTGGACGTGTGATTTGGTGGTGGGTGTGGTGACCCCGGCACTGCACAAACTCATGCTCAGAAATGTTCCTAAGTGATTAATCAAACGACAGCCACGGCCGGCCGTAGGAGAGGCAGGAGCACCCCCAACACAAACACAGAACGTGCTTCAAAATTGTTCTATGGTTCAAGGAGGTCTAAACCACGACAGGAGGTTTCAGAGCTTTCTTTGCAAACAGAAGTAGAATTTATTTGTATTTTAAAAACCCAGAAGAGTACTAAAACTAAAGATCTCCCACTAGCTTTCTGAGGAAGTTACTTTCTGATGAAAATAGTTTGGTGTCCAAAATACACAAGGAGACGCAGCCTGGAGGAGGTCACGGCAGTCGGCTGAACTGGTCCTGTTACTCAGCACTCTGACACGCTCCGAGAGGGGTTTCGCTGGAAATCTGGAGGAGGTTTCGCGATGGAAGATGGGGCTAAATAAAGGTCTTCCACCTCCATAATTCCGGCAGCTGAATTTCAGCACAGTATCTAGTCTCAACGTGACACGGCTTCTCAGGTTGAAGAGCTAACCTCAAACCTCTCTAATTCTGGCGACGCTGAGTTGCAGCCAAAATGCTTAATGGAGCAATCTCTGCTAAGGTGGCTTGTTCCTGAGGTCGCCTGCTTTGTGTTTTCCCCTGTACCTATCTGTGGAGATCATCTGAAACGAGTCCTGGTTTTGCTCAGCTGACAGTGATAAAATTCTTTATTTTATTTTTTTTAAAATCTGTCTTCAGGAAGTGCCTTTTGCTGTGCGTTGGCACCGAGAGGGCTGAGGTCTGGATGGTGGCAAAGCCACAGCACCGGACTGTCCAGCCCAGCAGTGTGATTTCCAGTGAAACTGGGGTTGCCAGAGGCGTTGAGCCGCTCACGTCATGCTCTGGGCATCCTGACAGCTCCTCGCTGCTGGCTGGGAACAATACCAGCGTTCCCGAGGGACGGCTAGCAAAAATCAGTGTATTTCAGTATTTCCGATGAGTTTCTAAAGAACAGCCAAAACTGACGGGCTCCAGCCAGCTGTTTATGCCATGGGATGTTGTATTTCCGTGTGCAGTTCCGAATTCCCCGCCGCCTCGGTGCAGTTATCAGTGGGAACAGACCCCGATGCCCCTGTAGGGGAGACTCGGGGTGTTGTTGCTCTGATCAGGAGAGACCAGGAGTGCGGGGCAGGGATGTCCCATCTTCTGCCTCAGGTTTCCAAAGGAGGACTTTCTCCGGGAGGAAGAGAAAAAGAGGCATGGAAGCAATCCAAGCCCTCTGCTGAGAAAAAGGGTGAGGCCAGACAGGGCTGATTTGGGACTTTATTTGGGTGTGCTTGGAATTGCCTGTGCCCGGGGAAGCACCGGGAGCCGGAGGATGAGGATAAGCTGTGGGCAGAGGGTGCTGGCTGGAGCCGGGCCCCGGGGTGCCTGCAGGAGGGTGAATCACCCACCCACACCTGCAGAGAGCACCTCGCCGCTGGAGTCGGGGCAATCTTTGCTGAACCCTGCTTTTTTTTTTTTTTTTTTTTTTTTTTTTGATGTGAATAGGAAATTACTTCTGCAGCTGAGCCTTTGTGGGCACAGGGCTATAAAAGGCACTGCCATTTTACATACCGCATTTTAGCTCGAGAGAGAGGAGGGAGGCTTTGCTAATAGAGTCACGTAGTTAATAAGCAAATATATGTGGCTCCATAGGGCTGGAATAACTTTTGGAAGCAAAGTAGTTATGAGGGCTGAGTCTTTTCCCTGCTCTAAATGACTAAAAGTGTTTTTATTTCACTTATGGAGTCACAGAACCCGAATGTTGCCGTATAACATACCTGACTCGGGCTCGTTGCCTTTGTAGCTCGTAAGGAACGAACCTGTTGCAGTCGTCTGCTGGATGCAGGAGCTGCCCCTGGGCAACTGAGCTCCGCTGACGTCTCCTCCAGGTTCCTGTGTGCCTGCTGGCACAGCCCACTCTGTGCTGGGGCAAGGCTCGGAGAGCCCGAATCCTGCAGCCTCTTGCTGCGGGAAGGAGCGAGGAGAAGAAGAGATTGCTGTAGTGCTACGCGGGGGTCCGGCGGGATGGACCTCAGGGGCTCCTCTGGCTTCCCCAGCCATGAATCCCAACTGGGGGGCTGACCCGTGGAGGCCACCAGTAAGCTGAGGGGGCCCGTTTTCACGCAGCGTATCATAAGGGTGTGACTGAGCAGCTTTCTAGAAACACGAGGATCTCAGAGAAGTAAAGAAGGAAGTTTTCCTTCTCTATCTCATTCTACGTTAAGAAATAGGGCAACTTGGGTTCTCCCTTTTCCCTAAAGGGAAATTTGGCACAAAAAAGCCCCTCCCTACCTCCACACATCTCTGTCCCACGTGTCTCCGCTTCGCTATTCACTTGTTTTGACATAAAGTACTTTCCCCCAAAAATTAATTTAGTCACAACTTTGGCTTCAACCAGCCAGCTCTTACCCTTCCTCAAAACGGTTTGAAACGGGTGACGTTGGCGATGGGTGATGGCGATGGGAAGGGGTGGGTGGATTTAGCGTTTGTGGAAGGTTCCGCGTGGAGGTTTGGGAGCCCCAAACCTGCCACCTGCCAGCAGGTCAGGGGGTCTTTGGTGGGTTCCTCGAATAAGACCAACTGTGAGGATGGGGAACCAGAACATCTGGTAATAGCATCGTGGGGAAGCTTATGTGAGTTTTGTCAATGGAGGTTGAAGAAGCCAAAGTGATGACTGTGGCGTAAAGTTGACTAATCTGTGTTGACAGGTGTCAAATTTGAACTAGCTGCCTAAAATCCTGTTTTCGAGCAGTAACCACTTTATCAAGCAGTTCAGCACCAAGGGGAAGAAAAAAAAACCCAAGTGGCACATTGGATCAGATACAGGTTCCCGAGAGTTGCTGGGAAGGAAGGGGCAAGGGATGTTTGGGTTAGACAGAGCTGTGAAATTATATTCCAGGCCTGCAGCAGCTGCACACACAAGCAGGCTCGCAGCCACCGTGGGATCCAGAATGAAATGAGCCCTGCCATCCCCCGTGCTTCCTCAAGTAATTATTACATGTGTTGCACCCTAATGAGAACCTGCTCCATTTTCTCATCCCTCCACTCCGCTGCTCTTTCCTCATGGCTGCTTCCTCCGAGCTCTTCTTTGTAAAACCCATCTGGCAAAGGGCTTATACTTTATTTTCAAAAAGAGAAATCTTTGGCAATTAGTAGTTTTGCTGTGCGTTATTATCCTCTAATTTGGTAATAAGTCTCTAATCATAGCCATGCTGAATGACGAGCAGAGCCAGCCTGGAAAGGTGGCCCTCCGGGTTTCCCAGGTGCAGCATGCCCTGATGGACATTGATTCCATGGCTGGTCCCCAGGACAGGCAGGGAGAAGATGGACCTTCCAGCAGCGGCAGCAGGGACCTTAGTGAGACTCTGTGCTGACATAAATACGAAATCAGCAATTCCTGACAGCGACATCAGACTGAAGGAATGTGACCACGGACTGATAATGGAAAGCTATTCTTGAAAGAGAGTCAAACATAGACCGTTGGTGAGAAACCCCTGAGACAGGAGATGACACCACGGGCCGCTGGCGGCGTCTGCGGCATGACGGTGCCGTTCTGGACAGCAGCGCAGCGTGGGCCACGGGTTCAAACGCATCATCCTGGTGCAAATGTTCTCCGTGTAGCAGAGGAAGGAGGACAGCCCGAGCCCAGCGTTCACATAGGTGCTAAGACCATGTTTTACAAATGTAAAGGATGTTCCAGCCGGCCAACCCCTTCCACCAGCTGTAGTAGACAGAAACTGTATGACAGTAAGATTAAAAAATGCTTGTAAGCAAAAGAAAAAAAAAGAAATAAAGCTGAGGTACGTGCCTGTTTCTAGAATCTGTGCCCAGCCTGTGACAGCAGCTTGGGGACGGTCAGGCACCCAGAATGGGCGCTGGAGCTGATGAGGAGCCACCAGCGCAGGAGCCCCGTGGGTCACCGGCACTGCGGCACGGTGGCCCCGGCAGGGTCCGGGGCGGCAGCAGCACCGAGCCCACGGTGGTTGCAAAGGGTTGCTGTGGCAGAACCCAGGGCTCTACAAATCTGGTTTCTCTGAGCCTAAGCTAAAGCCTGCAATGTCTACGGTGCACTAGGACGTGCACAGAAAGAGGAGGGAAAAAGGAAAACCTTTTGAGATGTCTACAAATAGCGATTTATCTCGACAACCCCATCTCTCCCCAAAAAAGTCAGGTGAGAACAACAAATACCATCCCTTTGCTAGGGATACTCTCTGCTCAGGAGCATTTTTCAAGGCTGTCTCTTGTGCAAACGCGTTGGCAGGGTGCAGGGGAAGGTGGGATCTGCAAGCAAGGCCCTTCCAGCCCCTCCAGGGTCCTCTGCCCAGCCTGCTCCCGGAACAGGGTTTTTCCCACTTCCAACACTGCAAAGAGGCAAATCGGTGCAAACGCGCAGCTTGCTGAGTGCAGCATGTGGTGCTGAGCCACACCTTTAAAAAAAAACCAAAGGGACTTCCAGATTCTTAGATCTGAAAGATCCTTGTAGCTAATTGGGATCTGCATAGCTGCCTTCCCGGGCAGGGCAGCCGCCTGTCTGCCAGGGCTGGTGGCCAGCCAGGCGACTGGTCATTCCCACCCTTCTGCATGCTATTAAAAGGACTGTATCTTTACCTCATGCCACCCTTCTAGATTGCAAGGTGGTGGCAACAGATACCTTGCTCTCAGCAGAGCTGAGCCCCGAGTAAACCCCTGGTAAGCATCATGGAAAGGAGACTGGAGTAGATCTGGCTTAGGATGGAAATGGGTTATGTTCTCCAGAACGCTGCAGACTCGGTCCCAGTGTAGGAGAGGTGGATGGGAGAGGTTCCCCATGAAGGTGACAGGGAAAGCAGAAACGTGAGCCCTGATGGGCAAACTGGAGTCGGGGATGTCTTTACGCAGCTCCGCAGCTGGCTCAGAGCTCCCGGGGAAAGCTCCAAGCCTTGAAGAGCGAGGGACTAGAAATGCAGAGTAGGGTAAGATGAAAATGAGACAAAGTCATCACTTCCCAAAACCTTCACAGTGAAGGAAACACCTCCCACTGTCTGGAGGATCCATGGGAATATTATAATATTTGTTCCAAAAACATGACTGGGTGGATACAGAATTACTGACGCAGACACCAGCAGCTAATTGAATTCATACGTAGAAGCCCTGGACACCATATGGCCTCAATAAAACGTGGGTCCGTAGCTGTTTCTGAGCAGATGGTTATTCATTTTCATAATCTTAAATCAAAAGATCATTTTTATATCTGGAGATCAAAGGCACTTAATGTCTCCTTGGTCGGGGTTTATAAAACGAAACCTCTGTCCTCTGTTTTGGCGTTACGTGCGAGGCAGACGGGGGTTTTCCCCCGAAACCTCCGCAGAGGCTCCGCGCAACCACATCTGGGCAGCAGCTGCAGATGTTCGCAGCTCTTCAGGGCCGGGACTTTATTTTCATTAGACGGACGTGCAGTTTATAAAATCAGAAGGGACAGTTGTAATGAGCTTGTGTGGCCATTCCCATTTCCCCAGATTACCGGGATCTGTCCCACGTGAGTATTTTGTGATGAAACGATTCTTCTTTTCCCGTAGGAAAAACCTGCACCAAGCACCGTCCGACCTCTCGGATCCCGTCCTCGGCCCCGCAGAGTGGCGGCGCGAGGCCAACGCTGCGCGTACCCCGCAGTGCCCGTGGGAGACGAGCCCACGGAGGTCCGTGGCACGTCCCGGTCTCCTCTCCGGCTGCGAGCCAAGGGTGGGCGAGCGCTCGCCTCTGCGGCCGCACGTCAGTGCCGCTCCGGCGGCCGCCAGCGCAGGGGAGGAGAAGGGGGCGAAGTGCATTTCCATGGAAAACACTTCCACCCCCACCAAAAGAAACCTCTGGGAGAGCCGTGCTCTTTGCCACCTAAGAGCGAAAGGTGTGTGGTTACTCAGAGCACCGCAGGTACGGCTTGCAGCAAACCGAGCCCGGCTAACGAACCCCGTTCTCGCCGCCGCGGCGGTGGCCTGGCGCTGCCGCGCGGTTCTCACCGGCGCGAAGGCGTCACCGAAACGCGCCGCCTCTCCTGCGGACCCACGCTGCCCGAGTGGGCTCTTTGCATTTCAAACACCGATGCCGGCGGTTAATGTTTGCGCCGCCATCAGCAGGCACCTCCGAGGAAGGAGCGAGCGCTTCCCGGCCGCTGCGCGGGTTTTGCCTGCCGGCCTCGCCGCCGCGGCTCCCGCATGGAAATGATCCTCCCCAGCAGACAGCAGAGTCCCACCTCGGTTCCCATTCACCTGGAGATGAAAGTGCTCGGGCTGCCAGTGTAGGCGGGGCAAAACTATTTAAAAACCTCATTAGAGAAAGTATTTGGGGAAGACAGCAACACCCTCAGTTGTGGTTTGCTCCGGGACTTCTCAGCCAGATCACTTCTGATACAGAGGGAAGGGCACCGGGAGAGACATTCCTGTCAACGAGTACTTCTCGTGGGGATGCCTTGGGTGCACTTTGCCTTTTTCTCTGTCCCGGTGGGATGTGCTTTCTACGTAAATATGGGCACGTTCCCCTCCGGGTGCTGTTTGGGTGAGGAGCCCGGCTTGCGGAGCGGTCCTGCTTCGTGCCGGAGGACCGCAGTCAGCAAAACCGTGTGCGATCTTGATTAGGCACAAATCCACCATGACTATTTCCTACTCCGTTTAATTCCCGTTTGTGCTTATTTCAGCTGAATTTGCAGCAGGAGTAGTGCCCAAGCCACATCTGGCTCGTGATGCACATGGGATCAGACTGCGACTTGGGGAGGAGGTGGATCTAGACTCAGAGGTTTGGCTTCTTATTTAGAAAACGACTGGTTACATTCTCCCACGGCTGCTCCAGACTACCCCAGAGCTTAATGATGTTCACATCCAAGAGTTTTGTAAGTCTGCATGACTAGGAAACAATCTCAAGAGTATGGTTTGTCTGGTCTGTAAGGAAGGAGCCCGTGCACCTGCACTTCCCCCACCGCCTGCATCTTCTTTGTGTCCCATTTACTCAAAGGGCTCAAATGTTGGTTAACAACTAGCGAGTCAGAGAGCCCAAAAGCCTTTTTCCTCAGGGATGCAGCCGGCCATCCACACACCTTACGCAGCCCCCGGTCCATCTGGACCACGGCAGCCTGCAGCCACCACGGGGCATCCCATAGCCAGCCACAGGGCATCCCGCTCCCTCGTGAGCAGGTGCTCGATCCCGTATGATCACACGCAGTACATGGGCTTGTTCTCCCTCATCCCCAGCCGACGGAGCCGAAGGCATCCCTGCGGAAGTTCAGCTGGGTTCCCCGTGGCACTGCTGGAGCCGCCTGCCAGGCTCTGCCCCAGCCAGCTTCCCATGCCACGTCCTCACCCCCGCCCTGCTGCTGCCAGTGGTGTTTATGGTTTGACCCGAGTCCCCCTGAACCCAGCAGCAGGCGCCTCATACGCCACGAGCACGCGGAGCGCACAGACCTTATCCAACAGGCTCAGTTCGGAGGTCAAGGTTTGACTTATCCATGTCCCGACGTGAACCGTGGGAGGAACGTACTCCCGGACTCTGCTTCTGCCTGCTCTGGTTTTATTTTATTATCATTTTTAGGGGAAGGGGATGTTTTTTGAATGTAGTCAGCAAGTTCAGAATGCTCTTTATGTTAGTATTTGACTCAGTATTTTGGCCCTGAAGCTGTTGTTACCTACATCCACCAGACAGAACAAAATCTCCCCAGACTACGAGCCGCGGTGGTATTGATTCCTGCTGGGGTGTGTGGATGCCAGCGAAGAATAAATAACGCTGTAGTTAAAAGGAGTGGTATTTTCTAAGTCGCAGATCTAAAGGCACCCTGCTTTCTTTGCTTTGCATACTCGCAGAGCACCATCCTTCCTGCGTTTCAGATATGAAAGCCGAAGCAGAGACATCTGATGAGGCTCCATCGCTGACTCACTGTTTGATGTTAGGCAGAAGGAGGAATGTGATCAGATACCATTGTGCAAAGCATCCACCAGACAACTCTGTCACTCGGGAGGAGAAGCAACTCCTGCTCCCGTGCAGGACCAGGACAGGCTGGCAGCCCAGCTGTCCTGCCCACAGCTGCCACCCTGCCACCTCCAAATGGTGACCCCCCCCACCGTCCCCCACCTCGCCTGAGCTCTGCAGAGGCCACGCAGCCCGGGCACAGCGGCAGGGACGTGTCTGAAATCGCTCCTGGGCCATGTGCAGGGAGAGGTGGAGGGCTCCGGCGGGGTCAGCGGGCGGTGCGGGAGCGGCTGCAGCCGGGTGTGCACAGAGGGCTGTGCACGGGTGTGCACGCCCGGGCTGCTTTCTCACGAGATGGTGCAACCAGCCAGCGGGGAACTGGTTAAACAGCGTGAGCTCCTTGGCGGCCTGGGTTTGGCCGGCGGTGGTGCGAGGCAGGGCAGGATGTCACCGGGAAGCCGGCATGTTTTATTAAACAGAGTATCAAAGTGGGCGAAAGTCTTTTATTATGAGTTGTAGTGTCCACAAATTTTGCCACTTCCAAATAGTTTCCACCTACATATTCCTCCCACTGCTACACTGGGTGCTGGCAAACATCTCCGCTCAAAGAGGGGAATGGCTTTCCTTTGAAACAGTCCTCGGGCAAGTTTCACTGCGCGGTGCCAGCGTCATACCCGCAGCTCTCACGTGCCCGGCGGCGACCCAGGGTCGTGCGGAGGCAGAGCCCTTCGCTTGCCCACGACTCCACAGGGACCACAGCTCTCGCTAGGTTTTCCCAGTGTTTATCCAAGCAGAGTCCATGGTAGCCTAAACCCTCGTAATGAAGCGGTGATGGGCGCACGTACTCGCAACATTAAATCTCGGCTTACCCCAGCTCGCGGGCGATTCCTTTCACCGCGGCAGTGAGCGGGGCCAGCTGTGCTGCTGAGATAGTGAGTCACACACAGAGGCTGAAACCACCAGACTTCACGACAGATTGTGTTCAAGGCCACGTTGGATGAGGCTTCAGACAACCTGGTCTAGTGGAAGGTGTCCCTGCCCATGGCAGGGGGGTTGGAACTAGATGATCTGGAAGGTCCCTTCCAACCCAACCCATTCCATGATTCTATGATTCGAGCTTTTGCAGCTACCTCCAGGCTACCAGAGGGATGAGGCAGAGCCCTGGTGGGTGACAAAGAGCTCTTAAGTCCCACAGTGGCCCTTTTGGGATCCTTCCTTCAGCCAACGGGTGCAGGCTCTCCTACACATGCCTTAGACCGTATGGTTGGGGAATCAGACATGCAGGTCTCCTGGGAGCTGCCGGTCCTGAGCGCTCCTGGCTCGATACATCCTATACTGACCAAGATGCTGCAGTACTGCAGACCTCAGGCTGCGGTAAGGCGGTGGGTGTGCGATGGAGGCACTGTCCTGCTGCCCACCGAGGACTTTCACGTCCATCCCTAGTGCCACGGCTGAAGATCAGCCTGGCTGGGAAGAAGAGCTGCCACGTTTACCAAGCACAGGCTGGGCAAGGAGCACAGCCTTCTCCCCGGCTCGCTCAGAGGTGGTTTGGCTCCCCGAGAAACTTCTCCTTCTGCAAAAAGTGATGGGTATTAACTATGGAGGCCTGGAGGCTGTCCCTCGGATGCCAAGCTCCGTGCAGCACCTCTGGCACGGCGTAACCCCCCGCGTCCAGCCTTGGCTGCCAGGCCAAGCCATGGCTGTTCTTTCACCTCCGGTGCCAGTAACCTGAAACGAGATTGCTGGAAATGAGAGAGAGGGAGAGTCAGCGATTTGGTTACAGGCCACAGGCACATGCCTGGCCTTCATGGATATATTAAGTAAGAGACATTTTAAAACAAAACCACCCTCAGTAACCTTATCGTAAGCTTGAATCCACAACCCATCTGTTAACGCCCAGCACTGCCCACATAGGCTCCCATCAGGCGTCGGTGCCAGGGATTTTCGGAACGTTTCCCCCAAAATCGCTGCGGTCGGAAGGGGACAGTCGCAGGGAAGAGGCAGGTCCAGGAGTTCGACCCCCCCAGCCCACCTTCAGCACACCTTCCAACCCCCCCCAACCCCTCGCCTGCCACTGCGTCCGTAAATAACCGCAAATTCCCCCTGGACACGAGCTGCCACTGTCCTGTGACTCGCAGCCCTTCCGAAACCCGCATTCAGGAGAGCTGCTGATGACGAACGGCTTTAGAAAATAAAGATTTTTTTACACGTTTTGCTACCACCTTAGTGGTACATGGTAAAGGAACCCTTCGCGTAGAAATAATTCAGCAAACAAGATCGAGAAGGCAAATTGATGATTGCATCAGCCCTAGCTTATGAAAACTGATCCCCAGGAAAATGTAATTCAACTCTCCAGCAATCTAACTTGATGCCCAAGAATGTCATAACTTCATTTGGATTCTCTTTTTAAGGGGACTCCTAAATCCTCGGCAGCGTCCCTTAAGGTCATGAGTAAATCCCGATATGGAGAATTGTTTGGCAAGCACGAGAACAGTAAAAGGGCTAAATAATTGGGGATTACCTCTGACCCTGATTTGTAGCTCACCACCCACTGCAGGAATGTACCGAATATCTGAAAGAGCATGCAGGAGTCAGACAATTCATGGGCATGAAACCGTCCACGTACACTTGAAGTCTGAACTTAAAATGCAGAGCAGGTTGGCCCCAAACCTCATTTTTCATTAGGAATCGGCTGCAGCAAGCTCTAATTATTTCTGTTGCCTTGGACAGTGGGGAGGGTCAGCGATGGGACAGATTAAAAATTGTACGTCTTTTTTTCACCCTTTGTTTGGAAAATAACAGCTTGGGTCTTCAGGGCAGAGAGAGAATGAACCATCTGATTCCATACCCATTTACTGAAGCTGGTTACTTCCCCCTGAACTGCAGGAAAGGACAGACACATCACTCCCATTTTTCCTGATGGTTATTGCTGAATTTGTTCAGCGCCGGTATGGAAGACAGTCTCTGCTTTGAGAAGTCCACAGCCCGGAGCGGAGATCCTGCCCCCCATTTACACTCGGCGCTCTGTTTTCAGTCCTCTCCTCCTCGGTGGGCGGCGTCTGCAGCACCACAGCAGACCCTCAAGACGGGTGAGCGGGTCGTGCCCACCAACGCCAGGTGTGCAGGCTCAGAGGCGAAATGCCGAGAAGCCCGTATCGAGCGGGACAACCTAGGGATCTGCGTTTGGGGAGCCCCGTGTCGCCCACACAGTGCTGCGTTGTTTACGCCGGAGATGCCGCCGGGATCGTGTAAAGGGGGGGGTTTGGTTTTTGCAAACCTCACATTTACAGCTAGCAGATTTCTGCAAGGCTCCGACCTCCCTTAGGATTCCTCCTGGCAACGACATGCACCTTCGGCGGGCGCTGAGCCTTAAAAGGCCCGTCTCCATCGCCCGTATGAAATCTCTTTGTGCTCTCACGTAATGCCTCCTGACCTCAGATTCCTCCCGCCGCCGAGCGGGCCAGGACCCTCCGAGGCGATAGCAGAGGCTCTGCGCTGGAGTCCTGCTTTTACCTTATCTTGGTAAACGCGCCTGTTATCTGATGAGCTTGCCTCTACTTGTTCAGCGTTCCGCAGGGAAAATGACCGTAGCCCTTCGAGAGAAGAGGTTTGCTTTGGCAGGTACATGCCATTACCGTCGCGCTCAGCGTTTTGCAAGAGCCGGCATCCAAGAACTGCAGATGCTTTGCAAAAGCACGAAACGTCCTAAACTTCTCCGCCGTACTGGCGCTTACCTATAGCCGTTCCATAGCGGCTCTCGCTTATTTTGCCCCGTGTTTCTAGAGCTCTCAGGCTGCACGTTTAATTCGGGTCCGTGTTTATGTCTTTTTTTTTTTTTTTTTGAAATTCAATCTGTAACAGGCGCTCGGTAAGACGCGGCAGCCCCCACCCCCGCTAAAACCTCTGCAGCCCATTCCGCACCCGCGGCACATTTGGAGGTCGAAGCTGCGCCGATCCCCCTCCTCCCTACCCGGGAGCGCGCTCCCGGCGGTGCCCACCCGCCTCCGCGCTCCCGCTGGGGACACCGGGCACGTCCGACACGGGGAGGGGGGAGAGGGAAAGGATCCCGCCGGGCTACACGTGCAGACGGGGCGGGGGGGGGGGGGCGCGGAAAGCAGCCCCCACCACTCTGCCCCCCGCCCACCCCACGGGGGTGCCCGGCGCGGCGCATCGCAGCCGGGGGGCGGCCGGGGGCGGCCCCGCCTCCCCCCCCCCCCACTTCCCCCCCCCTCCCCCGGCACGTTGCGCGGCGGCGGCGGCGCTGCCGACACGTGAGGCGCATGTGACGGGAGGGGGGAGCGGCGGGGGGGGGGGGGGCCAGCCCGGCGCGCCCGCCCCGGCGGCCGCCAGACGTGCCGGCAGTCACAGGGTAGCGCACGTCGCTCCCGTCCACCCACTCGCCCGCATTTAACCCGGCGCGCCGCCGCCCGCCGCTCCTCAGCCCGCGCGGCGCGGACGCGGCATGAGCAGCCCGCCCTGAGCCGCCTTCCCGCTCCGCACCCGCTCCGCAGCGCTCCGCACCCCACCGCCATGGAGCGGATCCCCAGCGCGCAGCCCCCGCCCGTCTGCCTGGGCAAGCTGCCCGCCCTGGAGAGCGGCGACGTGCCGGGGTAAGCGGCGGCGGCGGCGGACGGCGGACGGCGGCGGGCTCGGGGGGAGGAGTGGCCCCGCCGCGGCCCTCCGGGGGACAGGGATAATTTCGCTGCTTTCGTTTCGCCCGTGCAGGCTGGACTTCGCGCACATGTACCAAGTTTACAAGCCCAGGAGGGGGTTAAAGAGGAGCGAGGATAATAAGGTAAATTGGGGAGGGGGGGAAAAAGGATGTGGGGGGGCGGGCTGCGCGGTAGCCCGCCCGGGCAAGGCGAGTTTTCCCGGCGGAGGCTCCTGCGGGCTGCTCCCTGCTCCGGCGGGGCCGGGGGAGCGGGCGTGGGGCCGTTATCCGGGGGGGCGCACACGGGGACAGAAGCAGCGGGGAGCGACGGCCGTGCGGGGCGCGCCTCCCCCCCCCCCCCCCCCCCCCCCCCCGCAGCCGCGGAGCGCTGACCCGCTGCCGCTGGCTTTGCAGGAGACCTACAAGTTGCCCCACCGGCTGATAGAGAAGAAGAGGCGCGACAGGATTAACGAGTGCATCGCCCAGCTGAAGGACCTGCTGCCGGAGCATCTCAAGCTGACGGTAGGTGGGGGCGGCCCCGGGGACCCGGCGGGGCTGGACGGAGCCGGCGCCTTCCAGCAAAGGCGCCCGCGGCAGCGGTTCCTCCGCGCCTGCCAATTCAGCAGGGATTTGGGTGGGTTTTGGTTGGTTGGTTGGGTTTTTTTACCCCCGTCTTGTGTCCCCTGCCCCGTGGTGGCCGCACGCCCGAGGCGGGCTGCCAGCGCATCCCAAACTTTCCCCGGAGCGGAGTCCTCCAGTGGCTTCGGGAGCTGCCGGGTTCCTGCGGGAGCTGCCCGCGGGGTTCGCCCCCTCCCCGCTGCCGGCCGAGGGGAGCCCCCGGCCGGATTCCCCTGCGCTAAGGTCCCGGTGCCAGCAGGGGCAGCAGAAGAGATAAATGAAATAATTCCCTTTGAGCCGTGCGGCTGGTCCGAAAATACCCGTAGGATTCTGTGATAGCCTTTTCCGCAGCCTGCTTTTTAACTTCTTTTCATGGAATACTGCCCTTCGTAGTCCTGTACTGCTCAGGGATGACTCTTTAAGTCTTTTCTCCAAACTGCATCGGTCCTTCCTCTGTTATTTGGGAAACGTTGGCAGCCCCGTCAGGCTGCTGCGTGCGTGGCCGACCCCGTGGCAGATGCCAACCTGTCCCTTTGCTTGCAGACTCTGGGTCACCTGGAGAAGGCTGTGGTTCTCGAGCTCACCTTGAAGCATGTGAAGGCACTCACCAATCTCATTGAGCAGCAGCAGCAGAAAATCATTGCGTTGCAGAATGGTTTACAAGCGGGTGAGTATTCAGATGGCATCGTGTGAGAACCTGCGTGCGCTTGATGGACTTTCTCTCGGAGTCTTTGAAATGCAGTTGTGACATTTCGTTCCTGAGAAGGGAGGAGGCAGGAAGGAGTTCTTGCTTTTCATCGCTGTCGTTTTCTCTCGCTTTGCTTATGAGCTTTCGCAAAAAAAGACGCGTTTCTCAATACGGCCAATGTAGAGCGCCCTGTGGAGTTGTTTTGAAATTAAATTGGATTTTAAGTAGTTTTATTTGAAGCCCAGATTTGCTGTGAGGTTCTCTCCAAAGCCATTCGAACCTTTCCATTTGTGTTTGTGAGCTTTGGATCAAAGTCAGTTTTGTCTGGGGTGTTTTTCTGAAGGTACGGGTGAATCTGCTTTCTATCCACACCTCTCTATAAACGAGCGAGCCTGTGTTCTGCAGGCGAAGAGGGGACCTGGTGTATCAGCTTATCCTGCTTTAGATGTACTTCCTCCTTCTGTTTCACATGTGGCACTCACGTGAATCTGATAAAGTAAAATTTACTTGTTCTGGAGAGCCTTCCCCTGCTCTGACAGCCACGGGGAGTGCAATAGAGCTTTAAGCTGAAGCAGAACCGTCCCAGGTCGGCGGAGCTGCTGGCAGTGGCCGTGCTCCAGGGGCTCCCTGCCTGGAGGTGAAGGCGAGGTGCAATCCGCCGTCCCCGGGGTGTTTCCCGGAGAAGGCACCACCTTGACTCACTCCTCTCTCTGCTCCTTGCGTCAGCACCTGTTGAAGGTGGCATATACGGTACATAGAGAGCTAAAAATTAAGTTTAAAGGTGTTGCATAAAAGTGGGCGGATGAATGTTCAAATAAAAATGAACGCTCGTGCAGGAATCGGGGGAACGGATGCAAACTTCAGGTTGACCATCAAGTTGCTGTGCCGTAACTGAAGTTTAATGTTGCCTCCAACCCGCCTCGGTGGTGGTAATGGAACGATTTAGCACATTGTTAATTTTTAATTTCTTTCTGTTAATGTTTCCTCAGGTGACCTGTCATCAAGAAACCTTGATTCCAGCCAGGAAATGTTTCGATCCGGTTTCCAGATGTGTGCCAAGGAAATGCTGCAATACCTGGCAAAGCAGGAGAACTGCAAGGACCTGAAGTCGTCCCAGCTGGTCAGCCATCTGCACCGCATGGCCTCCGAGGTGCTCCAGGGCGGAGCCGGCCGCAAATCCGTAGACATCCCTCCTAAAATGGTGGACTTGAAAGAGAAACCTGGCTCCTTGACCAAAGCAGCGGAGGGACATGGGAAAAACTGCGTGCCTGTGATCCAGAGGACATTTGCTCACTCCAGCGGGGAGCAGAGCGGCAGCGACACAGACACGGACAGTGGGTACGGGGGAGAGCTGGAGAAAAGTGACTCCAAATCCGAACAGCAGTATTTCAAAAAGGATACCGAACTCAAGTACGCTGTCCAGGAGAGAATAAGCTCTATTAAGCAAGAGACTGAGGACCCGCCGGCCAAAAGGAGCCGGCTGGAGTCACCGGAGGACGAGGGCCCTTTTGGCAGCGACATGATGGGCTCTTCCAGCAGCTTCCTGGGCCCCCACGCTCACCAGCCTCCCTTGTGCCTGCCCTTCTATTTGATCCCACCATCCGCAACAGCCTATCTGCCCATGCTGGAGAAGTGCTGGTACCCGGCGTCCGTCCCTGTCCTGTACCCCAGCCTGCCAGCCTCGGCCGCGGCACTTACGGGGTTCATGAACCCCGATAAAATCTCCCCACCTCTGCTGATGCCCCAGAGACTCCCTTCTCCCGTACCAGCCCATTCCCCTATCGACTCCTCAGCTCTGCTTCAAGCTTTGAAGCAGATTCCTCCGTTGAACTTGGAAACCAAAGACTAAGCGGTGTGACTTTTTTTCCTTTTTTTTTTTTTTTTTTTTTTTTTTTAGTTTGAGACCGTTTCACTTTTTATATATTGGCTGGACTGAGGTGTGGGGATAAGGTTCACTGCACATAGGAAGCTCAGTCCCCTTTTCTCTGACTTGTCAGGTAGCTTGGAGAAGGATGAAGGATGCGCCCAGGGTAGTGATTCAGAACTACTTCCAAAAGGAAAAAAAAAAAAAAGGGTTTTGTGCTTTACCCCTTACTTTCTTCCCTCTCCACATCTACAGAACAACAGCTGACTCGGTCAGCTGCGACTATATTGCAAAGCTGTGAAAAAAAATTCCAGTAGGCAGACTTGGGTTTAGGGTCTGTAAATATAAAAAAATACGGTACTTTTCATAAGGGCTTTTGAGGCAATGGCCCCACTGCCGGTAGTTTGAGCTGAACCGAGCTGGTGCCCCATCAGTCGCCAGCGTCTGAGTGATGGGCGCAGCCGCCCCGAGCGCGGTGCGGCGGTGGCGGCGGTGCCACCGAGAGCGGAGGAGGAGCAGAGCGGCGGTCACTGCTTGGTCATGCACAGTCAGGTAGACTTGAGACGGGTTTCTCTCCACACCTTTGCTGATATATATATATATATATTTTTTAAGAAATAAAAACGTAGATGCTGCTTGGAAGCTTTACATGGCGTACATCTAATAAATAAATTAACACGCGCCCCTTCCTGTAACTTGAGCTGCTAGTTTGGGCCGGGTAGGGGAGAAAATATCCCGAGGATCACTTTGCTTGTTGCACCTGACTCCGGGCCTCTCTCCCGCTGCTGCTGCTGCTGCAGGGTTCCGCCAGGTCTGGTCTATCGGAAATCAAAAGGGTTTTACGAGTCCCGTCGGCGACGGCCCGGCCGGAGAGCAGCCGCTTCCCGACGCGGGGACGAGTCGAGGGCTCCGTGCAAGAGGGAGCAGTTCAGCCGGAGTCGATGGCATGACGCCCGCTGGATGTGCCCCTGTCAGTGCCTTTGAAAAATGAAAAGGCTGGGATTTTCAAAGGAGTCTAATCCCGGTGGGGTTTGAGCATCTGAATTCCTTTAGTCTCCTTGGCAAACCCTGGCCCACGTTGCTGTAGGAAAGGATGAGGGTTTGGGGGTTGAGACTTGTCCCATTAACTCCCAGACCTGCGGAGGTCCTTCTCCGCAGAGGAACATCTTGTCCAATTTGGCTTTTTTTTTTTAATTAAAACCAAACTTCACTGCAAAATGCAGTGCTGGGGTTTTTTTCCTTACTGGTTTTGAGAACTCGTGTCCAGAAACCCCTTTGTATGGATTTTCATTTCGCCCTCCCATTGCACCAGCTGTTGAGATGCACTATGCTTGATTGCAGATTGTGTTCTGACGTTTATTTTGTTGTTGTTTTTGGGGTTTTTTTTTTTGGTATACAGTTGTTGCCTTTATTTGTAAAATCCCGTTATAAATATATATATATTATATAAATATATTAAAAGGTAAAATGTTTCAGATGTCTATTATTTGTATAACTACTTGAGCATAAAGAAGTGAGAAATATGAATGTATTCTTGTTTCTGGGTTGTCTTTTTTTTTTTTTGAAGAGAAGATTTTTTTGGTTTTCTCTAGGGAGAGGTACAGTGTTTATATTTTGGAGCCTTCTTCAAGGTGGGATATTGTACATATTTTTATCTTGAGTAAATGTTAAGTAGTTGTTTAAAAATACTTAATAAAATAATTCTTTTCCTGTGGAAGATAAGGGTTTGCCTCCTGTGCTTTTAAATGTTTGAGCAGGGTCATTGCGTGCGGTCGGATCCGGCAGTTGATGGTGAGTAGGGCCATCAGTGCAGCTCCGGCCCCGTTACCCGTGTCCCCAGGGACAGTTAGTTAGTTCAACTCCCTTGGCACCTTCCCGACCCGAGGGAGGTGCCAGGACACCCTGCCTGGCTTTTCTGTTTTCTCCTTATTTCACGTCGTGCTCCCTGTGCCTGGCCGTTTGGCTCAGCTGCCCCAAGCTCAGCAGGGAGGAGGAAGAGGAGGAGGAGGCAGCCTCTCGCCTTGGAGGATGCACCTTCTCCGCTGGCTTCGCTGTTATCTGGAGGCAAAACGGGCTTTTTACAAAGAGGGGCTTCTCTTTGCCACTGCCACCCCGGGGGGACGAGGGGCACGAGGGGCGTGCGGGGTGGCTCCTTGCACAAGGGCTGTCTTTCTCCTTTCTGCCAGGGGAAGCCCCGGATGCCTCCGTGATGGGCCCGCTCAGCTGGGAGGGATGGTCAAGGGCTGGATTCTGCCTCTGCCAGGAACAAACCTGTGCCACCCTCCTGCATGCCCCGACGCGCTGCCGTGTGCTCCTGTCACTTTTCTGCTGGGTTGGGACTCACACCGGGTGCTGCGGGCGGTGGCGAGCAGCCCGGTGCCTCTTCTCTCCCGCTGCCGCGGAACGGGCTTGGGGACATGGGATGCACCCCAACACGGGTCTCCGGCAGCAACACACCGTTTCCAGCCTCCGTGCCAAATGGAGGGGACCCCAAACCTCTCCCCAGATGGGTGAAGTGGGGAGATGTGGGAGGACTCGATGTCCCCGCACGGCGTGGATGGGGGTTGGAACTGGACGCTCTTTAAGGTCCCTTCCAACCCAAACCATCCCGTGATTCGACGGGGCCCGGGCACTTCGGTGGGATATTTCTGATTTTTCGCAACGCAAATGACTCACTAAAACGTGGTGAGAGGTGAAATGCCCGAGTGGGACCATCCGGGGCCGCAGCACCCCTGGGACCCCGCTGGAGGAGCAGCTGGTGCCGGGGGCTGCTCTTAGGCTGCGGTTAGCGTTGGCTTCAAGTAGCGTGAGTCGAAGCAATGCCAGGCAAAAATCCAGGGCTGCCTGGATTAAATTATTTGGGGCCTCCATACCCCCTGATGTTTATGTTGTGTTTGTTTTAATTAGGGCTAAATATTGATCTCGCTGAAGATGGCTGTAAGTAACCCCATTCCGGCGTTCCGACGGGATCCCTGGCTCGCTTCCACGGGTCTCGCGCCCCTTCGCTCTCCATCTCCTGACCCACCTCGTCGTAGGGTGGGAGGACCCCCAGAAGCTCCAGATCCTCAGTCACGGAGCAGGGGAAGGAAAAAAAGAATTGTGGGGGGGAAAAAGGAAAAAAAAAAAAGTGGAAGAGAGAAAGTTTCTATAGGAAGCGACGGCTAATTAGGGGCCTTTGGGGATTTTCTCTGCCACCCTGGCCTGGCGCCAGCGGGACAGGTGAGTTCTCCGGGGCGGAGCGGGGTCTGGCAGCCCACGGTCGTGCCCGGCTGGCAGCGGACTTTGAGCAGCCCCCTGCCCTACCACCGTGGTGCCCGCCTGGCACAGCCGACCCGCTCCGAAGGGGAGATGGGGGCAACGCGGGCGACCGAGGGAGGAAGGCGACGGAGGGGCCGACCCCCGGCGCGGTGCCAGGTCACGGCAGCCCGTGCCGCGCCGCGGCGGCGGGTGTGCTGAGTTCCCCGGACTTGTTTTCATGGTCTCACCCAGCTCTGACCTGCCTCGAATGTTGACACAATGTCACGTTTCCGACTGCAGCCTTTCATGTGCAGCCGGAGGCTAAATACGGCTGCTGGTTCCTGGAAAAAGACGTGCCTGGCACCCTTTCAGCAGAAACCCGAGCTCCGTGCAGGCTTGGCACAACAGCTGAATAACATGGCAATAACTCTTTCAGCAGCATTTAAACCCATAAATAGGGCTTCCCGAGCGACTCCTTGAAGTCAGGCAAGGAAGACAGGGCGATTTTTTGAGAAAAAGGTGACAAATAAAGCGGGCGCGCGGGAAAAGTGGGTGCGAGGAGGCAGCGGGGTTGGGAGCGGATGGCAGGAGAGCGTGGGGACGCCGAGCGCGGCGCGGGCAGCGCGAGCGCAGGATTGCCTCAAAAGGAAAGAAACGCTCTTGAGTTTTTGGGTGTCTCAGTCCCGCTTCGTACCAGCCCTGCGGAGGTAGGGCAAGAGCTTCCTGAAAGCCAAGGCCCTTCCTAACCCCGGCGAGGACACGGAGACACACCAGTTTAGCTCTTCGCCACCTGTTTGGAACGCTCCTATAACCCAGTGCTGTGGGACCGGATGGTTTTTACAGGCATGAACCCTGGGAGCTGCTTATTTGCATTATGCATGGACCGGGGCCTAAAATAATCTGCAGTGACGCACATTTTTTGCTGTGATTTTTTTTTTTCCCCCTCTCCTTTTTTTTTTTTTTTTTTTTTTTTTTTCTCTTTTCCAGGACTCCATTTTTCTGAACGTGCCGTGACTTTGAGGACCACGCATGGTTAAGCAGCCCCAGGGCTCCGGCGTCCCTGAATCAGCACGTCCGGCTGCAGACGCCGCCGGAGCGGAGAGGAGGGGGAACGCTCCCCCCGGCCCCGACACGGCCATGGCAGCGGGGAGAAGTGCCCTTCTGCTCTGCCCTGGCTTTCATCTGCAAAGCGTGTAGCTGCAAGTGCCGCGTGTTTACAAATGCAGGCATTGCAAGATCCCTTGAACTGTGTCCTAGTACAAAAGAGGCTTTGAAACAAGAAACACGTTGTCATGGCATGTTCCAGGCCAGCAGCACCAGACTGAACCAGATAATTGCTGTTTCTGCTTTAGCTGCTTCGTCGTGGAAAAAGCAGCGGGTCTTGAGCAAGTCTTTTTTTTTCCCTTTAGCCATTCGGTGTGATGCTCGGGATGGAAGGGGACGGTCGGGAGTGCCCAGGCAGAGGTGGGATGAGCCCAGCGGTGCTGTGCACCGCTCCGGAGCTCCGGCTCCGCAGGGCTGGAGGTGAAACGGCTCTGCTGGGCTCAGCTCACGTAACCACGGCCAGCGGAGCCATGGCACGGGGTGCTCCTGGTTTGTAACCCCGACTCGCAGCGTGCTGCTGGAGCCAGGCGATGCGGCTCTCGCAGCTCCCCCAGCGCTCCGGACCTTTCCCACCACCCTTCTCCGGGTGCTTCACAGCGCTTGAGAACTATCCAAATATTGGCCGTGGCAGCCGGCCAGGTAAAATCTGCTAATTAGCCCCTGTGCTGAATGTGTCCATTACTGCCCCGGGCTCGTCGGCCGGGAAGCAGCACCTCTGCATGGTTAGGGATGGCAGGGGGTGCCAGCACTCCCGTGCCCATGCTGCCAGGGCACCCCACTCCCACGCTAGGCTTTTAAGAAACGGGATAATACATCTACCTGGCATTTTGAAATAATTTATTTCTTATACCTCTCTCTTTCTCCTGGGTGTGTTTTTGCTCCGGGCACGTCACTCCATGGAGCCAGCCCTTGCCATCATGCCCAGTGCCTTTGGAAATGGCAAAAGAGTGAAGCTCTGGGAAGGGCTTTTCACTGCGTGTGCCTCGTTAGAAGCTGGGGGAGGCTGGGTAACACCTCGCAGCTGAGGGAAAACAGAGCAGTTTGGGATGGTTTGCAGGAACCACCACCAGGAATGCCTGAAAATAACCAGGCAGATCCCCCAGCTGACCTCTGGTTTTATTCCGTTCCCCAGGACAGGATGCCACTGTATTGTGTTCTGAACAACAGCTCAGGCCAAAAAACGGTGGCAGCCGTCCGTCGTCGCCAGAGCTGTCACCCAAGAAGGAATAATTAGCTTTCTCTCTGCAATACAGCTTTCCCTTTCCTTCAGCCCGTGGTGCTGCTGGAAGTGTTGCAGCGTTCCCTTCTCCCGCGCGGGGCCCTCCCGGTGGCCTCGCTGCCTGCCTCCTTTTAGCAGCAGCTAGGAAAGAAGGCAAAGATGTATCCTGCTTTGAAAGTACTGATGAATATGCAAACAGGCCTGAAATATTCCTTATCCTTGTCACGGGGCGTGCACCGAGTTCGTATTTGCACTTTTGCCTGAGGATGTACACAACGCGAACGTGGAGCTGAGCAGCTTATGGAAGATTTAACTCTTATTTCTATTCTTGAGCTGAATCATTAATAAGGTTATGCCCACGTTGAGGGCCTTTCCCAGTGCTCTCCGCCCGCTGCGGCCGGGCTTTGGGAACGTGCCGGCAGAGTTTCGCTGCAGCTATCGATCGGTGCGCAGCGGGGGTAATATTTCATCCCGAATGGAAGCCGTCGCCGACGATTATCGCACGATATTAGCGCGTGGCGTGGGGAAATCGCTGTGATTTGAGATGAAATTCGACCTGTGGGCACAAGTGACCATGTTCTAACGTATTCCGGCTGCGCTACGCCGCGCGGGTGGCGCCGGGGCTCAATGAGCTGCTCCTGCCACTGGTACCACGCGGATTGCAAACCCCTGCTCGCCCCTGCCCCGGCTCCCACCGAGCTCGGCCGGAGGTCCGTCGCTGCCGTCGGTGAGTGCTGGACCGGATCCAGGTTTCCCTTCATAGTATGCATTATTTTGTAGGATTGAAGAGGAGCAGGGAGTGGGATTCCTCTCCCTTGCCCATCTCTACCGCTTAGACGTTTGCCTTGGAGCTGGCCAGGACGTGCAGAACCCAGCCTGGTTTCGGTGCCTACCCAGGTTGCAGATGAGCGGGGTTTTCTCCACGGCAGCTCCAAGAGCATCGGCGGTGCCAAAACATCCCATTCTCGAAGGTGACCCAAGGCTGGGGTACTGCTCTGGGGGGTGCAGGTTAAACAGGAGGTGCTGGGCAACCCACCCTTGAAGGGTGGCACGGGGACAACTCGCCGTTGTAAGGCAGGGAACGCCGCACAGTCAAAGCGTTCGACCCCACTGGATCCGCGCAAACGGAGAAGCCCGAGCGTGCCGCCGGAGCCCCGGAGGAGCTGCCCAGGAGTCAGTTGGGGAGGGGGTTTTTGCTGGTTCTTGATTTCAAACAAGTGTTTGACCTCAAAGCCGTACTGGCTGCCGTGGGGCTGAATTCCCCCTGTGGTGTGGGAGGGCTCCGCAGGGCACCCCAGTGCCCGCCAGCGCGGGTCCCGCCACGGCCCTGCCGGCCCCGCGGCTGTGCCAAGACCGAGCCTTCGGGTGGAGGATGAGTCAGGGCCCTGGGCAGGAAGGGCTGCAGAGGGAGGAGATGGCGGTGGTGGTGGTGGTGGTGACCCTCCCCAGTGCTGCTGGGGAACTGAAGCAATCTGTTTATGGTGGAAAAACTGCTCTTTGCAGCAATTCAAACGGAAACTTCCCCGAATGACTGTTGCAGCTTTCCCCTTGAATCACCGCACCTCCCAAGAGCCGCTTTCTAAGACGGTGCCCTCGGGAAGGCTGGCACCGGCTCCCTCCCTGCAGCACGGCCGGTTTCGGTCTCTCCTCAGGCCCCCCCAGGAGGGACAGGTAAGTGACCACCAGCACCGAGGTGTCCCCTGAGCCACACCGCTCAGCTTCGGAGGGTGAAAGGCCGGAGGATGCCGGTCCGTCCTGCTACCCCACGCCAAGTGCTGGGAGGCTCTAGGGGTGATGGGCACCATCCTCGCCCCAGCTCGGGCACCGCTGTGGGGTGGAAGCTCTGAGTCAGCATCCACTGCCATCTCACAAAGACCGTTTGCCCATTTTCCCTGCCCACTGGCCGCCCGTCACCCTTTCCATGGTTTAAATGAGTGTCCAAAGGTCAGGGAGAATTCAGCCTCTGCCCGGTGGCTCGCGGCGCTGAGCGGAGAAGTGAGTGTGTGGTGCCTGACTCAATCCGCTCCCGCGTACGAACCCGTCGGGCGCTTGGCACCCCATGCTGACACGGCCGCTGCGAAGCCTCTGCTGGCAGAGAGCACAGAGCACGCACGTTGCCCGCCGTGCTGTGCCCGCAGCCCGCGTGTCTTGCACGAGGGCCGTCACCCGGCATCCCTGCGGGATGCTCCTGGGCAGGCGGGGTGGCCAGTCCTCGACAGTGGGCAGGGCAGCGGGCAGGGCAGCGGGCACGCCGCCTCCGCCGCCAGGCATTTCCAGGCCAGCGTAACCACAACTGCGTGTAAAGCTCTGAGTCGCAAATCGGGAAAAGATACGAAAGGGACCGGGTGTCGCAAGGGGTGGGCAGCCACGGAGCCAGGCGGGGGGTGGGAAGGGAGGGCAGGCTGTGGCACCCCAGTGACCCACGCTGCCGCCCTCGGAGCAAAGCTGCCGGGGATTTTTCTGTGTTTATTCCTGTCCTCCCCGCAGTGCTCGTCCCCATAGTAACGGAGCAGCCTGACTCCGCGGTGCTCCGTGACATCCCTGGTCCCACGGCAGGAACTGAGGACCTGCGAGACCCGTGCCGTACCCCAACACCTCGGTGGGGCACACAGCCCAGGGACGGCTTTCCTGCACTTCAGAGCATGTCAGCATTTCACCGTGTCTCTGCAGCCCTGGAAAAGCAAACGAGCTGCCAGCCAAGGGCATGGCACAGCCAGGTAGCCAAGGGGCTACCCAGGACCTGGTAGGAGCTTGCCCAGAGTGGGGGACAGCTGGTGGCAGATGCTCATCTCCAGGGCTGGTGGCAGAGGCTCATCCCCAGTGCCCACAGCAAGTGGCCGTGCACCGAGGCTCATTGGGTGTGCTAATGGGAACACCGTGCCGGCGGTCAGCTGGGCACCTGCTCTGGCAAAGCCGGGCACTGCCATGTGTGCGACAGGCACAAGCCCCGGCCGTTGTGTGCCGGTGAGGCATCAACCACAGAGGGGTTTTCCAGCTGCAGCCAGGCTCGGGCAAACACCTGGGCACTTGAGGTCAGGAGGCGTTCGCAACACGAGTGTTTTGAACCCAGGAGGGAGGCAAAGGTGTTTTTAAGGAGACTGGTGAGACCGAGATCTCCGTGCAGATCCCGGAGCCACTCAGAAGATGAGTCAAAAGGTTCCCGAAACAATTACGGCCGCGAGGTGCAGAAGCACCGACACATCCACCCTCGGCACCGCTGCCAGGTTCCCTCGGCCAGCTGCTCGCGCTTTCCGTTTCAGAAGACATATTAGGCAATTTCCCGTGAAAAATGTTTACGGGAATATCGAAATATTCACTTATATAGAATTTGCCCGGCCCTTTGCGCACGGAGCGGTGGCGAGAGTGACCTGAATTGTTATAAATCTATTAAGAAAGCTTGAGATGGAGCTTGCTGCATGTCCTGGAGTCTTGCTGGGGGATGAGGTCTCCCATCCCGGTGCCCGGAGGACCTCGCTCGGAGGGACGTGGCAGCAGGACGAGGCCACCACGGGACCTGCGTCACGTCCCTGGGTACGCCCAGCCCGCAGGCAGCGTGGGCTGAGTTTTCCCTCGTGTGATTTCCCGATGGCCGCAGGAAGAGCATGCACAGACCCGATCTGGATTAAATCAAAGGAATTTTTTTTTCTTTTTTAACATTTGCTGTCTTACTCGCTGACCACCAAACCACATCCTTCGAGCCCGAGCCCAGCGCAGTGAAACTAAAACTAGGCCAGGTTTTTTGGGTTTTTTTTTTTTTCATCTTTTTTTTTTTTTTTTTCTTTTCCCTTAGTGCATCAGTTCGGTGCAAAGCTGGCACACGCCTCTCCTCCAGCCAGCCCCTCACGAGCCCAGTGCATCCCCACAGGACAACCCACTCCCAGTTCTCCCAGAGCAAACCACTTGCAGCTCTACATGAAACCCGGGAACTATCCAGATTATGGCCCCTGAGCACAGCATCAGTGGGGAGCAAACAGAGAGGAATAAGAAGACATGACATCCTGGCAGATCGCGTTGCCGGGACCCAGTAAGACGCAACGTGGGGATTGTACTTATCTCCCACCCGACGGCGTTAAGCAGCCGAGTGTTTTACAGCCGGACCGCGGGATCAGGGCAAACAGGAGGGAACCCGTCGGCAAAGAGCCCCCCTGCTGCTGGCAGGAGCGGTGGCCGTGCTGTGCCACTGGTCCCCGGGCAACATCTCGAAAGCAGGGCTTGCATCAGTCGCGATCCGCCTGCACGGAGAAGTTCTCACGTTCACAGAACAGAGAGCAGCTTTATTGTTTTATTTTGCAAACCAAAACCAGCCGGGAGTTTCTGAAGCGTCTGCCATCCCCGCAGAGAGCTGTTTAGTCATGCCTGGTGTTGTATGCATGTGAGACGGAGCGTAGGGGAGGGAGTCTCTAGGACTTTGCAAAGATTAAAGATTTATGCTGACCCTTGAATCTGATCCAAGGCTACTAATCTCCCCTGATCCTATCGTCTGCGCAGGGTGGATCTATTTCACTTTCCTTTATGGTAGTCCTGACTCACTCCACTCCCACTCCGGGCCAGCCCAGTGGGAATGGGAAGCACTACCACATATTTGTTTGGGTTTGCATTTAAAGCTCTGGACCTGTCGTGGGTGCAGCTCATAAAGGAAACCAGTGTGGATAAGATATGGGTGAGCTGAATGCTTGGAAACCACTCCCAAGCACAAGCCGAAGTGGTTTGAAATCAAGGTGGAGTGATGTACAGGAGGCACAATACTTGGCAGCTACGCCCAACGGGTGAGAAAGGCATTTAAATCCAAGGTGGTGAGGGAGGCAGGGCATCCGACCTGCTTCCGAGGGAGACAGCTCCTGCCTTCCAGGGTCTGTAACCTCTCCAGCAGAGAACTGGGACCCCCTCCATCTGCCCACCCACCCTCTCCGACTCCATGGGCCTGCGGGAAGCCGTGCTGGGGGTACTGCTCAAGTCCCGGCACCGCTCCACCTGGGAAATGGCTTGCTTGTGCTCCATCCCTCTCCTGATGGCTGCTGGGGATTTAGTGTGAAAAACAAAGCGGAGAGGAAAACACAGACCTGATTTTGTTGAGGGCAGAATAAATCTCCTCTGCCCTTGCAGAGAAAGGTGTGGCAGAAAGAGGAATAGGAGCTTCCCACTCTCCCCCCGCTCCCCCCAGCCCTCCTCTGCCTCAGCCCCACGTGTCAGGCTCAGTCTGGAGGCTGGCCAGGGATGCCAGGGCAGCTCGGCCCGCGTGCCAGCCGGGCTGCGGACGGATAACACCGCCGGCGGTGCTGGAGCCATGGGCAGACAAGCAAACAGGATCAGTCATACGGAGCTGGCCCGTGGCTGAACTGACCAGGAGCTGGAGAGCGTGGTGTATCCTATTTCAGATCCCCTGGGACATCCTGTTCTCCTGATAACTGATGATATGTAAATATAGCAAATGCAAAGCGAGGCACTTTCCTACCGTGCCTTGCTCAGGCTGCAGATAGAGAAGGGCTGAAACCTCGCGGCGCAGTTGGAAACACCCATCTGCAACCGCGGAATAGGCATCCCACTTTATTTTTAGTTTAAATTCAAGTTCCTGTTTGTAAGGCCAGAGGGTTACAGGAAAAAAAAAAAACAAACACCAACGATGAAGTGGGATCATTTACTGCTATTTTGCTTTTCACGTGCCCTTCCTTCCTTCCTCCCTCCTGAGAAATAGGATGTAGCACATCGCTATTCCGGGCTGCGATGCTCGCTCCCAGCAACGCTGGTTCCGGCTCCCTCCGGAGGGGCCCATCGCTCCGGGTGCACCAAAAGCCACCGCTCTCCCAGCCACGCCAGTTACTCTGGATTTCTAGTTGCTACATGCAGGTGCTTATCTCATGTAAATGAAACGCCGCGTCTTCACGCCGCCTCGCACTTCCTTTCTCTTCCGTCAGAGTTTTGGGCCGCCCCTGCCCCAGGGGTGAAGGGCAGGTCAAGGGCAGGTGGCGGCACTGGGCATCCCTCCTCATCCCACCAGCCGGACCCCCCGTGGTCCCGGACAGTGGTCAGACCCAGCGGCGGCGGCGTAGACTGAAAGATTTGGTCAGGTCAACCAAACGAGTCTTTTTAACTAGCACTAATTAGTCCGGGGTGGAATTCCCTGCCCCGGCACCCAGGCTGAGCGTTTCTGCTCCGGGCGGGAGTCACCCCGACGCGGGGGAAGGAGGGCTGCAGGGATGCCATTCGGCAGGTGCCCAGGCGTTTTTCTCCTTCCCCTGCCCCAGAAGGGAAAGAAAGGGAACTGGGAGGTGGCAGGAGGGAGGCTGCGGGGTGCTGGTGGGAATTCCCAGCTGAGGGGTTTCAAGAGCGGTGGGAGCTTTGGCGTATGGATTAGGTTGCTTATATCTACTATAGTGTGAAGGAAACAGGCGGTTTTGCTAATTCCCCTGCACTTTAGTTTCATAAAGTAGGATTTGTCTGGTGGGAAAGTGTAATGGTGGGATTTAAGCTGTGTGAGTCTCATGACTGGTGCTCGCCTAGCAGGGTGGGAAGGAGGGACGCACCGCTGGCGTTCTCTCTCTCCCATGCTCTTGTGGTTTTAAACATGATTTCTGAGTGCCCACAGCTTCGGACGAGCTTTGTTTGGGATTAGGTTTATTTTAAAAAAATCCATATGCAGATACTCACGCTCAATTCTGTATCCCAGTTTTTCAGAAACCGGAGTGCCCCATGCCTCGGGAGAGCCAAGACCGCTTGGTTTGTAAGTGCCTTATGTCAGAATTCACATTAACTGGAAAAGGATAAAGAAGGGGATAGAGAGTACACAGAGGGAGAAGGGGCAAATCAATACCTGGCACAGCCTCTGTAGGGAAACTGGATCCTTCTGGTTTTAATGAGAAAAGCCCCAGTGGAAATTCTAAATCTGGATCTGCATCAAATCCTCAAAGTTCAGGGAGTTTAGAACGAGGAGTCTGGTCCAGTCCGTCATGCATCAGAGCTATCTGCAAAAGTCCCAGCCGAACATTTTTTTCCAGTGATGAATTCTGCCAAAGATCTGTGCTTGGATGTGTGGTATTTTTCTTCTTTTTCATCCCTTTTGCTAATTTAATTCCCAGATGCAAATAAAATTTTTCTGTCTCAGACTTTCAAGAGGCGGGATGATGGTTTGCAATGACGAAGCCCTTAGGGCTTTGCCATGCCCTGCGTTGCAGGTCGGGATGTCGGAGGTGCCCACAGCAGCACCCACCAAGGGCAGGGGAGGCCTCAAGATTGGGCTCTGGGTTCCTTTCTTGCCAAATGGAGTCAAAGCTTTCTGATGTGATGATAGTGAGCAAATCGTTACACTGCTCCTGCGCCTCGTTTCCTCATTATCAAAAGAGGATAAAAGAACTGATTACTGGGACACATGGCACAAATACGCCATCGGTGAGGACCCCGAGCAACCAGGCAGTTTTCCGAGGAGCCTTGAAGCAGCAAGGCACAGAAGCCACATGCTGGGCTCTCCCTTATTTTGATTCTTTCTTGTTTTCTCGGTTGTAGAGTAAGAGCTAATCAGAGTGATGCTCTCCAGTAGGCTTTTGTGTATGGCGTTACAGTAAAATCCTAAATTCCCTTTCCTGCTCATGCATATAAAGCAGGAAGAACTAGGTTGGCTGCAGACTATTTCTATTTTCAGATGATTTAGCCAAGGAGAAAATAACTGGATAGCTGGAAGAACGAGCATTTGTTGGGAAACAACCTTGGAGTGCAGCTCTCTGACCGGCGTGCGACATGCCCAGCTTCCTGAGATGACTGTGCTCCATAAAATGCCAACGGGGAACCTAACATCCAGCAGAGACGACAAAGGACAATAAAGACAACCAGAGTACGCAGAATCCAATGTCTCTGCCTCAGTTTCCCCGACTGTATGACGCTTTATGCAGGACTATGAATTTCACTCGTTAAAAAGCAATAAATGAGATGGTCTTGTCCTTCTGGCTTCACGCACGTTACACAGCCGCTGTGGTTGGGAATAATCCCTCTGTTTCCCTCATTTCAGAGTGACAGTTCCCAGGATTCTCTCTCCCCTTGTCGTGACAACACCGGGGAAACAAAATCAGACGTTCACGCCGCGGAGGCCGGGGCTGACACGTGGACATCGCGGCGCGGTGGTGCTCATTCATCTCTCCTTGACGGCTTCCCGCAGGTCAAATCCCTGGCTTTGGATTGATTACATGTAATAAAGCCAGAAGATTCCCGGGTGAGGGCGAGGATACAGGTGCGGGTGAGGCTGAAGGTGAGGGCATGTCTGAAGGCTTTGGGCGAGGGAGACAATTTTGGTGAGGTTGCATCCCCCTCTGCTGGAAAAGCCAAGCAAAGACAGAAGAGCATCCGCTGGCCGGGGGGAAAACGGGTGAGAAAAAGAGGAAATAAACGTGCAAAGAGCAGGTGAGCCCCGGGGTGTGCGGGGGAACAGCGAGGGGCACAGGGTGGGCAGCAGCCCAGGCTGAACCTGGGGGAGGGCTCTTGCTGGGGACAACCAGACCCTCTGCAGAAATGGGGACTGTGTCTTCTTTGTGCCAGGTGCAATCCCACTCCCCGTCATGGGAATGGGCAAGTGGGGCCGGGGCAGCGATGCCAGGGGCTGGCAAACACACACAGCCGCCGGTCAGCAAGAGGGGAGCTGGACGGAGAGGAGCTGGGCACCGGGTGTGCCCACAAGGCTGACCTGCTCAGGGGTCTGGGGCACCGCACTGGGCGGCACGGGGAGGGGGTTTCATTTCCAGGCGCGGCTGTGTGGAGGCATTTTGGCATAAGGGCCTGGCACCCTCTCCCACCTGGCTGCGAGGGCAGGCAGCTCCCCAGTCCCGAGCACTGCTGCTGGAGCTTGGTGTTCCTCCCCAGCAGCCCAGGTGGGCTGGGACGCAGGGCTCGTGGTAGCCCCAAGCAGGGCAGGTGGCTGTGGCAGCAGCAGGGGCTCATCACCACGGCCCCACGGGCACGGTGCCACTGCGGCTCCGTGTGCCCAGTGCCTGGGTGGGTGGCTCATGGCTCAGCCTAACCGAGGACCTCTAAGAAGCTGCTGCCACGGGTTTCCCCTTGGTGTTGGCTTCCCCTAAATTTGGTAGCGCACGTGTCTGCACAGAGCTGGAGGGTCAGGGCTCCGTGCCCTTCTTTCAGAGGCTCACTTGGAGACTGTTTGTGCTTCGACTTCACGCTGGAAGAATGGGTCCGTTTCTTTTTGGATTTAAAATCGGAATTACGGAAAGGGCGAAACGCGGTGACTGAGCTGGCGAGGGCCCTGACTGTGCAATAAATCTGCAAGCATGGGACCGGCTTTCGCGCAGGGGCCTGTGCAAGTGCCAAGGTCTCTGCTAATAAATCTGACTGGAGGACTAGGAGGAAACTTTTTTTTTTTAACTTACTGCTAACAGCAGGCTCTTTTTTAACCATCATTTTTTCCCCACTCCCTTCTGCTGATTCATGCTCCTGCTGCTTCGCCACGGGAGACGCCAGCATTCCTGAAGGTCATCACTTGCATGCAGCAGCTCACGTTGCCAAGTGTTTGCCAGCATCTGCCAGATCGAAATGCTAAAACGACTCCGATCATTTATATTTTCACTGTCAGTGACGGAAAATCTCACAGCTTGCCAGCCTCGTAGCTGCCACGTTTCCAGTCTGCTAGACTCCTAGAAGGTAACGGAGGTGCATGAAAGGCAATGCCTCCCCACAAACCCAGCACCGGGGCATCTCAGCGGCACGAGGATTTTCACCCGGGCTCACCTACGGGCAGTGCTCTTAGGGATGTGGGCAACCTGGGCTCTCTGAGCACGCACCCCTGTGACATACCAGTCTGTCTGTCGGACGGACACGCCAGACGTTGGGAAATGAGATACTTTCTGCTCACGTCAGGTTTCACGCAGGAGTCACACCGCTGCCTGCAGCCCCGGGGTCCCTGGGGAAGCCAGGCTGTGCTTCCCTCACCGGCACCTCCCTCCTGGCTGTGTCGCTCCTCCAAACAGGCAAACAGCTCTAAGAAAATGAGAGTGATATTTTAATTTTCGAGGCATGTCTCCCTCTTAACGGCAAAGAAATATTTCTGGTTTAGCTCAAGCAGTAACAGCACAACAGACTTTTTTCTTTTTCAGGAAAGCTGTGGGGAATACAAAGTGAAATCCTTGCTTCCCTTCTTCAGGTTCTCTAGTGAGTATTTATATCGTGGCAGTACTCAAAAATCTTGCAAAAGAGCAAGCCCTGAGTACAACTACAGGAAGACACAGTGTTTTCAGGCGGTGTGGTAGATTTGGGAACCACCAGAGGGGACTGCTGACCTTATCCTCACATTCACCACCGTATGCCCCTGTGTCTTCTGCTAATACTTTAAGTGGGACTTGAAAATGCAGAGCTGGAAAGGGCCCCCGCCTGCCGGGGCTGCGGAGCGAGACTCCCAGCCAGGGCCAGTTTGTACGCACAGGTCCCCCCCACCTTCCCCAGCTCGGAGCTTCTTCCTCCCTCGACAAGGGAGGATGCCGGACCTGGAAGGCACCCACAGTTTCTAAGATGTTTTACAAACGTCTGGCTCAATCCTTCTCGAAAGAAAAGCATTGTCAAAGCCAACCGATGGCACAAACAGGGCACGTGTATTTGCCTCCTTAAAGTACCAAACATAGAATCACAGAATTATTTTGTTTGGAAAAGACCTGGAAGATAATCAAGTCCAGCTGTTAACCCAGCGCTGCCAAGTCCACCACTGAGCCATGTCCCTAAGCACCACATCTTCACATCTTTCAAATCCCTCCAGGGATGGTGATGCCACCACTTCTCTGGGCAGCCTGTGCCAAGGCTTGACCAGCCTTTTGGTGAAGAAATTTTTCCTGATATGAAATCTAAACCTTCTCTGGTGCAACGTGAAGCCGTTTCCTCTCATCCTGTCACTTGTTACCTGGGAAAAGAGACCGGCACTCATCTCGCTACAACCTCCTTTCAGGTAGTTGTAGGGAACGATGAGGTCTCCCCTGAGTCTGCTTTCCTCCAAATTAAACCCAAGTTCCCTCAGCTGCTCCTCATCAGACTCGTGCTCCAGACCCTTCACATGAACAAGCAGAAATGCAAAACCTCAGAGCAAGATTGCCACTATTATTTCGCCGTGGTTCCTTGCTCAGCAGCAGGGGAAGGTGCCACACAGCAGGGTTCTGTAACTCATCAAATCAATTAGTTTCTTTGTTTGCATCAGCTGGTGGGAGTAGTCTTTAGCCGAAGACAAATGAAAGAAACGTCCAGCAAGATTCTCTGTTTTGAGAGGGGCTGTCCTATTTTCTCATGCCAACGACAGACTCAGAAACCTGTGCACAATTTAGCTCATTATTAGAACTAATTGGTGCCAGGCATTCCATCCTCTTTGATACAGCTAACCATGGGTATGAAATTTTCTGAGTTAATGAACCAAAAAATGGATTAAGAACTTTCACAGTGCCGTGCATATCACAGCTTAATTGGAAGGAGTATTTTCGTCAGATTTTTATGGATACAAAGGAAAGCCATGTTTTGGGGTGGAAAAGCACATGCACAGCCGCCTTCCCTGCCACTGGGGAGCTGGGAAAATTCTAATTTTGGCAGCACAGAGCAGTGTCATTTGACGGCAGGCACCTTCCACAAACGCTCCACAGCAGCCGTGAAGGACAGAAATGGTTTTTTTTTCTCTGTGTGCAGTACTTAACCATTCCTCCTGCATAATGCCCTACGGAGAGAAACCAATTAGTACAGCTCTCCCAGCAAGGTCAGGGGAGCTGCCAGCAGACAAAGGGCCACTCAGGGCAGTGTGGATCCTCCCAATGTGGCCGGCGTAGCTGATGCCAGACTATCGTGCGCCCGTGTGCAGTCCCAGGGGTTTTATAACCATTTCAGTCTAGTTGCTTTTTTGCACCTGTTTGAAACCAGTGAGCAGATTTGTGTGTGTGTCTGTCCCTTTTCTTACCCATTGGCTCAGAAAAATAATGCAGTGGGATTTAGAAAATGTCCTTCTGGCAGTGATGGAGAAGGAGAACCCTTTGCAGGTGTCTCAGGGGTGGCATGTAGCAGTGGGTCGCAGCATCCCCATGACAAAGAGCTCACTGCGATGACTGGGGACCTGAAGGTTACCAGGTGAAACAGAATATCCCCAGATATACACACACTCATGCACCTCTCACTGGTCAGTGCTGGTTTGGCACTGTATAACACTGATTAAATACTCTCTACTGCATTTGTGAAGTCAGTATTCTCCTGAACAGGCATGGAAAAATCTGAAGCTTTTGTCCTCTGCAGCAGTAACACAGTCTTTTTCTTTCATTATCCAAACATTCTAAACTTTTATGTTTCATCCGAGGATACAGCAAAATACCATTTCATGTTATTACAGAACTTCGGTAATTGAGGTCATTTGCAATTTCAACAAATGCCAAACAAACTCTGTACCCATAGTCCTGTTGACTGTTCCACACAGGGAAAATCAAAATTCAAAATATATTTGGAAGGATGTATTGTATCACTGGGTGAACCCAGTGGTTCTCCTCTTGTGTTGTGCAACCTCCAAGCTCCAGAGAATTTCCAGAAAACGTCTAGACACAGAAAGTGATGATCTGATCCTGGTTTTATGCACTCTTTTCTTCTGATGTGGCCATGCACAGACTGGTCCTCCTCAGATGCCAGAAATACCCTGCATCGGTAATTGCATCGCTGTAAGTGCTCTGCACTGCCGCACTAATGAGGGCAAAGATTCCCAGGGTGCGTACACAGACAGCTGATGGCGGAAATGGGAAGCCGAGTCGAAACCTAAAGGTCTGAGAAACCCTGTGTGGAACAGTCAACAGAACTATGTACCCAGCTCAGTGCTCAGCGCTGCCTTTCTGACCACAGTGAAAGGCATGTCGGAGAGTCCCATAATTTGGGGGGAATGCCAAGAGCCTACTATGAACTTAATCAGTTTTATCATTCCTTGGAGTTTAGACACACAGAGCTTTTGTTATGCTACACATTACAGCAGGATTTACTGGGAGAAATATTCATGGTGTTCCAACACGGACATATGAGAACCTGAAATACTCTGCGACTTCACCAGGCTCGAGAGAACGGACGCAGCATCCCCGTTTGCTGGCTCTGGAAGTGGTGGATAGAAAATCACAAGTCTGCTGCCTGAGAACGAGCCACACACGAGGAGAGTCTTCCTCTGTGCAGAATTTGCAGCCCCTGTCGAAAGCGTCTGTGATATCTTTGCAATACAGGCGAGAGGGCATCATGTTGTTGTTGCCAGCTACAAACGTGCTCGGTACCTCTCACACGGTTTTGTTCCAGTGGGTGAATTGGCAAATTGGATTTGCTCCCAGGAGTGAAATACTCATTTATCATTTCATGGAAAACATGACTGCTGTGTAAGATGTGCTGTTGCCTGTTCCATGTCTGTTTGCAGTGAGCTCCAATGTGTACCTTAGGAAGCTTTTATCTCGGAAATAATGATGGACGTGCAGAAGCAACTGACGACACAAGCTGGCTCCTGTGATCTGAGCGCCTCGGCATAGCTTCTGCCTTCCATGAAATCTCAAACAAGTGCAAACCACAATCAGAAAGGGACTATTCTCCCGTGCAATTGTGTAACAAACAACTAGTAAAAAATATTACGGGCTGCCAGGTTCTCGGACGAGGAATGAAATATACGCAACAAGCCGTTATTTTGCCTCCTGCTGCAAGCCCATGAGTGCCCTCATCTTTTCAGATGAGCTCTGTGTCAACAATGATCATTAGTGAGGACTGCACTGGGATACGCCGACATGTTTCTTGCATGTTTTATCCGTCCTCTTCTGCATGTCTGTGCTAAAATCCACGCTTGTGATGTGCAAGTATTATGGCTGGATTCCCCATATTAACGCTGGCAACGCAGGAGTGCAATCCAGAGGAGGAGAGCCATGCAGGACCCGCGTCCCCGGACTGATTCTACCTTGAAAAACGGTTGGTTTTAGCTATTAACGTGTTATTCTCATGTGTTCGGGGTGAACCGTGATCTCGAGGCACTAGAGGGGAGAGCAGAGCCACGCTGCCGCAGGGGAGCCCGGGGAGGGCTGCGCGGCAGCACCTGCCTGCCCAAAATCCATCAGCTGCACACGCTGCTGCTCTTCGTCCAGGAGCAGAAAGACTATCTGCTAGTTGCGTTCGTTACAGCGTGGCCTGTCATGTTAAAAGCAGCTCCTACATGTGATTTTTATCAGCCAGGGACTAGGCTAGCTAAGCTGTAGCATTCCTCTGAAGAAAAGGAAAAGGCCTGCGACTTTCTGCTGGCGCTGGGTTATACCCAGTGCTGTATTTGCTGCTGTTTGCAAATACAAGAGATGCCAAACAATGCCAAAATTCCCAGATACTGATCGTACTGCTTCCTCATGTGCTCTTCTGCATCATCTGAGCTGCCTGGCCTCTCTCTTCATTATTCAGCCTCCGTAAAACTACTTAACCTGCTTTCCCAGCTCCCCTTGGAGCTGGGATCTCCATAACCAGGTAGCTTGGCCAGGGGCGAGGGGAGTACGGAACCCAGTCCATGCTGGTCCTTCCTCTCCCAGCGCAGCGCTGGGGTGGGGAGGACTGGCCTCCGGGTGAGTCCTTCAGCGTTATGGAGGCTGCGGGGTTGGGGCTGGGGTCCCCAACAGCTGTGGAGCGAGTGGGTGTCTGGAGGCGGAAAGTTTTTAGCTTTGCCAGGGCTACTTTGCACTTCAGTTCTCACTAGGGAGGAAAGTTTTGCTCAGCCTGATCGCTGTGCCCTGAAAAATGCTGCAGAATTAACAAAGCACAGCAAACTAATAAAGCATGGCAGAGAGTCCTGACTCTGTTTCCACTCTTTACGCAGCACTGGGTAGTGGCTTAGGTCCTTAGTAAATATTTTGAACATCACTGCAGACAACGGCAGCTTGTTTTCTATTCTGTGACCTATTGACAACCTCCAAATCCTGTTTAATATCCATTAACATCCCTTAATGGAGATGATTCATTTGAGTTGTGAAAGTTTTTCTGCAACATCACATGAAATCCTAAGGAAAAAGATTGCACTTCGGGTGAAGGGAAACATTCTTGTTCCCTGGGCATCTTGCAGACCCTTCACGATTTTTTTTCAGCTACATCTTCATTTGCTGAGCTCACGTCCCTCCTGCCTTGGCCTCACGCTGCAAAAGTCACCATTTACCTACCCGGAGAGCTGGAGCGACACGATTTGTGAAGGATACGAACGCTGGAATCCTTGCCAGTCTCCCTCTGGAGGACAGATATTTAGAGGTGCGGAATTTATTATGTAAATGAAGATGTCTAATGCTGTATCACCCCAATCACCTTGCCTTTTACAAAACATGCAGGCATGCTTGTTGCTTTGCTTTCTCACGCTGCTGTTCTTTGAAGTTGAGGGATTTCTAATCTCCGCCTGCTGTTGGCTTTTAGTTTTGTACAGAACTAGGCTTAACGTGGCCGGGAATGAAAACAACCAGTCCCAGTTACCCGACTGGCACAGCGGCCAAGTCCCCAGTAAACCACCTGGAAAAGCCCGTGCAAAACGCACGGATTCCTGGCAGAAACTTCTAGTGGCTGGCTATGGAAAAAAAAAAAAAAAAGAGGATAAGGAGGTGGCAAAAAAAAAAAAGAGGATAAAGAGGTGGCGTGGTCTGACCCTCAGTTTTCAGTAGTTCTGAGAGCACGTGAGGTTTTACAAGGTACTTCACTTGCTTAAAAAACACTCTGCATTTGTCACGTGAAACTATTAGTTAATATTTCGTAATTCCTAGCGCTCTGCCAGCCCGGGATGCGCCTGCGGGCCGGCTCCCAGCTCCGCGGTGATGACACACCGGCGCTCCCCGAGCCGAGACTAACGGACCGGGAGGTGCACCACGGAGAGCCCCCGCAATCCATCCATGTCCTCCGAACCGGCGCTTCAGCCCACCGCGCAGCCCCGGAGGGGTCCCGCGTTCCCCCCCGCGGGGCGACACAGCGGCGGGGGCGGCCTCGCCGCGGGGCCGGTGGAGGGGGAGGCTGACGGGGTGCGCGCTGAGAGCGCGGCTCCGCCGCCGGGGGATCACCGGCATGGAGCGCGGCGGGAGCCGCGGTACCGAACCGTGCCCGGGCAGCGCTGAGGGGGCGCGGCGCCCGCTCGCCCGCCCCCGCCCAAGATGGTGACGCTGAGAGTGTGTGACCGGACCCCCCTTCCACCGGCTCCCGCCCATGATGGCGGCGCTGAGGGGGTGCGAGCGGACCCCGGCCCCCGCCCAAGATGGCGGCGCTGAGAGTGTGTGACCGGCCGCCGCCGCCGCCGCCGGCTCCCGCCCAAGAAGGCGGGGCCTCAGCGCTCGCGCCAGCCGCTCCGCCCCGCCCTCCCGCCGCCGCCGCCGGTCCTCCCGGGGCGCCGCGCGGGCGGTTGCCGGCAGGGGGCGATGCGAAGCGGCGCGGCGCGGGGGCCGGCGGGCCGCGCCGAGGCGTCATATGACCGCGGCGCGGGGGCGAGCCGGGCCGTGTGGGAACGCGCGGGTGCCCGAGAGCCGCCGCCGCCAGTGCCCGGGCCTGCCAGTGCCTCCGGCCCGCTTGCCGTCACCGCCACCATGCTGGCGCTGCTCTCCCGGCTGCTGGACTGGTTCCGCTCGCTCTTCTGGAAGGAGGAGATGGAGCTCACCCTGGTGGGGCTGCAGTACTCGGGCAAGACCACCTTCGTCAACGTCATCGCGGTGAGCGGGCCGCGCCGGGCCGCGGGGAGGGGGCTCGGCGGCCCGGCGGGACCCGGGGGGGGCGCCGCGGCCTGCGGGGGCCCGGCGGGAGGGGGCTCCGCCGAGGCAGCGGCCGCGCCGGGCCGGGAGCGGCCTGGTGGGCAGCCCCGCTCTGAGCAGCCCGGGGCGGGCGCCGGGCCGGGCTCCCCCGGTGCGCGGTGGTGTCTCGCCCGCGCTGTGAGCTGAGCCGAGCCGCGGGGATGAAGCTGTTCGGCTGGGTGCGTTCTCCCGTTTGTCTCTTTCTCAGTAAACTTCAGTAAATGATTTAAACGTTTCCCACTCGTGAGCCTTCTCTCAGATTTTTGTTCATCCCGACGGCCGGAACCTGAATCAAATAACCTCCTTTCTCTCGAGGTGCGCAGTGAGAAGCACAACTTGCAAGCCTAGCAGCAGCCGGCTGCTGAGCTTGGGCCTACTGATCTGACGATCTGCCTGGAGCAGGTGAAGGAAGGGTGTGGGAATCCTCCCACATGAAGCTTTTCCATTGTTGAACAAGATAAAGAGTGGCTTGCTTAAATTCGGCTTCGGCAGTGTCCTGTTCTGCAGATGCATGGGGCAGAAAACGTTCAAAGAGACGAGCTGGGATTTGGAGGCCCTCGTAGGCAAACCCAAATGGGAAACTGGAGTACCTTTTGGTTTTGCAGGGAGCATGACTGACTTGAGTCTATTGCACTTAGAATGAGAAAGCTGGTGTCTTCAACCTCAGATCAAGCAGATCTTCAAGTGGTTTTTTTTAGATTGCCTCATTAATGCTACTGCATATTTTTATGAATGTATTTATTTAAGTGTCAGTCGAACGATTTACTGGACAGGGAAAGGACTGTACATAATCGTTGTTGCACTGACTAGCTGTCAAAACATAACCAAGTTCTTGTGTAGCTGAGGATGTTAGTACTTCGTGGGCTTCATGATAATCACGTGAAGTGGGTCTGTGCTCGTAAAAGGTAACTCCTCCTCTGCCTAGTTGTGTTAAGTGATTGTCGCTGGACTGACTCAAGAATGCCAGAAGCCTTTTCTTTCACACACGGTAGTGGCTGCCACTACCTCTGGGCTTTGACTTGTGAAAATGGAACTCTGGAGTCGTTGAACAACCTCAGTCTATGGCTGCTGAGCTGGTACTGATTGGTGTGTTCTTGCGACTTTGGACATTGAGGTTACTCTGCAGGTTTTTTGTGTTTTGGAGTCTTGGGTGGTGGTGGCACTTGACAAAGTACTGCCGTGCCCTTCTGTCTGGATAGTACCAGCAGCACATCTCCTTCGGGGAGTCGTCTGCGAATCCGTAGCGCGGATAAGTGGAGTAGTACAGAATTGTTGTAGTGGTTTCATGTCGCTTTAGTCGATCTAAGTTGTCTCCAACGGTAAATGTACTGCTAAGTAAAGCTGATATCTGCATCCAGCTTGCTTTGCTAGGGGTTCAATCTCGCAAGGTTTCAACCACACGTTAGGATCACACCCAGAAATTTATCTGAGTAAGTGTCATTCAAATAGCCTTGCAAAACTGAGTGAAATAAGGAAGTTGTTATGCATAACGACCCAGCCTGGTTAGCTGTTTTATGTTTGGAAGCAGCAAGTCACATTCCTGAAGTTTTAAATTAGGGAATCTAGTGACTCTTTACAAAAAAAAAAAAAAGAGTAAGGAGACTTGCTCAGATGTTTATTATTGATTTAAAAAAAAAATAACAGCATGAGCTTCAGTTATCAGCACAATATTACTTCTTACAGAAGGAGTAGTGCCGTCCATGGCATAAAGAGCTACCTTCTTGTTAGTTGCTTCATTGACTGACTTCAGTTCAGAGCTCGCCTTTGGAAATAAGTGCTGGAGAAGAGCAACTGCTTTCTGCAGACCAGTTAATGGTTTGGATGGATGTAGCTGTCAAGTGTTGGGATTCCATAAGACTAAAATGAAAGGAATGACACAGCAAGATGTTAGTCCTATAGAGTAACTATGAAAGCTGCATACCAGGAGCTTGGTGTGGCTTATAAGGCTGCGTTCGGTCTGACAAACGGCTGTTGCCAGCCTCTTGCCAACAGTGAGTTTAACCTAATATAAATCTCTAATGTAATCTATGCCAATCAAATCAGGCATATGTAACTAGAGGAAGAACTCAAGCCAATTACACAGGAGGCTCCATACAATGCCTCACTGCCACTGAAGTGGAAAGGCCATGAAAGGCAGAGGGTCTAGTTCTAGAATAATCTTTTTCTAGGTTGCTAGCTGGTTTGGGCCATATTTATTCTTCTAGTGTAAACAAGCACTTAGTTTGTAATCAGACCAAGCTTAGTTTGACTAGAAGGTTTAAAAAAACAAGCTTAGCAGTGAAATCTAGTTATAGCTGGATACAACCAATGCAGCTTCTGCTTTGCTGAGGCTCTGTATTAGTCACTGTCTCTAATTAGATATTAAGCGTAAGTTTTCCGTATGCGTGAGTAAACTTGCTCACAAGGGAGGATATAATTTCTTCCTGGTCCTAATTTCCATAATGTAGATGGCCTATGGCTCTCGTTCAGAGAAACTGCATGTCATCCCAGTATTGCATCTTGAATTGTTAGCAGGGCTCGAAATGCCCATTATTTACTGGAGTCTGCAGCATCTTCTGTTGTTTGCATCTCTGCAGCTCCTGTCTGTTGAGCAGGCTTTCATCATGCTCGCTGCCCAAGCTGTGGGTCCCGGCCACGCTGGTGTGGGGACGTACGAGAGGCTCCACGGAGCTCTGCTCCGTGTGATGCAACTGAAACATGACTCAAGTAAACTGACTCCGCTCCCGGCTGCGGGCAGCGCGTGCTGGTGAACGATGGGACACTTGTTCCCTTTCTAAAACGCGCTTCGTGGAAGAGTGGCGTTTCCTACTGCGAAGTCTTGCTTAAAGCCTGGCAGATTGATCCTTGATCCAGGCGTTTGGCACTGGAACACGGAAGCTCGATAGCCTGATTGGCAGCAGGCAGGAGAAGGGAACTGCAGGGGTGGGAAGGAGTCACTTTTTCCTGATAGGAAAACTTGCCAGGTTTAAGAGTTAAACTCAACCTGTTCTGTTTGTGGTGATAGGATAAATAGGATCCATTTTTAGGATTTGTGTCAAAGCCTGAATTAGTATGGTTTGTTTTTTAACTTTGGAATACCTGACAAGCCTTTGAATGAGGCCTCGGTTTCTGTAGAGAGGCAATTTTTGAAATGCCTCTTGATAAAAGATTCCTTTGGCCAGGTGAAAGCTGTGACTTCGTTCTGTCCTCATGACTGTTAGAAGTAACTTTGACTCAGAGCAGTCACACCGGAGAAGTGTGGAAAACAGGTTGTTCCAAGAGCTTTGCTGCTCCTTTAGTGCCTTCTGAAACACGCAGGTAGGTCACAAACAGCCTCTTGTCACTGCAGACACATGGTAGTTAGGTGAGAAGGTTGATACGTTTTTAAGCAAAGTGTTTCTTAATCGCAGAAGTCTCCTGAAATGGATTGCCTCACTTTATTAGGTAATAAAGCTAATATGAGGTGACTCATGCTCCAGTTAATACTTTTTTTTTTTGAGGTCCTGCTTGCTCTACCCCAGGTGGTCTGAAACAGGTGGTTGAGATTGGGATCTGTGTTTTCCTTTGTGGTCTTAAGTTCCTGTGTGGCACTCTTTAAGCAACAGAAGAGCTTTAAGCCGTAACACCTGGAGAAAAACTATGAGGCGTGAAATGTCCAAAGCTCTTACATGACCGACTTCTAGATAAAAATATGCCTTTTTAGGTCTTGTTTCACTGCTATGTGGTAGTTACATGACAAGCAGTCCATGTCCTTTTAAATATTCCATTGAAGTCAGGACTGGGGAAATGAAAATGCGTTTTCCTGTCAGATTAAGCTATTTTGCTCTCTGCAGCAATCATTCATAGAAGTTCTGTTGTAAAGCCTTTCAGGGGGCTGTTAGATCACAAGCGTGGAAGCTTCTAAACTGGAGTTCAAGCTTCGAAATGTGATTGCAGCAAGTAGCTGAAACACTGGACTATTTCAGGAACGAAGCTAGACTACAGAAACTAGAGAACTGATTTGCCCATATATGATGGATGCACTTACTGGTTGAGGCTATGAAAGTTGCAGAGGAGGCTTAGTGTAGGGGTAGCTTTATATAGTGGAAAAATGACTCTGCTTTTTTTTTAAAGATATTTCTGAGATATGCAACTTTTTTTTTATTTTAGTGTGAAAAGAAAAATTTAGGGCTGAACAGCAGAGCTTAAGGTAGGGCGTTAGTTCAGCTGGACTGGAAATATCCTGACTGGAATCTGTACCCCAATGATGTTGTCTCTTAGTCAGCTAAGCTTGTTTGTGATCTGTCCAGATGGATGAAAAAAAATGAGTAAAGATAAAAATCTTTGTTGTGTAGTAACAAAGCATATATGAAGAAGTTTGTCCTGTAACAGTAATGAATCATGTTAGCTTTGTGACATGCAAGCTAAAGGCTGCCCTGACCTTGAAGAATCTCCTTGTGCAGGCTGTGGGGTCCAAATCTGGTAGCTGTGAACTGGTGGTTGAGGACCTGATGGAGGGACAGGTGTGGGCAGGGTGCTTTCTGGTGCCAGCAAGAGAGAGTTACTGCTCTAGCTGGAAGGAAAGAACACCAGTTCTACTGCTGCAGTTTGAGTTCTGCATTTAATGGTTCCTTTAATGTACTGAAATGAATTTTTAAGGAAGATACAGGAAGCAGGAATTCCAGTATTACGCTCAATTACTTGATGAAGCTGCTTAGGTCTTGGTGCCGACAGTCTGGTAAGCATAACTCCCTGGAAGTTGGCAGGCTTCTGGTTGTAGCTTATGGCTAAAGAGAGGCAGAAGTAATAGCCAGAATGTGGTTTGTTCTAGTTTGTTTGGTTTTTTTTTTTGGCTCAAGACAACTGGAATGATAGGTTTAGCAAGCAGCTTGTATTAACTAAGTATTAAAAAAGGCTAAACTTGCATCCTTTGTACGCTTCTGGAATGTTACTTGATGGCGAGTTAAACGCTTGTCTGAAGTCTTCTGATCCTCTTCTCTGGGAAATGAACTGTACCTGTAACTGGGTGCTGCTGGCTCATTCCTGAGGCAAGGAATCTGCGGGTGCTGGTTGGCGAAGCTGCCCCTGGGCACTTGGTGGGCTCAGGGAGAGCAGAGGGGCAGTATGCCAGAGGGATGGGTAAGAGCAGTGCTTCTGAACGGTGGTGTTGGAGAGCACACCAAAGCCAGCATTAGCTGGTGTGAGAGAGGTGGGCCAGCCTTGGATCTGGTAGTGGGATGGAGAGTGCAGTTCATGGATGCTACAGCCTGTGCAGGAGTTAGTGCTAATACTAGATAGAGTGAGCTGAATCCAGACTGATTCGTGCAGGTGGATGTCGACCCTGTTCTGGAATACAGTGCAGGGAACTGCAGTCTGGAAGCAGTTTTGCTCCTCTGAATAATCCTTATCCAACCTAAGTAGTCAGGCAGGTAAATGAGTTCGTGTTGCACTAAAATCATGTGCTTGGGTTCTCCAGAAGCTTGAGAGTATTGAAAAGGGAGCATCTCTTAAACCAGGAGGCTTAAAGACTAGTCCTGCAGGTTCTTTCTGTGTGCAGAAATTCGGTCTGTTTAGTCTCCTTCTTTCTTATCTTTCACATATGGCCTAGAGTTAACTTTGTTTTGTGACCTTCAGCAAACAGTTTGTGTTAATGCTGTATGGTCTGTATGACCTCAGAGCTGTGGCTTAATTCATAATCACTTGTACACAAGACTGATCTTCCAGGGGGCGTGGATGGAGAACAGTGTCTGCCTGTCGGAATATTCCCAAGTGCTGAAAGCAGATGCTATTGCTGGGTTTGTAAGTAACTACTCCTGCTGTCCTTGATGAGTGTTTGAGCAGTGGTGCTGTGCATGACAAGGGCCAAGCACTCTCAGAGCGGGAGTTGAAAATATTTCTGTGCTTATCAAGCCTGTTGTAAAGCTGGTGTCTATTTTAGGTGGAGAAAGCATTGTATTGTGAACACACAGTGATGGGGCTGAGTAATCTGCTCTAGGGGGACAGAGGGAGGTCTGATTCAAACAGAACTGCCTACTAATAAAAGCATGTTCTTCTTGTTCTGCTGTTCCAGTAGCTTTTGCGTATGAATACTCGAAGATGCTGCTGAATTCCTGTCTTTTTTTCCTCTGTAGAGCTAGTAAACAAAAGCCCTCTAAATTCTGGGTTTAGAGAGCTGTTTCTGGGCCAAGGCAGTTGGATACATTAGCAGAACCTGTCAAAGCAGATTTCTGCCTGCTAGCAAAATCCACTACAGTTGGTTTAACCATTTTTCGACTTGTCTTAAAAGATAAGGTGACTGCCAGTAGCTTTCTTTAGGCACACTGACTGTGAACAGAGGAACACCCACACTTCTATCAGAGTAAGGTCTTTCAAATGAAGATCTGAGTCGATCAATATGCTTGAAACCTGCTGTCAGGTGTGCCTCCCAAAGGTGTAAAGTGTCTGCCTCACCTCCGAATCCACAGCCTCCAAACTTCCTACAGAGAGAAAGGATGTGCTTGTGTTTTGGAGGCAGCTCAGTGAAGGCACCTGCTACCCTTTCCTGCTGGTTCTGACAGTTCAGAAAGGATGTCAGTGCTGGTTTGTCTCACCTACAAAACAGAGTACAGAAAGCTGAAACTCAAGTTGTGACTGAGCGACTCTGTAGTGTGGTTTTTAAGCAAGACACAACAAGTTTTTATGCCACCTGGACGTGTGGCGTGGGTAGAGGGTACTTGGAAAGTAGTATAAGGTGCAGCAGCTTTTCTGAAGGCTCTGTAAAAGCTTTCTTGTGGTGGATTACAGAAATGTCTTCAACGTTATGTTAAACACATGGCAAATGAGGTGCTGCTCCAATCTGAAGTAATCTGTATCCTAAAAGAGTGGTGAAAGAGCATGAACTATTGATAGGAACAGCGCTCCAGTGAAGAAGCTGGAAGTATCTGAGTGGGAACAGCTGACAGCATATGGGGTAATACGAAGCAGCACAGAGATAGAGGTTCAGGGAGTGCTTGGGAGACGTTTGGTTAGAAGATGTGGGTGTAAGGTGTGACTGTGGAGGCAGGAACGCAGTGGTTCTTGAGCAGCCCTGTTGTGCTGACCCTTCAAAGGCAAGGCTGGCTTTAGGAATGGAACTAAACTGCAGCAGGCACAGGAAGCACAGTTACCCAGCTGCTGCTGAGCTGCATGTAGTCAAACTGGTTGAAATGGACAACTCGTACGCTGGGCTTTCAGGGCAGGAATGGGAAGCTGAGGAACAGACGTTCCGGTGGTGCACCTGCCTTGCAGAGTTAGCAGAAAGGTTGGAGTAGTTTCTGAAACAGCGCTGCATGAGATTGGAACGTGCTCTTCTGTGTAGCTTAAATGGTTGGAACTTCTTTCAAATGAGAATGCAGAACACCTGCCTAATGAGGTTTAAGCTGTCCATTTTTCAGGTCACCACTGGTTTTACTGTTGCATTCCTTGGATTCAAGGGCTTTGGGTTTTTTTTCACTCCTTTTAGAAGGGCTGTTAGTCTGTATAGCCATGCATCTGGAAAGCAGATCTTAAACTTGAAAAGTCGCCACCTGTTCAGGGGACTGCTGGCTTCAAACCCAAGCAGTGGATGTATTTCTGTTTTGGAGGTCAACAGCAAGATCAACGTGCCATTTAACTGAAGGACTTGGCCAAATAAGACCAAATGAGGCTGCTATTGTCTGTGCATTTTCAGTTGATTTCTAATGTTTATCAGCATTATACTGTAGTCTGTATTGTATGAAGCTTGCAGCTTTGGTTTGCTAGTGGAAGATCACAGGTTTTTGGGGGGAGATGAGGTAGGGGAAGCAAGCTGAATAAAGTGTGGGCTTCTAGGCACAGCAGTGAATGACAGAGCGTTGGTATTACAAACTGATCATTTTCTGGCTGCAGACTCTGAGCAGCATGTACTCAAAGCATGTCAGTCAGACTCTAGTTACTACTTCCAGCTGTGAGCAGCTGGGCCCTGCCTCTGTAGGGTGATGTGGTGTCTGCTTCGTAGATCTTTTAACTTGGACTGGCTTCTCTGGGCAACATCAGGGGAGAGTATCAGCCTTCCTGCTGCTATGATATCGAGCCCTTATTAAACAACTGAATGCGTGCGAGTCAGCCTTTTTTTTCCAAATCTGGTTGACTGTCTGGTTCTATTACACTTAATGGATGTAGTGAGATATATAATGATGGCTGTGGCTGAGATTCAGCTTCTGCCAAATAGCCAAGGGAGCATGGGAGAGATCTGTACTATGGTTGATAAGACTTGTTATGGCTCCTGGGTTAGCTACAGGAGATAGCTGTGACCTTGGCTTTCAAGCTGTTATGGATAAAAGTGTAATAGACGGTGAAACATCTGCCACTAGAGAACCTCTTTAATGCAACGCTGTTTTGAAGCAGTTATGTCAGAGCTTAGAGTAATGCTGAACTTCTGGTGGAAATGGGCTGCAATACTCTCCGGTTGCGTTTTGATTGCCTCTTCCACTGCCAAACAAAGTTGGACACTGTGTAGCCTAGCAGGAAGCAGACCTGTCAGGTCCTTCCACTTTCCAGCCCTTTAAAACTCCTCAGGGAGTTAACCCATACCTGTGGGCTGGAGGCTTACTCCACAAGAGTGATTTATTACTCTAAATGTCCATAGAGTAGCTTGCGTCGGAGGAAAATCTTCTGGGTGTTTCCAGTGTCCAGGTAACTAGGAGGTCCTGACACAGAGCTTGGCTCCAGCAGAAAGAGATGAATGGCTCTTTTCCTATACTTGCCCTGGTCGTCCATCTGTTAAGCTATGCACAGCTTCTCCCCATGTAATTTTGCTTCCCTGACTGCCTCAAGGCTTGAAAAATTATTTAAGTGCTTGTAAGAAATGCCCTGACTGACTTCACACAAGCTTAAATACACAGGAATATAATATCTACGACTTCTTGACTGTAGAGCCTTCAGTTGGAAGGCAAATGGTTAGAAGAAGCTTATGGTATTTTACTATGTAAACTACTTGCATCAGATAAGCACTAAATTTAACTTTCTTTTTTTTTTTTTCCAGTCAGGTCAATTCAGTGAAGATATGATTCCTACTGTGGGCTTCAACATGAGAAAAGTTACGAAGGGTAACGTTACAATAAAGGTATGCTACCATGGTCGACTGTCTCTTTTTAAACCCGTGCAAAGCTGTCTTCAGCTTCTAGTTTAGAATTGGTGTGTTTGCTCTGTTTTGCTCCCACCACTGGGACAAATATAGGAAACCGGAGAGGCTCAGCTAAATCCGTCAAATAGCTGAAGAATACACTTGTTTTTATTTATAGAGTTTCTTAAATGAGAATCTGTGTGTGATTTCCAGGTTCCTGGACTAGTTAAAGCAATGTTGTGATAATGCCGTCTGCCTTCAATCTGAGTTAATTTTCACAAGTTTAGGGCCCAGAGATCCTCCTCTTCTGCTCCTTAATATTGCTGAAGAGAAGGCTTCCTGTGCGAGGGATTATTTCCGTTCTAATGCGTGAGAGGTCCTGCAGCTGGCCTAAGGAGAAGTTAAAAACTGTGTTTTGATTTCTTGTTTTATCTTTGTGTGACATGTTTAAACATAGTGTGTGGCTAAATTGTCTTTTTCCCCTTGCCTTAAGATTTGGGATATAGGAGGGCAACCACGATTCCGAAGCATGTGGGAGCGATATTGCAGAGGAGTTAATGCTATTGTGTAAGTGTCATCTTCCTTCAGTTAGCACTTAACTTCAGATTTGCTTCTCTCTTATGTGTCTGGCCTTTCTAACAGTGCATGCTCGACTCAGTAGTGTTCATTTTAATTTTGAAACTGTACTGCAACCATATTGACCTTTTCTTACTCTTAAGTTCAGGGCTTATTTTCTAATCGGTGTCTGATGTGGAGTGCTAACTATTTCCTGTCTCTACTGGTTGGCAGTGCTGTCTAACTGAAAGAATCCTCTGATCCTCAAGGATTTTTTTTTTTTAAAGAACGAAATTCTTTACTCTGAAGACCTAACTTTGTTTAAAGCCTTGTTGAATGTGCTCAAGACTGACAGTGTAAAGGAAACACTGCTGTTTCTGAAGTAGTCTCACTGACCTGACCTTCAATTCTCTTTAAAGCTACATGGTAGATGCTGCAGATCGTGAAAAAATAGAAGCCTCTCGAAATGAGCTGCACAATCTTCTAGATAAGCCACAGTTACAAGGAATCCCTGTAAGTAATATTGCCTTACACAGTATTAAACTTGTTTGAGGAATGTGCATAACTTCAGCAGCTCTGAATTCTGGCGTGAACTCTGAAGTGAAGCATAAGGCCTAACCTTACTGGTTAATATAAGCATGAACAATACCTGCCCTTAGTGCCTTAGATCAAATTATTGACCTCAGTCAATCCTTGAGTGATCTTATTCTTGTTTAGTGGCCACAAAAAAAAAAACCAACTCAAAAAAAAACCCACCCAGTAGTTTAGAGCAGAGTGTTCCACAGTATGAATTTGTGCTCTCTTCTAGAGTCTGCTGTAGTACAGAAGTATAGAGTGTGTTTGGGGAATATCAGCTGAAAGTTTACTGTGATGGTTCTCAGTTTTATCAGCTGATGTGTTCCCATGCTCGCTTTTTGCACATAACTGTTTGGAACCCCTCTTTCCCTGTGACTAGGTCAGTCTTCCTTCTTGATCTGCTTTAATAGTGAATGTCTTATTCTGTTAGATTTAATAGCCTAGTGCAGACTGCTGCTCAGACTCCCCTGAAATGATCTGTTGGATTTTTCTGAAATAAAAAACAAAACTGCAACCGTCTCTTTCTGCTCTGGATTTCAGGTTCTAGTACTCGGAAATAAGAGAGACCTTCCTAATGCTTTGGATGAGAAACAGCTAATTGAAAAGATGTAAGTGTAACCCTTCCTAAGAAGTGCTACTTTAACTCAGTACATGAATTCACATACGTAGGGATGTTAGATCAAGAAGCTTTTGTTTGCAAGTAGAAAACACAGCAACGGGAGCCAGCTGAAAGGCTATACAGAAACAAGTTGCATGGAGAAGATGAAGGGGAACAGTTTAGATTCTCAGTATAAGAGTCCTTGTTGTAAGTGAAGTGTATGTTGAAATGTTCTCTCTTTCACAGGAACCTTGCTGCTATTCAGGACAGAGAAATCTGCTGCTACTCAATTTCTTGCAAAGAGAAAGATAATATAGGTAACTATTAACCTAAAACGCTGAGCATTACGAAGAGCTATCGGAGGGTGGATTGGGGGATTGTAACTTTTTAAACACAAGCTTCCTGGCTTCAGGAAACTGGTGACAGATCAAAGAACAATGTGTAAGTGCGCAGGTTGAATTTGGTGTAACTCCTGATGGCAGTGAGGAAGCTTGACTGGTAGGAGTTGCAGTTATCAAAACATATGTCAGTCTCCTGTGAAATCTGCTGCCTTTCTTTAGTTAGTTTGCAGCAAACAGCTGACTGGTCTCACTGTTATCTTGGCCTAAATGGTTTTTATACTTATATCAGGTACTCTCACAGTACTTGACAACGCTTGCCATCCTTCTCCTGATGCCTTCTGTGGCATTAACAGAGATTAACACTGGTTCGTTTGTGGGCTAACATGAGTTTGCTGAGAAGGGAAAGGACATAAGCTACAGAGTGTAGCAGAACTGCTTTATATTAAGGACTCAACTTCTTTCCAGGAAACACAAACAGCCTGTGGAAAAATTCTGGCTTGATTTCTTATCCAAGAAGCCCCTGTCACCTTACCAGCAGCTAAAGATTCAAACGTGGTGGATAAGAGAAGCAGATACTCCAATCTATCGTATCTCTCACACAACACTCACAGCGCTGCTGAGCATAACTGATGCTATAGGAGAGGTTCTCCTGGAATTGTTGGGCTGGTATGCTAGTGTGTTTAACTTCCTTAGGAGACTCTCTCTCAAGCATGTAGGAGCTGGACACCTTGTACTGTAGGGCTAGACTCACTTTGTTCTCATCGGGTGAGGAGAGGCAGACTGGCTAAATAGAGCAGTGTTGGCCTAAAACTCATTATGTGAGCCATACCAAAGTATCAGATTAAGGGATGGCTTTTTCCTAGAAGTGTAGTTGTCTGAGGAACCTGGATATCTGGGGCAGTAACTTTAAATGTTACTTTTAAAGGATGCTGGGCGGTTACCAGTTACCAAGGCAGAGACAGCAAGCACTGCAAGAAATCATTCTGTTGATCTCTCTTGGACCGTCCTCTAGAGAAGGGCTGGGTGTTCCCGTCACGTGTTTGAGGACACTGGCATACCAAAGAGATGCCATTTATACGAATAGACACCTAAATGTGGAACTTCTCTTCTCTCTCTCTTCAGATATCACGCTTCAGTGGCTTATTCAGCATTCAAAATCTAGAAGAAGCTGAAGTCTTCCTGGAATCTCCAGTACCAGTTGGCCATAATCTCAATTGTCCACTTCCCTCCATAATGAGATATTACCCAAAACCCCTGTATCAAGAATCTGCCTTTTCACGGTTCATTTCTCATGTGCACTGCTGAAGACTTGTATTCCTATTCTGTCACAAAACAACTAGAGTTGTCATGATAAAGTCAGCACAAATATTTATTTTACAACCATGTATGGCGGGAGGGTTGTGGGGGGGCTTTTTAAAAAAAAAAAATCTCTCTACCATGTTAACTATGATGGTACACTCTGTTCTGGTTTTTCAGGGCCAGGTTTTTATATGATTTTCAGCAAGTGTTTTATTTCTAGCGTTTAGTGGCTTTTGAAGATGCTGATGCTTGACAGCATTAAGATTCTGTAAGATGCCACATACAGTAGTTAGAAAACATTTAAGCGTGAGTTGTGGGATTCTGATTTATCTCACAAATGCATGTGATGTGTGTATGTAAGCAGAGAAATGGAAACTGTTTGCAGAGGGGAGCACAAGGCATAGATCAGCATCACTAATCTCCAGCTGGGATCTTATCCTGTCACTTGAAAAAGAAAACTCTCATGATGAATTAGGAAAGAGTCAGCTCTTTAAAATAATTTTGTTGCTTCTGTTTAACATTTATGTGGGGGATGGGAATGGACTGTTTTGTCAAGCTTTCAAAAATTGGAGTATTCCAGCATGAAAACAAATTGCTAGGAACATCAGACTTTGTTCAATACATTTTTCTATCTACAGATACTAGCGGTCTCTATCTGAAACCAGAACACGCATTCTGAGCAGCTGCATGACACTTAAATTCCTGATGTTTTTGTACAGAGCCAGTTGTTGACCTTCAGCACAATATCCGTGTAGTTGTCCGGTGTCTCTCCTGCTCATGAAATGGCTGGGCACAGTTTCACCTGGTGCTACGGAACATCTGGGCTATTGTGACAACTCTAGACCTGCCTGCTTTCTTGACGTAACCATGTGCAAGCTGCCAGATGCAACGTTCTGCTGTGTCAAAGCACAAGAGAGCCCACGAATTGATCCTGTTTCTTGACTAGCTCCTGCGGTGTAGGGAAGTACGTGTAAACTGAAGATGGTAATGTTTTTGCAGCTTTACTTTCTCAACAAATTCAGTGTATTTAAAGGGACAGACTCGTTAAGACTGGTTTGTTCATGCAGTAATGTCAGTGTAGCTTACTAGCGTATGCAAATACATGGTACACCTGCTTGTGTTGTCTCACACCGTGTGTGATTCTTCACCTAAATGTAGAGTTTGCATTGTGTCGGAGTCTTTGGTTGGAAACACTGTGTAGGTCCATATCAGTTAAAACAAGCCAGTTTTAATTTCGACTGCCATGGCCTTACTGTCCTGTACCAACGATCGCACTGTTGCACAGACACTACATGCTGCCTGCGTTCAGTCTGAACTTGCATTTTAACTTTTTTGTCCCCTTTCAGTTCTCTGAAGCATGATTTCAGTTAATTCATACTCTGGTGCTGTAGAGGAGAGGGTATATTAACTTGCTACTGTAGTCCCTAGTTCACCAGGAACTGCTGCAGTTACCTTTATTTAGCAAATTTGCTTGTGCCTAAAATAAGGAAACTAAACTAGAATGTGTGAATCTCTGTGGGGGACCAGGTCACTGTTTAGTTAACTGGCCTATAGCTAAACTTGATGTGTTTGGTGTTGATATACTTCACTGCTTTCAGCATTTATGGCATCCAAACACTACCAATTGTTAACCTGTGCATTACTCTCTGCATGTGAACAACTTATACAATTACTGAACTTTGTAAATACGTGAATTTTTTTATTTAGGTGGATGCATATGTTGGTTTACTGCTCTTCAGCTTTATTCAATAAACTTATGTTTTGAGGGTTGTATTGACACTTAACTGACTGACTTGAGTTGATGTGGCTTAACTCATGGCAATACGTTATGGGATGTCCGTCTTCTCTCCCACAAGACCACAGTGGGGGAAGAGGGCTCGGTGAATACCTGAGCTTCTTTATGTTCTGTGGTTCAACTATTCAAGTGAAATGCTTATTAAACTACCTTTCAGGCCTGGGGCTTTCTCAGTTTACAGGAGCAAGCTTAGCTAGTCAGTCTCAGCAGACTTCAATGCTTTTTTGTGTTTATGCAAAGCACTAGTCAACTGAAGGGTCTTAAGTAGGGGCAGCCTTCTGGAGCTCTGTTTTCAGGAGGAAAATACGTGTATCTACAAGCTTGTTTCTTGTCACCGAGCATAGAGTAAAACCTTTGCTGTTCTAGCCTAAGTGTCAGGTCTAGCAGTGCCTGATCTTCCGCTGCCAATGAAAGCATAATGATTCTTATCTCTTTGGAAAGTGAGGCTTTTGTTGACTGAGGTCTCGAACAAAGTCTTGGTTGTGGTTTTAATCTGAAGGTACGCTGACTGCTCTTCCCAAATGCTTTGTTGCATTAAATTCTCTTAGGTCACTGATTAACTTGTAGTACCGTATGTCAGCATCTTCCAAGTAATGGTGGCAAGATGGATGTCTTCTGTTCACAACCTGCCTCCGTGTAAGCTTTCAAACTTGCTGAGCTGTAACAGGTTAGTTTTTTGGCCTGAGTACTGGTCAGCATCTTTCACATGTAACTGCTGGCGGGAAGGACTAAGGAACTGTTGAGTAAAAGATCGTGTGCATATTTCTTCAGTTGATGGGAGTTTCCTGCTTGCAAAACAAGCTACCTGGAGTTAACATTCAAAGCAAAATCCCTCTAGATGCAAATTCTGAAAACAGTATTACTGCTGTAAGATTTGTCACCCTGGTTGGTCTGATACCAATACTAATCACTTAAATCTGCTGTGGTGTCAACTTGGCCAACAGCTGATTGCTTGAGGTGGTATTTAAGTAAGAATTTCTCCTAAATGTAAGTAGCAATGAGAGCTACGCTGGCCACCTATGATGTGCATACTCTAAAAAGTACATTTGTATTATTTCATGAAATGACTCCACCTAGGTTTTTGCAGCCATTGTTGTACTGTTCTTCCAGTTAGTTACTCGCATGGCAGAAATGTCGTCCTTGCAGAGGCTAGCAGAATCCAGTGCAGAGGATTACACTTTTTCTGTTTCAGGGCTTGGTTAACTCACCAACTGCCTTCATTCTGAAACAGGAGGGAAATGTAGTAAGTCTTTCCAGAGAAGCGAGGCTGTTCTTGCCACCTTTCAGCCTTGGACTGAAAAAACTACTCGCTGATTTGGCACAGTTAAGTCCAAGGTTAAACTTTTTCTCTTCTAATAAAGGTGTGGAGCCTAAGATAGGTATTAGCAGTGTTGTCTGCTGAACTTGGATGCTGTAGCTGTGCTCTGCTTCTAGAAATCTCTTGGGCCAGTCTAATCTCTCATGGTGATTACTGTAGTGAGCCTGCGCAGTAAAAAGAGGCTGATTAAATTTCCCATTCTCTTAAGAAAAGTTGCTTTTGGGGATGTGTTTTAGTAACATAAATTATTGTACTTCAGGTCAATAGCTGTAGCTCTGAAACTCCCTTTGGATGTATCTGCAGTAGGCCTTGACCATTAGCATGTTAAGAAACCAGAGTCTTGTGAAAAGGCAAATACTGAGCCAGGGAGAACCCTTGGTCATGAATATGCATGCGAGTTAGACACCAGTCATACCTTTATGACCTCGTGATGTGTTGATATTTTTAACTGTCAACTCTACATACTTGTTGGTTTTGTTCAGCACAAGTGATTGCTCTTACTGGTCCCAGAGCAGCGTATCTCTAGACTAGACTGGGAAGAAACGTTTTTGCACCACCCACAGCACCGGGCTGTGTGAAAGCTTTCCTTGGAGTGTTAATGTCCTGTCAAGGTTTGTGTGGATGGTGGTTTCTTCAAGTGCCATTTCAGTGCAGTGTGATCCTCATCCTCACCCAAGTACAGCTGAGTGTCTTAGCAGTTGCGCAGAGCAGTTCTGTCCTTCCACTTGGCAGCATGAAAGATGCACAAACGTGGAGCTGCTTCATGATCTGTGGAACTAATAATCTAGTTTCTTACCCGTTTGTGTTTCCTCTGCATCTTTATGGGAACAGGTTGGAAAGACAGTCCTTTTTGGATGCTGACATGTGAAACTGCATAATCTTCACTTTCTGGTAGAAGCGAGAAAGCCAAAGAAAATGCCTTAAACAGTCTCTCTGGTTAAATTAATAGGCGAATGTTGTGCAGGGATCTATAATAACTTAAGTATGGCTTAGCTGGATTGTCAAGCTTTTAACTTTTCTAATGTTTAATTTTATAGTTCCTGTGGCTGCGCAGTGGCGTGTTGTGATTTGCTTTGTGCCTATTTACTGAACGTGGAAGAAACGCGCTTCCTCCCGGTAGCATGCCCCAGCACAGCTCCCTGCTGGCTTTGCTTTTCACTGACCCTGACTCGAGCGAGCTGTGTGGATTCCGAATGGGGGTAGGGGGTGTAAATCAGGTTATTTAAGGGATCTTGCCGAGAGCCGTGCGTTGCTGATCACGCCAACAGCAAAGCAATGAATCGTGTTAAAGGAGAAGTGATGTGTGAATGCCTGAGACTGGTGTGTACTTAGGACTTTTATTCCCAAAACTTGAATGTAGAATGACTTGTCTCACTAAATCCTGAACCTTTGAGTAGCCTGTTGCTTTAGGACTACAGATGCTGAACGTTAAAGCATGCCTTGGTGAAACATGGAGGGATTTCTTTGACGTGTCACTTGAATGCCAAATGTGGAATGGCACTCAAAGGGGGTATGCACATGGTCTTTTAAAGAAGTAAAATATTTGATGTTTTTATTTCCGTCACAATGGAAGGTGGGTAAGTAGACCCCTCTGCCAGGATTAGTGCCTTTTAATTATGACATGACAGGTTTTACTCTGTTAAAGGCAACATCTATCATTGTGATCGTTTGGAAGTGCTTCAATAAAGTGTTGTTGAAAACCTTTCTTTTGCACATTCATCTGTGGCAGCACAGCTGCTTTTACTGCTGCTAGAAATCTGTAGGAAGCTCTCCTTACCAAATTGTGGGAAACTTTGTTACGCTCAAGCTAAACTAAACGCATCTGTGCTAAAATTGAATTTTTTTAGCTGGCCTGTGAGAGAAGCAAGCACTGACTCTTCGAAGCACTCTTCTAACCATGAAGGGAGTAGGTGGTACTGCTTCCACCTAGGCAGGTGCAGTCAAGTAGTAAACTCAAGAATTCTTTCCTGACCTAATTAGGAAACTTATGTTTTAAACACTGCCATAAAACAGTGATCTCGAGTATATGAATGAGACTAATTCTAAATTTCATGTTGTTGTTTGGAGTGAAAACCAAGAGTAGCTAAATGCTGTTGCGGGGTTGATGCTTAGTCAGCGTGTGCTGTGTGTTGGCAGAGCGGTTTCTCTGGAAACCGGGAGCGTTCTACTGTAAAAAACGTTAGAATTAAAATTTAGTCGTTTTCTAACGTAACCAGGGTGTTAACTACATAACTTCATCTCGAGAGAGCGACTGCAATAAGCCTTGAGCTCGGGGGGGGGCAACTTTCTGATAGCTGGTCTGTGAAACTCCATCGCTTCTGGTCACGGCTTTGCTTCAGATGCTGAAGGCGTCTGTTGGTCTCGTTTGTGGTTCCCTCTGAAAAGACCCATTGGGTAGAAATTCATAAACCACGTTATCCAACAGACAAAGAAAATACGTGAGCAGAGAAAGAAAAAGCTGTTGTGATGTGCGAAATGTCAAGCTAAACTTGATTCTCACAGAGTCTCGGAATGAAATCTTTATAAATGCGTTAACTCGGGATGTGGAAAGCTAGGTCAGTTCTTGCAACAATGAGGAATTTCCCTATTTTTTTTTTTTTAGAATCAGTAAATGAATCCTCTTCTTGGTGTGAATAGTAACATTTCTGGTGCGTGATGGGAAAAACTTGGAAAAGATGTATGAATTCCACAGGTTGAGGAAAGGAACTGAAGGAGCAACCTCAGGCTGCTGGTTTGGACAGGGTGGAGGCTTTTAGCAGGAGTCAGCAGGCAGAAGTCTTGGTGGACCACTGAATTGTGATTGCTTTTTTTATTTTTTTTTAAGGTTTATTTGGTCTACTGTTGCAATGAGTGGAATGCAAAGAGCAGGATCTTATTTCAGAGAGAAAGTATGAAACGCAGGCTGGAGACAAATCCTTAATGTCTGGTTGTCTGTCAATGTGTTATAACAGTCCGAATGTTTTTTTTTCCCTGCATAAGGATTTTTCGTATTATTTCTATCAAACTTATTTGTAACAAATCGTGCACTTTCTTGCGGAGGGAGTGCCACACTGGGGTGGGCACCAGTCCTTAGTTCAGCGATGAAGCAACATGCAGTTGCTGGCGATGCTGTGAAGGTTTCTGGGGCAGCTCAGAGATGTCTCCTCTTCACCCCCCCCACCTGTCGTGTCTTTCCTGACTTTTCTGTTCTTTTTGACTGTCTTTGAGGGGTTTCGGTTTTGCCAGCACTGCCGGACTCGGTTTTCACTTTCACATCTGGCACTCATCACTTATTTGTGCTGCTTTCCCAGAACTCCAGCTGCCGTGGAGCCTGTGCTCCGTTTGCCATCCCGTTGCTCCGTTTGCCATCCCGTTGCTCCGTTTGCCATCCCGTTGCTCCGTTTGCCATCCCGTTGCTCCGTTTGCCATCCCGTTGCTCCGTTTGCCATCCCGTTGCTCCGTTTGCCATCCCGTTGCTCCGTTTGCCATCCCGTTGCTCCGTTTGCCATCCCAGTCCTGGAGCACTGGGGCTGTCGGTTCCGCGCTGTGCGACTGGAAGCCCTGCGTGCGTCCATCTCCCCAGCTTTTCCTGGCCTCCTCCGAGCTGCTGCCCTCGGCCCCCCCTCGCACGGAGCCGTCTGCGGGGTAAGGGGCCCCGGGAGGCGCTGGTGGTGGGAGGGACTGGTTACGAGCTTCCCTGGACTGGTTGAGGTTTGGGTTTTCGGTTGGGCTTTTGTTTGTTTGCCTCTTTTAAACCCCGTTTCTCGGCCCCGCTGGGCACAGGTGCGCCGGGTCTCCGCCTCCGGTGAGGCCGCGGGTGCCACGACAGCCCGGCACGCCCCCCGCGCCCCGCCCCGCACTGGCCCTTTAAGGCGCGCCGGGGTGCGGCCCTTGAGTGACGTCACCTTGCTCCCCGTGACCGCGGCTGGTCCCGCCTCCCCATCGGCTCGGCCAATAGGAGCCGGGGGGGCGGGCCCCGCGGCGGCCGCGCTCCCGCCTTCCCCTTCCGCTGTTAAAGGCGACGCGTCGCGGAGGAGCGCGGCGGGGGCTGCGGAGCGGGCGGCCCCTTTAAACTATGCGCGCGGCGCGCGGGCGACCATGCAATGGCGGTCGCTGCTGCTGGGGCTGCTGCTGCTGAGGCTGGGGCTGCAGGCGCTGCTGGCGCTGCTGCCCGCGCTGGCGCCCGGCCTCTGCCTGCGCCGCCGCTTCCCCTTCCCCTTCCCGCCGCCGCCCGCCGCCGCCCCCCCCGGCTCCGCGCACTGGGGCTCGCTGCTGCGGCGGGGGGGGCGGCGGCGGAGGCGGCGGCGGGGCGGCGGGGGGGGACGAGTACGAGCGGCGGTACAGCGGCGCGTTCCCGCCGCAGCTGCGCGCCCGGCTGCGCGACGCCGCCCGCGGCATGTTCGCCTTCGGCTACGACAGCTACATGCAGCACGCCTTCCCGCGGGACGAGCTCGACCCGCTGCACTGCCGCGGCCGCGGGCCCGACCGCCGCGACCCGTGAGTCGCCGCCGGGGGTGGGTGGGGGGTGGCGGGGCCCGGGCGCGGCCGCGCCTGACGCGCGGTTCTTCTCTTCCAGCTCCAACCTCAACATCAACGACGTGCTGGGAAACTACTCGCTGACGCTGATCGACGCGCTGGACACGCTGGCGGTGAGTCCGCGGTCGGTGGTCCCGCGGTGGGGGGGGGGGGGGGGGGGGGGTGAGGGGGGCTGCGGGCCGGCCGGTCGCGGCGCCCCGTTCGGGTAAATTTAATCCGGAGGTTCAGCTGGAGCGAACAAACCGTATTTTAGAATCATAGATTGAATCATGGAATGGTTTGGGTTGGAAGGGACCTCGAAGATCATCTAGTTCCAACCCCCCTGCCACAGGCAGGGACACCCTCCACTACACCAGGTTGCTCAAAGCCTCGTCCAGCCTGGCCTTGAACACTTCCAGGGATGGGGCAGCCACAGCTTCTCTGGGCAACCTGTGCCAGTGCCTCACCACCCTCAGAGGGAAGAATTTCTTCCTTATATCCCATCGAAATCTCCCCTCTTTCAGTTTAAAGCCATTGCCCCTTGTCCTGTCACTACACACCCTTGTAAAAAGCCCCTCTCCAGCTTTCCTGTAGCCCCTTTAGGTACTGGGAGGCTGCAATAAGATCACCCCGGAGCCTTCTCTTCTCCAGGCTGAACAGCCCCAACTCTCCCAGCCTGTCTCCGTAGCAGAGGTGTGAATTAGTTTTGCGAAATAGTTCCCAGATGCGTTAACATAGCCAGGATGCATTGGCAAAGAGTAATTCTTCCACTAATTAAACTCCGAAGGCAATGTCCCGGCAGGATACGGATGTTAATGTCGGAAAGGCTGAGGTTGGATGAGGTGGGAAACCCCAGATGCTCTTGAACGCATGTGGGTCTGGCCCGCTCTGTGCTGCTGGTCCGGCTGTTAGCAGCGGAGCGGGAGCCCGTTGCAGTTCACCAGGGGGTTCATTCCCAACCCGGTGTAGAAAACCTGGAGTCAAAGCTACTCTTGGGCACAGAACTTAGGCTGTGAAACTGAGGTCTTGGTGGTGGGAGTGTGGTCCTGAGCTGTCACCTTGACAGCAGGCAGTGTGCTGGAACGGACTCTGAAGGAAAGAGTTAAAGAGGAAAACGAGGATGTAGTATGGTGTTCGTTCTTTCAGTGTTCTGTTGAAGATGGGTCTTTCCAGGTTCATCTGCCCCGGTACTGAATGCCACCGATGATGTCCCTTACTCCGAGGTTGAATTTAACACCACAGTAGGTCTAATATCTCGAGTCAGCTCCGTGATGAAAAGAAAAAAAACAAAAAACAAACAAACACACACGCTAGTGGAGCTGAAGAGGGGTGAATGTAGAGAAACTTGGTGAGAAGTTGAAGGAGATGGCAACAGAAAGCTTCAAACTGGAGGAATTTACTCCATGGTGTTTTTCCAAGGACCTGTTATGGGACAAGCGCTGTTGAGTCTTTGTGCATTAATGTTGTTAATGCAAAAAGTGCTGATGTTTCATGCAGAGCTGCTGATAGAGATCCATTCTTAACATGAAGAGAAGGTGAGATGACTTCGTGAGAGACCAATTTAAAGTTGTAATGAACTCCAGCAATACAAAGTAAAAGGTCTGATAGTTTGTAAGTGGGAAGTTGTGAAATCCTTTGCTTCTGAGGAGAAGGTTGTATGTCAGCTGACAGCCGGATCGCGAGCTAGCAAGTGTTACACGTGCAGGGAAGGGTTAAGAGTACGTGGGGATGTTTCTGGAGAGTCTTCCAGAAGAGACAGAGGAAGTTTCAGAGATCTTCCCCACGGCTCAAGCGAGATCTCTTTTGGAACGCTGTCATTGCTCTGGTGTTCAGGAAGGGTGGATTTCAGCTGGAATCTGCATGCGTTGCTGAGAGATACATCAGGAGGAGAGGTCATCTTATTGAAGATGACTGAAAGAGCTCTGATTGTTTTGCTTGGCGGAGAGAGGCCCGATTGACACGTAAATCTGTATGAAGAGTGGTGGAAAGAAGGAAGGGAAAAGCTGTACAGCTGCTTCTCGCCTGCTAAAATTGTCCATCATATGTGTTTCTGATAAAATTTGAAGTTAATGAGAAGCAACTCGTTTTTACGTTAGTAGTACCAGTAGCATGGTATCATGGAGAAGAGCCCTGTCCTAGAACTCCTTATGCATGTTTAGAAACCCCCATATGTTTTGTAGTCTCGTTTTTGCAGCTGGGGCAGCTTCTTGACCTTCTGGCCTGTGGTCAGGGCCCCTCAATGCCCAGGATCCATAGTGGGTTTCTCCATTCTTGTGGAGAAGGTGGTGCGTGCAAGGACTATGCTTGTGCTCCAGGTCGTAAAATACTTCCCACTGCTCCAACGGAGTCGCAGCTCTGCGGTGAGGGGATGAACGTGGCAGTGGTGAACAGAACTGAAAGCAGGAAGCGAGGAAGACGTTGGGTTTAACTGAAACAGCAGTTAGGGATCCGTGCTGCGTGGCTGACGGTGCGGTGGCCTTCCTGTCCCCATTCACCGGTGGCTCAGCGTCCCTTCCCTACCTTTTGGGGCAGCGTGTCACACTTTTTTTTTCTCAAATATAAAACTTCTGGTTCTTAGAGTCTCTTGTGTTTCAGAAGCTGCTGGGTGATGGAAGCCTGTTTTGCTCTTCATCCGCTCAGATCCATGTGAATGCTTTCCCACTAGGTCTGGGTATCGGAAAGAGCAGACTGGCTGGTGCGTGGTGTTTGATGGTTGGAGAGCCAGATAGGTTCCCTGTACACCCAGCCTTGTTGTGGACTCAGGAAAAGCTGTAACCTGTGTTTTCCTTCCGTGCTCCTGCTCCCTTGAAGCTGGGGCTGAATTTACGTCCGTCTCTGGATATAGTGGAAACCCATCGCTCAGGTACCTATAGAAGACTGGCATGAGGTTGCTCCTGGGCACGGTGTGCAGTGTTGAGTCGAAAGCCTGAGAGGCTGGACTGCCCTGGTCAAATAAATGTCAAATCAGACTTTATTGTTCTGCAAGTTGTGTTACCTTTTAAGCTAAACTTAACTCTTCAACGGGTAGTTTAAGCAGTTAAAACACTTAGGGTGCTAATCTTAAGAGTTTTAGACTCCTGCTCTAAGAGATCACCCACAGTGCTGATGGTGGGGGTAGATGAGTCCATGAGTGCATAGATTAGTAAAACAGACAAAAATATGTGGATTTCCCTGTTTTAACATACTTTTAAAAACATGCACTATTACACGTCAGTAGGATGGGTACCTTTCCAGAAAGTCTTGGTAGCAGGAGCTTGGAGCACTCTGTTCTGTGTCTAGTTAACGTGACTGTTGGTCTAAAATGTGAACTTGCCAGTCTCTTCCCCACCCTGTTCTGAAGCAACAATTCCACAAAATAGCTTTTTTTTTTATGTCAAAGGTAATGGGAAACTCCTCAGAATTCCAGAAAGCAGTGAAGTTGGTGATTGACACAGTTTCATTTGATAAAGACTCAACAGTCCAGGTTTTCGAGGCAACAATCAGGTACGTCGCTGTAAGTTTCTGTCTTTAAAACAGTGCCAAGGTTAAAGACTTGGTGGGCATATGTGGGAGAACTGGAGTAAAATCATCAATAAGGATGTCTTTGGTAGGCTTTATTCCATAATTGCTCCTTGGGTAAGTTGTGTTTTAACCTTTTATGAAAGTATTCTTTGATGTCTAAGGTCTTTTCCAACATAGAAATCTATGAATCTATACAAATACTTGAGAAAAGATGGTGGGGAGGTAGGGGAAGGGCTCTTTACATTAGTGATGGGTGATAGAACAAGAGGAAATGGGCATAAGCTTAGTCAGGGGAGATTCAGGTTGGATGTTAGGAAGTATTTCTTCTCTGAAAGGGTTGTCAGCCACTGGAATAGGCTGCCCAGGGAGGTGGTTGAGTCCCCATCCCTGGATGTGTTTAAGAATAGGGTGGATGATCTTAGCGATATGGTTTAATGGGGATTAGGGACGGTGGGACTGGATGATCTCTAAGGTCTTTTCCAACCTAGAAATCTATGAATCTATGAATCTATTCCATCCTTTCGTAATTAAAACCGTTTTAGGAATCCCATTAGGCTTGAAGCAGGGATGCAGTGGTGGTCTCAGCTGGCTTTGGCTTGCAGACTGCTACTTTTGCAGCAGCAGATCAGATGTGTGCACAGCAAACAACCCTGCTGACAGGTTTTCCCTGTTTTGCTTTTCTTCCACGGGCCTTCTGCTCGCTTTCGCTTTCGTTTTACATGAAAAACAGGCCTGTCTGTCTGGGAGATGAGTTTAAAATACTGTCTGATTTTAAGTGGCTGCATTTTCTGAATGTCATAAACAGCGTGCGTTCAGTTGCTGCTTAACTTGGCTAGGTTTCTTTTTTCTGAGTATTAAGTTTATATGACAACCTACTACCATTTGCAGCAGCAAAAACGTGGGGCAAGGAGGTCTTCGCTCAATTATAGACTTGTTATGTTGTGAGGATCTCCTGGGCTGGGTAAATTTTGCAGGACTGGCTTTTGGGATTACTGTGGGTGACAAGCAATGTGACTTCTAGATGTTTGCACTACTGGTGGGGAAAAAAGCAGATCTTTCTGTAGTGCCCGTAGGGTGCACAAAGTAATATTTCTGTTAAATGTCACACTGGTAAGGGTGTGGCTGAAGAAGAGATTTAAAAGCTGAAGATCTTCCCCTTTTCCCTTAGGGTTTTGGGAAGCCTGCTTTCTGCCCACATAATAATTACAGATACCAAACAGCCTTTTGGTGATATGACCATCAAGGATTATGACAATGAACTGTTGCACATGGCTCATGACCTGGCAGTGAGACTGCTTCCAGCCTTTGAGAACACCAAAACTGGAATTCCATACCCCCGGGTAAGTGAGTGCATCAGCACAGCAGCGAAATAATCCCAAAGTAGGAACACGTCCATCCTACAGCTCGAGTTCTGTGCCTCGTTTGTGCCTTCATGTGTGCACTTGGGGGGTTAAACCTGCTCTAAGGTCCACTAAAACGGCGTGGGGGGGAAACTCTGCTGAGTTACGGTGACGTGGACGATATATAAATTGCTCCTTCTGTCTAGTGAATGTTTTCTTCAGGCAGTTTTTTCACTGTGTACGTTCTGTTCCTTATGGGTCAGTGGTCTTTTGTGTGCTGCTTGGCTGGGACGTGCCCTGCCCCATACTTTCTTCCTGCATATCATGCAGCAACAAGCAGTGCTGTCAATTAAGAAGGTTAACAAGAAATACTTTAAAGGCAAATAATCTAGGAAAGTAACTTTATTGGTGACTTGGTATTAAGATAATTTTAATAAAATAAACTCATCTGAAATATTTGTCGTACTGGGCTTGGAATTTGTAATTTTCTTGACTACTGCTCCATGAGTACTCAAGGATTCTGCGTCCTCTTGTTTTAAGCAGATGCAGTTTGCAAGGAGAAGGATGTCAGTTCTAGTGGAAGAACTCTCAACCATAAAACTAATTAGCCTTTGCCTGACTACTTTTAATTCCTGAGAACAGCAGCGCTGCTTTTCCTCCAGACCCATCAGGCTGTAGAAACATAAATTTTCACTTCTGTTCAGAGCCTGGTAAAGCAGTTGAGGGTGGTTTAACTTCCCTTCAGCGTTTTGTTCCGTGGGGAAGTTGAGGAGCGTTGGCTGGGGAAACGCGTGGTTTCAAGGGAGCTGAATGAGGGGAAGCAGCACTTGCACCACCCTTGGAAGAACCCGAATGTTTAGTAGAAACGATGAAAAAGCAGACTGAAATTTGGAAGGATTAGGAAGTATAAGAGCAGCAAAATTAGGATTTCCCACCTTGAGCATGATGTTATAAAGTTGGAAGATGAATTTCAGGAAATTTTTGACCAAGCAGTGTTACGCTGGCTTTTACATAAGCATTGCATGCTAGATATTGGAAAAACTAATTAAAAGGCTTAATAATAAATAGTGGACTGCAGATGAGAGCCCAGCTGAATGAGCTGCAGCCCGTCTTCTTGCTGTTAACTCTTTCTCTACCTGCTTCACAGGTCAATCTGAAGAAGGGAGTGCCTCCAGACAGCAATAATGAAACTTGCACTGCAGGAGCCGGTTCCTTGCTGGTGGAGTTTGGCATCCTTAGCAGGCTGCTCGGCGATTCCACGTTTGAATGGGTGGCCAGGAGAGCTGTCAAAGCGCTCTGGAGTCTCAGGAGCAATAACACCGGACTGCTAGGTAACCTCCTCTGAGGTGATGCTGTATTGACTGGCTCCGTGTTTCAGCCTCCCTCGGTCTCCTAGAGCAGAATGCCATCACGCTCCAGGTTTCTTTCAGGCATCGTGAACTTTGTCAGTCTGCTGCCTCCGTAGCTGTGAAGTCGTGCTCTCCTTGTGTGCTCGTGGTTTCTGTTGACCAAACAGCACCTTGTAATTTTGCAAGAAAAGTGGAGTCTCTGAATGACTTCTTAGGGCACAGGTTTCCAAAGACACATTTTTCGTGAAACTGGGAAGTGAAACTGAAGTTCTTACATTTCTATTAATATAATTTAGATAGGCAGATGACTGAAATTATTTAAAACAACTACGTGTGTGTGCTAGTTCTTGGATGAATGCACTGTAACGCTTTATTTTGATAGCGGTCTTTGCTCATGCCTCCTTAAGACTTTTTGAAGATGGAATATTTCTAAGTTCTGGTTCTTGATTATTTTTCTCAGATGTATTTGGCAACTTTAGACTAAACTTTTTGTCTGTTCTGAAAGGAAATGTTGTGAATATTCAAACTGGCCATTGGGTTGGAAAGCAAAGTGGCTTGGGAGCAGGGTCGGATTCATTCTATGAGTACCTTCTGAAGTCTTACATCCTCTTTGGAGAAAAGGAAGACTTGGAGATGTTCAATGATGCTTATCGGAACATTCAGAACCACTTAAGAAGAGGGTATGTTTTTTCAAATGAGTATCAATTCCCGAAGCAATGAGTACTCCAGCCAGATACGAGAGATTGTATAGTGCTTTGTGTCATGCTCTAGAAAATCTGCCTTCTCTTTTTGTCTGCAAAAAAGAAAATCTAATTTCTGTGGTAGTCACCGTGGAAATAAGTTTTAGTGTTCCCGTCACTCCTTAGTCAACTGATCTGTATGGCATTACTGGTGCAAAGAAGCTAAACTGGTTACTGTCCAAGTTAGTAAACATTAGACTGAGAGACGGCTGTAGAACTGCAAAGGAAGTGTATTCAATTGGCTGGTTCAGTGCTTCTTAAGGCCTGGTCTTACCTAGCATGACTTTTGGGTAGAGATTCTGCTGACATAACTTTAAGATATGATGTACAAACCTTTATGAGTTAATTTTTCTGAGAGCCTGACCGACATTTTGGTTCTTTTCAAGAAGGCTTTGAGCCTAGCACGACAAACGTGTGGCTCGTCCTCTTTGCCCGTGGCAGTGCTGTGAAATGAAACTTGAATTGTGTTCTTCTAAAATGGGGAATATTTACACATGCCTGTTGTTCCTTGGCAGTCGAGAAGCGTGCAACGAAGGTGAAGGTGACCCTCCTTTGTATGTTAACGTAAACATGTTCACAGGACAGCTGATGAACACGTGGATTGACTCTTTGCAAGCCTTTTTTCCTGGACTACAGGTAAACTTTCAGTTAAAGACCAAAGGGCACAGTAGAGGGGTGTCAGAAAGGCTCATCCTAATGACACTATTGGAAGGCTTGGCCTGCTCTCTGCTAGGTTTGAGATATTTCAAATTTTTCTCGTTTAACCTCAGCATTTGTATGCCATGCTGTGGGGCTGAGCTCCACAAAGCTTTTCATAGATTTCATAGATTTCTAGGTTGGAAAAGACCTTAGAGATCATCGAGTCCAACCATCCCTAATCCCCATTAAACCATATCCTCAAGTAGCTCATCCACCCTATTCTTAAACACATCCAGGGATGGGGACTCAACCACCTCCCTGGGCAGCTTATTCCAGTGGCTGACAACCCTTTCAGAGAAGAAATACTTCCTAACATCCAACCTGAATCTCCCCTGACTAAGCTTATGCCCATTTCCTCTTGTTCTATCACCCATCACTAATGTAAAGAGCCCTTCCCCTAACTCCCCACCATCTTCACATTTTGGTGTGAAGGAGTTGATACATTAGATTTTTTTGGGGAGGGGATTGGGGGTTTTTTTGTCTCTCCTTGCGAGGGGAGCGTTTTATTATATGGCATCTTCTTACACAGAGCAGAAAGCAGTTTGCTGGCCTGCAGTATTAAGCGTGTTTATGGCTGTCGTTATGCTCAGGTGTTGATAGGGGATGTGGAAGATGCTATTTGTCTCCATGCTTTTTATTATGCCATATGGAAACGATACGGGGCTCTCCCAGAGAGATACAACTGGCAGCTGCAAGCACCGGATGTTCCCTTTTATCCCCTGAGGCCGGAGTTAGTGGAATCCACATATCTTCTTTATCAGGTACTTGACTTTTCTGAGCTAACTGCTTATGTTTTGGCAAAAATAGTTTTGTTTAGAAAGTTACTTTTACTACCCATAACCTCTAGCCTGCTAAAATGTGGTGCCTCTGGATCTGCCTGTTCTTACACAGAGGTCTCTGTTTAGGCACTAGGTTGTTACACAATGTAGGTGCTGTGTTGTTTGCTTAAAAATAGCCTTTTTTATAAGACAAAAATGAGACAAAACGACCTTTTTAAAAAAAAATAACTGGTAGTTTTTTTACAGGGTAGAGACTTGTGACTTCTTAACAGAAATTGTTGAAATAAATGTAGTAGCTTTCCTTGCTGTATCATCCTAGCACAGTTTCTGACTAGCAGAAGATCCAGTAAACTAAAATGACCTTCTGGCTCAAGAAAGCTATCAAAGAGTTTGAATTTACTACAAGTTTTATTAGGATTTGCACTAAAGTAAATGTGAGGAGCTTGCACAGAGTAATCTAAGTCATGTTCCTATAAAGATAAGTTTACTGTATTAGGGATCTGATACTAGTAGGCCTTTGTTGTAAGTGTTATTTTTACAAGATTTCAAAATTGCTGACTCTGACTCTTGTCTATCTTTCTTACTTAGGCCACAAAGAACCCATTTTACCTTCATGTGGGAATGGATATTCTGCAGAGTTTGGAAAAATACACAAAAGCAAAGTCAGTCTTCAATGTTTATTATCTTCTCTCACTGCTACATACATGTATTTTACTATATAGAATCCAGTCTGCCCAATGTAGGTAAAACAGAAAACCCAACCCTCCATGAGAGCCACAAGTGGTGATTTGTTTATTGAGCAATTATTTCTTTCTCATCTGAAGATGAAATTATAGTCCAGTCACAACTTTATGCCTTCAGAATTTTATAACTACCTTTCAGAATGCATTGTTGGTGATCAGTTGCTGAAAACTGATAAAATTAGCAGGCTTTTTTTTCCCTGTGGATCCTGCAAGAATAGTTAAGGAATATCTGGGGAGTGCTTTGAGATCAGAATGCGTGGGAACTAAACCCAAACTAATCTTAAATCCTGCAGGTGTGGGTATGCCACGTTACACCACGTTGTAGAGAAGACAAAGGAGGATCGGATGGAGAGCTTTTTTCTTAGTGAAACGTGTAAATATTTGTACCTGGTACGTATACGTTCTTCATCTCAAAAATACTCTCTTGCATGTGCTGGGCACAAACGTGGCGCAGCGAGGAGGCACGACGTTGTTGATTAGAAACCATGCTGGGCTCTGGGGAGGAGAGGTGTTCAGGTATCAGGAAATGTGCTGCTCTTTCTTTGACCCTACCCTAATCTTGGAGGTCTGGGCAGCTGCTGGCTGGAGAGGTGGTGGATCTTTTGGGGATGAGCTGGAAAGGAGAGGAAGCAAAGAGTGAAGGAAGCTGCTGCTCAGCTCTGAGCTGAATTGCTGCTGGTAGCTCTTGCCTGCCTCGCAGCAGCCTCCCATTTCTCCTCATCAGGCTTTGGCAGTCGTAGGAGAAAGTGTTTGAGCCAACACTGCTTAAGCTACTGTTCTCCATCTCCTTTAGTGTTGAAAATCAAATAAATCTGTAACTGAGTAGAAACAGTGGGTGCCAGCCTAGAAATAGTATGGCTTATAAGGGCAGTTGGAAGTTGTGTGAATTTTTTCTTTTACTCTCCCCTTTTAACTGTTAAAATAAATCTCTTGCATTAAAACTATTTATTTCCATTTGCTCTAACAGTAGTAACCTGTTCAGCCCTAAAAGGTATGCCTTTGGTGTGATCTTTGAATGCATGAGTGGGTTTTTTTTTTTTGCTTACTTTTTAACTTATTGTTGATGGGACATGAAGAATGTTGCACACATACTATAGATGTCTCTCTCATCTCTTGTTTAGCTGTTTGATGAAGAGAATCCCCTGCATAAATCTGGAAATAAGTATATGTTTACTACTGAGGGACATGTTGTGTCCGTGGATGAACGTTTCCGTAACTCGCTGTGGCAAGACATCCTCCCTGGAGAAGAGGACAGCACAGAAAAAATTAAACCTAATGAATTTAAGGCAGTCAACTTCAGTTCTAATGTAAGGAATACACGGAGTGTTCCTGGTTGTGCTACTGGAGAAGGGATGTATGTTGGACTGGGTGAGGCAGTAGAAAAAGCCATTTGGAAGTGTTCCCTTAGGGCTCTGCAGTGTTTCCTTTGTAAATGTCAAATATCTGAGAAAACTCCCTTGTGAAAAACACTTTCAGTAGTGGAATGGATGGAAGGGATAATGGGAGAGTGATTGTGTTGAAGGTGAAACCTGACCCCTTTTAAGTATTTTGCAGCAATTAGTTTGTTCTTTGTTAATTTATTTCCAATTATTTTTCCCTTCTCCTTTTCTTTGCCCTTAAAATCTTCCAGTGTTGCTGTGATGGGGAAAGAGAAAAGCAGAGGGTCATTTAAACAGAGTTTTTAAAGGGTGACCTTTCTTAGCTACATCACCTGAGTAGAGAGCTGTGGATCCAGTGCCTATCACCACCCAAAACAGATATGTTTTTAATACAGAACAATTTTTTTTAAATCTCTGCTAGTAGGTTCTAGCGTGATTCCTTTCCTTCTCCCCCCAGTCCTGCAGAAAAAGAGCATTATTTAAAAAAAACCCATTCACAGTTGTCATAGTGAAGGAAAGGGTTGAATAACAAGCTGCAGTAGTTGGGGGTGTATTTGAAAGCTTGCAGCTGAGGAACACTTGCTGTTCACTTGTGTGGTTTGTGCTGGAAATTTGCAAAGAGGGAGGGAGAGTGGGGACCAGAAGCGCTTTTGGGCACAGTTGTCTGTCCTGGGAGGCCATCTGTGGTTACTGATGCTGAGATGCCTGCTAGATTACAGAGGGAATGGGATTGCCTGTTTCTGTGTTTGAGTTCCTAACGATGTTCTCGTTTTGTTAACAGTGCAACAGAGTTCCTGATGAGAGGAGGTACTTACTGCCCTTGAAGAGTAACTACATGAGACAGATCGATCGAATGGTGGGCTTGATCTGAATGATTCTTCAGAGTAACTTTTATTGTATGTCAGGAGGAGCATGGGATTTGGCTGTAGACATTCCTCTCCTTCAGCTACACGCCTGCATATGCTGAGTCACTTGGGTACCCCCCGTGCTTGTTAGTTTTCAGTTATGGACATGAAGGGAGATGAAGTTCTCTTACGAGTTCCGTCTTCTGAACTGTGGTAACTCCACGTGCCACCTGAATAGAGATTTCTTGTTTTAAGACTTCCTATGAAAAATGTTGCAAATGAAGGCTGAATATACTTCAAAAAGAAAAAGGAAAAAAAAAAAAAAGGCAAGAAAATTGGCATGTGCCACTTAGCTACCTCTTTGTAGCTGTAGTACAAGTGTCCCTTTAGAAAAGGGTCTAGTATTTAATTTGAAATGATCTTGGGGTTGGGGGAGGAATGGGAAAGTGCAATTTCTTACACCACGTTTAATCATGGAATTTTTCTGACTAGCAATACGCAACCTTATGTACTACTCAGGTAGGAACCCACTGGTAGTGGGTTTTGCTGAAAGAAAAATGCTGTATCTAGAATAGTGTTTTGAAAAGATAACTCCTGATCGTATAAGAAGCTATCAGTATAGTCATGATACCCCTTATATACACAGTTGTATAGAACTGCACGGTCACAAGATCCTGTGGCTCCAGAAACCAGTAATAAAACAAAACAGGTGCCTTTTTTTGTAAGGGAATGGGGGGGAGGGAAAGGGAAATTGTAAAGCCACTCAGCTGTCCAAGCAGCTGACTTTATATAGCTTAGCTGAGCAGAAGTTCCAAAAAGTCTCGGTTTTTACCGTGTATCTAGTGCCTTTTCAGGAGAGATGCTGCTAAGAACTGGTATAACAGTACATGAAGATCAAACTATTTCACATTCCTGACAGCATTAATATGTTAGTGCCTTAAGTATTCTTCACTAGCAGGACAAACTGAGCTTGCTTGGGAAGGTGGATAAAGTATTTCTGAGCAGCTGGTTACAAAATACAGTGGACCCCAAAGTAACTTAAAAAGTAACCGATGTGAGAGGTGACTTTTTTTGTTTGTTTTTCAAAGATACTGGAAGAATATCAACTGCTGTGCCCATCCCAAAGAACACTCGTGGGCTGGATTTATTCTCAGTGTCAGTTCAGTTAGTAACGGGGCTGCCTCTGCGTCCCCCTGGGGATGGGGTTGGCAGGAGGCTGATCCTTCCCCCTGCCACGAGACAGTCGGGTCCGTGCCATCGATGCCCACCGTAGTGCCACACTGCACCTGCAAACTGTGCCTTTTGGGTCCAGCAAGGGATGGTGAAAAAAATGCTGTTTCTTCATCCCACCGCCTTGAAATACAGCTGGGAAACATTTGAGCAATAATTGTGAACTTTCAGGAAGAAAGCAGTTAAATTCAGGCCAGGCTGTTGAGGGATGAAAAAAAGTGAGGCCAAAACAACTTATTCTAAATACAACAGCTGTTTTTTTAAAATTTTTTTCAGTGGCTCCCCTTTGCCTACATGCTTTTTACTTTTGACTACAGTTGGTGTAGTTGAATGTTCCTTGCTGGGTTAATTGTTTTTAAGGTAAGGCTTAAATACAAGGGTAAATGTTATCTGCTGTATTTTCACCTTCTTATAACAACATTGGTTTTCATAAACCTTACGTTGCAACTCAAAACGTTTCTAATAAATATGAAGTTAGTGCTGAAGAGGTTATTGTTTGAATCTTTTTAGCATACAGATGCATCTCAGGGACTTTGGTGTAGAATCTTCTATTCCATGGTATTCTATTCCATGGATCTCTTATTCAGGCAAAAAAAAAGTAATGATCCTGTCTTCTTAGTATTATTGTGTGTATTTTAAGGGGAGGGAGGGTTGGAGGGGAGAGAGGGAAATACGTTTAGATTTCCCAAAATATTGCCATAGAATTGGTTGCCTTGATATTTGAGACAGCTGGTGATTCCAACCCCTGTGAATTGGCTTTGCAAACCTGTTACTGGAATGACTTAGTTGCCTGTTTCAAAGCAAAGCCTAAATTCAAGGTGTTATGATCCAAAGAGGTACTGGGAGAGGTTTGAGGTGTAGCTTCGTCACCAGTGTGCGTTGCCTGGGCGTGCAGGCGTGCTCCAGTTGGCCAAGTGTGAAAAACCAGGGGAGGACGTGGAAAGGCAGCACTTTCTGCGGACCGAGGGAGGCAGAAAGCAAAAACGTTTGGGCTTTCTGAAACGGGGCATCTAGGCCAGACCATTTCATTGTGGCTTTGGAAGGAGAAGCACCTGGTAGGGTGGCAGCCCAACGCTTCACAAGTGGCCGTTGGGAATCACGGCGTGGGAGATGCCAGGACATGCCCACGGTGTGCTGGTGGCTGCGTCTGGGCACGATTCTTCCCTGACCCCCGAGCCTGCCCTCCATACCCTGCAGTTGCCTCTGTGTTTTGTGTCTTCTGAAGCACCCAGACCCTGCTGAGGGTTCCAGCCCAGTGTTAGGCACGGACATCTAGAGTTCTCACCGTGCTTCTCCCTCTTGTGTGCTGCCAGGAGCAGTGAGATGCAGCTGTGGAAGGGGAGCAGAGTGGGCAGGCGTTGCTGCCCGGGGTGCCTCGGACCGTTGGTTCCAGTGCCAAACAGTTCATGGTCAGCTGCCCGTTAGAAACTGCATGGAGGTTTGTGTTGCCAAGGTGATCTGACAGTCATCTTTCCGTAGGAACGATTTTTGTCTACGAGGAGACTGGTGCTGACTACGTGGGGAAGGGCTTTGTGTTCTTTAAGGAACCAGTTTTTCTTCCTCTTTGTTTTAAAAACGCTTTGATACGTTTTTACTCTAACGACAGGGCACATGGCATGCACTAAAATTAAAACTTTTGTGTAAGTCGACGATGTCAAAATGAAACTGATAACACTGCTGGAATAACTTGCTGAAACAGACTTTTGTGTTTCTTGGTATAATGTGCAATATCAAATTTTCCTAATTAAAAATGCAATATGTGCTTAATTGTTGGTTTTTCCATGAAGTGTTTAATTGGGGATGGGAAATTTTGAGGAGGACCAAATGCTCTTTCGTGAAATGTCCTAAATTTTCAAAACTGAGCTTGAATTTTACAGATCTGCATTAAAAAATGGTGTGTTTGACCACTTTCATGTGTGTTTTTCTTATGGTGTAGTTCTTGTAAGGCCGTCATGAAGCTTCAGTCATCTTCTAAATGCAGGGAAAAAGATGAATTTGGGTATGTATACCTGATCTTTGCCATTTCTGACAGGAGACTTCACAGTTGAGGGTGACCTGGGAGTAGGGGTGAGTGAAGGGAAAACATCAGAAGTCTGTGTTTGAGCAGATTTGTGGCTCTGGTTCAAGTTCTCCATGACTTGGCCCATCTGAAGAGCTCAAGACCTTGGACTGCAGTAACAGAAATCCCCAGTGAGTTCTCTGGTCCTGTTGTAGGTGTCCATGGCAGTCTCGTGTGTGAAGAACACAAATCTCTGTGCCCCAGGGAGCATGGGCTGGGAATTGTTTGGGTTTTTTTACGAGCCAGCCTTAGTCATGAGCTTCACTGCCAAGAGCATCGCTGTCTGTTACAGCAGATACCACCTTACTCCGCTTTCCTGGAGGCTGGGCATGCTGCTGGGTGTTCTGGGGCGCAAGGAAGAGATTGCCTCAACCAGAACTTACCAGTTCTTTGTCTCCAAGGATAACTTGGCTCTTTGCCTTACACCAGGTTAGCTCGGGAACGCATGATTGAGGTGTGCAAGAAATAGCTTTTATTTTCCTGGGGAAAATGAGACTTCTCAACCATATCCTTGCAATAGCACATGAAATAAGGCAGTGGTTTGGAGAAGGGATTGCTTTCTGGTGAGGGCTTTCTTGCTAGCTTCATCTGCCTTGATAACTAGACATGAGATACCCTCTTATGTGTACTGGATTTTCATCTAATTAGAAGAAGGGATGGCTGCTTACTGCAGGAAAATAAAAAATCCCACTCTGCCTCCAAAACAAAAAGCTTTCTTTCTTCTGCCCCCATTCCCCTTGCATTTTCCCTGTGTAATGATTCGAGGGGCAGCCTGTGCTGAAAGCAGGGATTTGATGTGGAATGAAGGAATGGAGCGTGGTGGCATCAAGCTGGTGGCCTGGTGAGCAGGTAGCTGAGTCTGAGTAAGTACTGACCTACTCGCTGGTGTTTCCTAATACCGTGTTCTCCACGTTGGTCCTTGAGGAACCTAGTGCAGGTGGAAATTCTGCACCCAGAACCTTGATGGGCTCCTTCCAGTCCAAGATATCCCAGGATATCCATCCCAGGATAATTGCACCCTGGGAAATAGCTCATGCTGTGTTTAAAACTAGAAGAACGTGGACGCAAGTTGTCTGACCAGCACTTTGATGGTTTTTCCCTTTTTTTTTTTTTCCCCCCTTCTCCTGGATTTGTTTTCTCTTTGATTGGCATTATCTCTTCCGTTGTTTTCTGTTTTGTAGTCCTGATCCAAAGGCCATTGAAGCTGACCACGGTGCTTTCTGTTGTGACTGAACTCCAAGTTACAAGGAAACATCTACTGAACATGGGCGACTGGATTTTTGTAATGTTTTAAAGTTCCTCTGAATTTTTGGATGATGAGATTTTTACCCATCTGATGCTACTCCTGCTGGATTCAGACGTCTAAGTCTCAGTTCTAAAGTAAGAGTAAGTGGGCTGAAATTCTGATTTTGGGGAAAGAAACGGAGCTCTACCGTTTTTGCTGTGGTTGCACGTTTACTAGTGGTGTCACTGCCCCGAGCTGCTATTTACTGTCTTTCCTGATCTTGTCATCCTTCCCTGTCCTCCGTCAGACGGTTGGTTGGTCAACGTGTTACAGCTCTGAAGTGGGATGGAGGGTTTTGATTGCAGCTTCTCCGAAGTCCACGTTTAGGAAAATATCTCAGAAAAAACATTCTTCCCATTCCTGGATTTCTGGCAGATTTGAGTACAGTAAAATCGTACGTGATAAAAGATCTAAAGTTCAGAAGTGTGCGAGAGAACTTGGGGTTTTTTAGGGTATAACGCATCAGGCTAACTGGTGTTACAGCTAAAAAGGCTCCTGGTAGCTGTGGACAGAGGTCTTGGCGTGGGTTGCTGTGCGCCTGGTGGCCACGCTGTAGGTCTGGTCTGCTTCCACCAGAGACCACTCTTGTGCCACTGCTGGAAGGTTTCTGCCTGTTGCGCAGCAGCCACGTCTCGAAGGTGGAGTGTTGGAAAATGCAGTTTTACAGCTCCGGGCAGCTTCTCCTTTGGGAGAGCTGCAAAGAGAGGAGGACAGATGAGGGGTGTTGTGCTGCCAGCAGCTCGTCCCCCCGCGGATCCCTCCCCGGGCGTGCGGAAAAGTCGTCCCTTCTGGGTCCGACGGACCTTCACCTTGTCCTTGCTTGAAACTGCTTTTAGAGAGAAATTTTGTTTCACCACTCCTGTCGTTTTCTCACCTAAAAGAGATCAGCAAGTGTTTGCTGAAGGCCACTTTGTGCTGCTTCTGCCTTGTTTGTCCCCAACTTAACCTGTGCTGATGGAGAAGGCCGTTTGATAGGTAAGATCATATTGAAAAGCATCTTTTTTCTCCCCAAAAAAGATAATGCAATTTCTGTTGCCTTAAATTTTGCGTGGCTATAGAAGATGACAGCCTGGGAGAGCTGCTGGAGCCTCCTGAGCACAACGTGGTGTTCAGCAACAAGAGCTGGTTGCTCCTGTTTTCCAGGAGGAGATGGCAGGTTTGATTCTTAAAGTAGTACCTCCATGAAGTTCTGTGAAGTCGTTTTTTATTTAGATAGCGCTAATAAGGGTGGAAAACCAGCATGCCCCAGCCTGTAACTGGTGAGGATGCACCAGTCTCCTGGGAGCTGCCCACATCCCAGGCAGGAATGCTACCGCTGGCACTGGGAGACGGACCCGGGGTAGGAGCTGCTGATGGGTGAACCAGGAGAGCTGGGACCGTCCACGATCCATGCTTTTTGATCAGGTGTGGGTTTACTGGGTCAAGGAAGGAGCTGGAGGGGGTTTAGACCTTTCTTACTCCCTATCCATCTCTCTTCCCGCCCGGAGAGGCAGCTCTGCCCGGCTCAGTGTCAGCATTCATCAAGTGGATACTTAAATTCAAATTATTTGGAATGAAAAATACATGGAAAGAAGGTTCCGGAGCTCGCTGTGGCTGGGCACCGCGGTCCCGTCTCCGTGAGGAGCCGTTGGTGGGGCCGGGAGCACCCCAGGAGCCCCTGCCCCGGGGAGAGCGGGGCCGGTGCTGCGGGCACCCTGGGCAAACCTCTCCTCCCAGGGTGCTCCTGCACGTTTTTGGGGGCAGGTCACACAGTGCGGCGGCGTTCGCATGCCCGAGGCGGGCGCTCTGAAACGTGAAAAGCCAGATTAGAAACATGAGGGGGGAAAAAAATAAGAATTTTACTTTATTAATATTTTTGAATAATTGAAATTACTTGTCCTGTAAGGCCCAGAGGCTTTTGCAATAATGGCAATCTGCATACTATTAATTTTTTATAATGTTCATTTGGTGGAATAAGTAGTTCTTAACATTAATAGCTCTTGAAAAGTACCATGAATCAATTATCTTCATCACGCAGCGGCAGCGCTAGCGATCTGGCGTTAGGTGGTTTTGTCAAGGAGCTGTCTTTCGTCAACTTCAGATGAAATACAAAATTCCGTTTTGAAAAAAAATATTGCTTTTTCCTCCCCTTTTACAGAGGAGATTGATTTTTAAAGCAGCCTTCAGGAGGAAAAATTAACTCTAAAAGGAGTTTTTAACTAAGCATTTTAATAGAACAAATATCCCCTTGCTCTCGGATGCTGCTTAATGAAAAAACAAATTATGCAGTAGCTACAGATATTTATTTTTTTTTTTTGGCAAATGATTACTCCTCCTTTCCTTTGGCTTCCATAGCCGCAGTGAGTGCAGCACTGGTACGCCACAGCAGAGCCTGGATCTGCATTTTATGCACATCAACAGGCTTTTTGCCATTTTAATGTGCTGTCATTAAGCAGCGTGGTACTTTGCAGGCTGTAGTAAGAATAATTAGTCCATAATTCAGTGAAAGATAGAATCAACAAAGTTGGGATTGGGTTTTCCTTTTTTCCCCTTTCTTTCTCTTTTTTCCCCTTTCTTTCTCTTTTTTCCCCTTTCTTTCTCTTTTTCCCCTTTCTTTCTCTTTTTCCCCCTTTCTTTCTCTTTTTCCCCCTTTCTTTCTCTTTTCCCCCTTTCTTTCTCTTTTCCCCCTTTCTTTCTCTTTTTCCCCTTTCTTTCTTTCTTTTCCCCCTTTCTTTCTTTCTTTTCCCCCTCTCTTTCTTTCTTTTCCCCCTCTCTTTCTTTCTTTTCCCCCTCTCTTTCTTTCTTTTCCCCCTCTCTTTCTTTCTTTTCCCCCCTCTCTTTCTCTTTTTCCCCCTTTCTTTCTCTTTTTCCCCCTTTCTTTCTCTTTTTCCCCCTTTCTTTCTCTTTTTCCCCCTTTCTTTCTCTTTTTCCCCCTTTCTTTCTCATTTTCCCCCCCCTTTCTTTCTCTTTTTCCACCCCCCCTTTCTTTCTCTTTTTCCCCCCCTTTCTTTCTCTTTTTTCCCCCCTTTCTTTCTCTTTTTTCCCCCCTTTTCTCTTTTTTCCCCCCTTTTCTCTTTTTTCCCCCCTTTCTTTCTCTTTTTTCCCCCCTTTCTTTCTCTTTTTTCCCCCCTTTCTTTCTCTTTTTTCCCCCCTTTCTTTCTCTTTTTCCCCCCTTTTCTCTTTTTCCCCCCTTTTCTCTTTTTCCCCCCTTTCTTCTCTTTTTCCCCCCCTTTCTTTCTCTTTTTTCCCCCCCTTTCTTTCTCTTTTTCCCCCCCTTTCTTTCTCTTTTTCCCCCCCTTTCTTTCTCTTTTTTCCCCCCCCTTTCTTTCTCTTTTTTCCCCCCCTTTCTTTCTCTTTTTTCCCCCCTTTTCTCTTTTTTCCCCCCTTTTCTCTTTTTTCCCCCCTTTTCTCTTTTTTCCCCCCTTTTCTCTTTTTTCCCCCCTTTTCTCTTTTTTCCCCCTTTCTTTCTCTTTTTTTTCCCCCTTTCTTTCTCTTTTTTTTCCCCCTTTCTTTCTCTTTTTTTCCCTCTTTCTTTCTCTTTTTTTTTCCCTTTCTTTCCATTTTTTCCACTGTATAAGCCCCAGGCAGTGCATTTTGCACCCAATTGCACAATGATTGGAGTCTGACAGGCTGAAGTCCTTTGCTGCCCGCTGGGGCAGAGCAGGTTGCATGATATTATGCAAAGCTGTGATAATAGCCAGTGACAATTCCATGGCAGTTTTGTGCTCGCTGGGTCACTGGGGTTGGGCAGCTGCTCTCCCAGATAGCGAGGGATGGAGGTGCTAGCTGGAACACACTGGAAATGGGAAGCTTTAGTGTTACCACTTGCAGAGTGGGACGTGTGGCCGTGCCCCCCTCCTGTCCGTCCGCAGCTCCAGGCGTTTCTCGGGCTGCGTGGGAGCGATGTGCTGATCACTGCTCCCCACCATCCACAGCCAGTGGGCACTGACCTGCAAAAAAAACCCAGAGAAAAACTCCTTAAGGACACAGGAATTGATGCTTTTCGTTTCAAATGGGTGAAATTCCTGAAAATTAAATGGTATGGATGCGATTGTGCCTTGGAGTAGATGGAAGGTTCTCTCTGCTGCTTCTCTCACAGCTTGGCTTTCAGCTTCATCGTCCTTGTCCGCGGGGAGCTGGAAGGGCAGCCTTCCCAAAACCGCTCCTCAGACCTCAGCCGCTGCCAAACCCACGTGCAGCTCAAACTGTAGCAGCGTCCCAGTCTTTGATGAGAAGAAACCTTGGATAATACCAGTCCGGTCCGACCCTTGGTACCTGTCATCAGCCGGTGGGAGCAGGACACGGGGCGCCTTCATCAAACACTGACAAACTGGGGGCTGGAAACGCTCATCGATGTGAAAAATTCATTAGAAAATTTGAGTGAGTGCACGTCCCTTTTCTTCCTCTTGTGCTCCTGAGAAGATGATGCAAAAGAAGGTTTAAAATCCAGTGTGTGCAGCTGGGAGATCCCATGGGGCTGAACTTCCCGGAGCAAATCGATGGCATGAGTTAGGTCGGTTCTTTGCATGGATGCTTTGCACCTTCCTCCTCCTCTTTGGGCACAAGCACAGGTTGCCCGGAAAGGCTGTCAAGGCTCCATTGGTGGGGATGCTCAGAAGCATCTGGGCACGGTCCTGGGCAACCAGCTCTGAGTGGCCTTGCTTGAGCAGGGGAGCCCCAGAGGTGCCACCAGCCTTGGGCAGCCTGGGGGCTCTGTGGTGGGCACGCAGTGTGGGCACACAGGCTGTGCAGGAGGGCTTGGAGCTCAGCCTGGTGGTCTCCTCAGATGTGGGGTCAGCCCCAGGCACTGCAGCAGGACTGCAGCCCTCTGCATCCTTCAAAACCTGCTTTAATTGCAGAGATTGGCATAGTGGGTGTTGTGGCTCGGCAGCTGCTGTAAAGCAGCTCCTGATGGAGGATGCTCTGATAAGGTTAATGACTCCTCAGCTCCTGAAATGGCTCTGAAAACATCCTGAAATCTCAGCATCTGGTGCTGGTTGAAAACGTGCGATAAGGAGAAAGAAAGGAGGTCTGATGTTCATTCTGAGATGGCAGATCCTGTAGGAATGGAGGTCACCGTGATGTAAAAAAAGCTATAGGGTCCCCTGTGTTTTGGTGTGGTCTTGGTTTACCCGTTATCCACGGCTGCCTTCATCCTGGGGATGTGTTTGCACTGAGACATGGCACACAGGGGCAAAGCAAGGATGGGACCGTGGAGATGGTAACAGTTAAAGCTTCAGAAGTGAAAACACCATTAAAAATGCATTATTCATAGTGTGAAAAATGCAGCCTTTGGCTTCTGTTGACACACGGTTATCAGGTTCGGAGGATTCCTGCACCTGAATTTGTCTTGCTACTGGCACCACACAAACGAGCCCCAGAACTTTTTGAGCCAAGGAAGTGGTTTAGTAACCAGCACGATGGTGAAGATGAGCGGAGGGGCCGTGTCCGTTGGCACACGCTGGCCCCGAGACCACCCACCGGCCGTTTCAGGGTGACCTGTGCTGTAATGGGATCCTGACCATCCCCAACCCAATGTCTGGGTGCATGTTGATTTTTTTCTGCCCGTGAGCAAAACAAGTGGAGTTTGGGTTTGTCAGCTGAGCCGTCCCTGTTGGTCCGCTGTGGGTGATGCGAGACCTTTGTGCCATGGCAGAGGTGTGATGTCACACCCACGTCACACGTCCCGCTCGCTGCCGGAGCTGGGGCTTTGCCTTCTCCTCCCAGCTCCCCCCAAACCATGTCTTGGGGAGGAAAAGCGTGCTCAGGCCATCCTTTCCCTTTCTTTTTTCCATGGTCTCTCTAGCTTAACACCGGAAAGATTTCTCCTCAGCGAGTGAGGAATGTTTCAGTTTGGTGATTAATTAGTATTGCTATTAATACAAGATGCGATTCCATTAGATTAATCTATCTTATTGGTCAGGCTTTAATTAATTAGGTAATAAAAGCATCCCTAAAAAAAAAAGTCTTCAACACTGGTTAATGAAACCCATGGATCTACTTATCAAGAATTAAAACCTTTCTCCCTTTAATATTTTTCTGCATTATTAAACCCTGCTCGGTGTCTTTGTATGGTTTGTCCCATCAATAATGAGTCTTATTTCTGAATTGCTTTGTGTGAGCCAAGAAATCTAATATTATCTAATTAGGGACAACTCTTCCTGCATAATAAATACAGGAGCAGCGAAATCAATTTGTTCCAGGCGTTTTGTATTATTATTAAAAAAATCCAGTCCGTTACACTGTATACCAGTTTTCATATTAAAAAAAAAAAAATATCTTCTCTGCAGATGAAGAGCTGGTCCTGTCCTTGGGGCTGGGCACAAAAAAGATGTAGTTTTGAAGAATTTGCACAGTCTGAATGCATCCAGCCCTCCCCCCTCCCATGTATTCCGGTGTGTAATTATTTTGGTCCCAGCTGGGGCTGGGGTCCCAGCAGGTTCTGAACAGGTCGGTGCTGGATGTGTGTGATGGGAGGGATGCGATTAAAACAAATCTCTGCTTTGTTTTCCCCGAGTGCTTTCGTGACTCTTCCTCCTGCCTGGGGCCAGGGATTGCACGGGGATTTGCTGCCATAAACGTTCAGCGAATTCATTGCAGAAGCAGTTTTGAGGCTTTAATGCTGAAAGAATCCAGAGGGTCCAGGGACTGACCACCGCGCTCCGGCTCCCAGCTGAAACCAGGAGCTTGTTTTCCCTGGGAACAGAGGGGACAGGGCAGGTAAGTGCTGCAGGAGACTCCCTGGGTTAAGCCCATGGTTTTGAGAAAAGGAGGAGGCTCTAATCTCTGTTTAAAAGATAATTAAAAACGTGTAAGTGGATGCAACGTGAAAACAAAATTTAGATAAACAGAGAGAGAAAACAAGACAACTAGGACCACCAGTTCTAATGGCAATTTGTGATGGAAAAATGACATTAATGGTGTGATTAACGCCAGCGATTGCCAGCAGACGCAGGATCCCTCCTCGCCCCGTGTCGCCACGGACAGATGTGTCAAACCTTGGAGCTCAGGTAGGAACACTTGGAGAGGGGAGAACTGCAGCGTTTATCACTGTGCTTCCGAGAGGAGATGGCTTTTCTGAGCAGTAACAAGAAAATATTTATCTTCCATCAGTGCTGCGGTTTGTCGTATGGTGGTCTGAGCAAAATAATCTGCATGAGACCGTGCATAAAGTTTTACAAACTGCATCCCCCTTTGCTGTCAGCAGGTGTTTCTGCTGTTGACTTTACCAGGTCCTGGGCTTGGCTATGTGAAAGGAAAATATTGTAGGAAATAAAAAAGTAATAATCAAGTCATTAGGCAGCTTGACATTTATTTCTGAGTAATTATCTTTGGCGAGAGCCTTCTTAGTTTTAAAATAAAGGTAAGTGACTGTAAAATAACAATTAAACCTCTCAACATTGTATAAATTATTGTAATTTTGTCACCAGTTATCACAGGACCTCAAAAGAAACAAACTGCTATAGCTGGGTAAGCTGCTCCGTGGTGTAAAATTGCCGTAGTAATGCTCCAACTCTCAGATGGTTATCGTCACTGATCCAGTGTTTTTTACTCAGAAACCCAGATTCATTAAGAAATGGATAAAAAAAACCCAGAGAAATAACAGATGCACATTTAAGGCTTCTGAAAACTGTGATTTGTGGTGCTCCTGCAGCACCGTGACTTTCCCAGGCGTGTTGGGAAGGCGGCGAGCGCGAAGCGGCGCAAACGCAGAATTGCACCGCGGGAAAACACGGGTTTTGTCCCTTGGGAATGGGGGAACGAACTGAGCTGAAGCCCAGAAGGAAAATGTCCTGCCTGTAGAGACACCGCCTTGGCCGTTGTAACGTGGCACTAACGGGCACCATGCACTAGCGGTGCCCTGGAATTAAAATTTCCTGCTCAGGAAGTTTGAGGCTCGTGCTGCTGAAAAAGTGATCACGAAGCAATTACCTGGTGGTAAAGCTGTGGGGTTTTAACCGATGCTGGAGGTTGTGTGCAGTTGCCTTTTTAATGTAGAGGTTATGGGTTTTGAACGCTACTCTAAGGCTTACCCTCAGATTAAGGGCTCCTTTGAGGTCTGTGCCAGGAGGTTGAAGGGACCTCGAAGATCATCCAGTTCCACCTCCCCTGCCACGGGCAGGGACACCCTCCACTACACCAGGTTGCTCAAAGCCTCATCCAACCTGGCCTTGAACACTTCCAGGGATGGGGCAGCCACAGCTTCTCTGGGCAACCTGTGCCAGTGCCTCACCACCCTCAGAGGGAAGAATTTCTTTTTTATATCCCATCGAAATCTCCCCTCTTTCAGTTTAAATCCATTGCCCCTTGTCCTGTCACTACACACCCTTGTAAAAAGCCCCTCTCCAGCTTCCCTGTAGCCCCTTTAGGCACTGGCAGGCTGCAATAAGATCACCCCGGAGCCTTCTCTTCTCCAGGCTGAACAGCCCCAACTCTCTCAGCCTGTCTCCATAGCAGAGGTGCTCCAGCCCTCGGATCATCTCCGTGGCCTCCTCTGGCCCCGCTCCAGCAGCTCCATGTCCTTCTTGTGCTGGGGACTCCAGAGAGTCTTAGTGATACTTGTCTTGGTCGAAAAGAAAAGATTGTTTTATATTTCCAGCTACCGTCGTTGAGCAGAAGGAAGAATCAAGACCCCTGTGGAGACACGGATCCCTGCTGGAGACTGGGTGGCCTCTGGCTCCTCCGGCCACCTTGTCAGCTCTTGGTCCCTGGAAGGAGGTTTAATTTCCAGCTCTGCAGCCACTTTCCCTTCCTGAATCGCACCAAATATCTCACACTTACTGTCCGTTCTTGGGCTTTTCATCGTTTGCGCCCTAAATATCAACTACAGCCTACAAGCAGAGTGGTTTATTTTCTCGGGAGGTAAGTGAAGAGGCTTTAGGGATAAGCTTGTGCCTCTTTACACATTGTGTTTACTGGTGCTGATGGGGAAATGCTGGTTTTGGAGGACCTCTGCCAGTCTCTCTGCTGGTGGGCATGCCACAACCGAGGGAAACTGGAGAAAATGTCAGTGGGACCCACTGCTTTTCACTCAAACCTTGAAAAAAAGAACGAAAAACCTGATGACAAGGAATTGTTTTCAGTGGCACTAAATGACATTGTACACAAACAGATGAGAATGGCCTTCGGAGTAAATACTCGACAGCAATTTAATTTTAAATCTGTTGATGTGAAATCCTTTTTGAACAGGGGGGCGAGCTGTAATCCCTCGCAGTGTAATGCTCTGACTCGTGTCGAACCACAGTTGCATTGTTTTTTCTGTTTTCCTGGGAGTGAGGCTTTGGGGTCTGATCTGATTTTTTTTTTTTGGCTACAGGCAGCGCCAGCCCGTGTCTGGTTTACAGCTTCCCCGTTGCAACTTGCAGGCTATCGCAGCAGTGAGCTCGCCGCTATAATTACAATGTGTAATTTATCTTTGGTTCTCAGCTTCTCCAGCCTAATTTCCTGGAGGGATAACTCAAGTGATAATGAATGCATGGTTATGAAAGTCGCATTGCCTTGTAATAACAGTAAAAATGGAAGGCAAATTAAACAAAAACGCATTAGGGCACGTTATAGCGAGACAGAGCGGTGTTCACCTCGGCTGTGGCTGCGGTTTGGGGTGAGCTGCCGTGGTGGAACCACACCAGCTCTGGTCTGGGAGCAGCTGGGACAGTGGAGGGGATCCCCTCCAAAAGCCCCGGCTGCCGGGCTCGGGAGCCCACCCGGCAATCGGGATAGCTGCAGGAGAGAGGTGATCCTGGGGCTGGGACTCGGTATGGGGGATGTGGGGGGATATATTTATATAAAAGGCAGCAATCAGCAAAGCTGCTCTACTCACAAACAGGGCAATTTGTGCAAACCCTGGTTTGTAAGAGCCGTGGGGTTGAACACAACGAGCTCCAACCTGATCAGCTTCAGTGCAAGCCCTGAGCCAGGTCTGTGCGAGCTGCTCAGCCCGGATTTACGAAAGCTTTGACTGGAAATCGCTCAAAAAGAAAAGAGGGTGGAAAAAAGGGAAGATAGAAGCAGGGGAGAAGGGTGAAAAGGAGTTTAGGTTTTATTTTCTTGCAGAGGCTGCACCTGTGGCAGTGCTGCTGCGGGGTGTCCCAGGGCAGTGGCAGCGCTGTGCTCCTGCTGCTGTCACCCCCTCCAGCCCCCCGCCACCTTGGCATGTCCACAGGGGTCGGTGCCATCTGGGAGCTCTGTGCTTCTTGCAGGAGCTGGTACTCTGCTCCGTGCTTTAAACGGTGCGTATGGCCATTATACACCTGTTTGGGGAAACGTGGTGCTATCTAAGCCCGTCAGCGGACTGGTCAGGAGCATCTTTCCCAGCTACAGCCAGAGCATCGGTCCCTGGAGGGGAAGGGAGCTGTATTTTTAAAGCAAATAATAGCTTTTGCTTTAAAAATACAGATTATTAGCCTTGCTGGCGTGCTGTGCGTACCGGACACGACGCAGAGCTGGATTTCTCGCCACCGTTGCGGCAGAGCTTTGGCTGATGTGGGTGGTGTGTGGTGCCAGGGGGGTCGTGGCAGCCCTGCAGCCTGGGCAGACCCCGGCAGAGCAGGTGCTGTGAGAGGGCACCAACGCTCTGATACATTGAACTCGGAAGATATTGAAAGGATATCTTCCTTTTGCCTAAAGGAGTGGTGAACTTTGCATAATATTGACTTTAAAAGGTTTTTTTTAATTGAGCAGAAATAAATACCTGATATTATTTTTTGTTTTATTCTTCTGGTCATGCATAAAAACCCAAAATGGTGTTGAGACTATAATGACCAATATACGTTGATGTTCTCTTCCATTAAAGACCATGAAGAAACGTGATGATTCACACGGAAGATGGGATTTCTGCCCTACTATTCCCCTATCTCTATGCCTATATTTAATCCCATAACTCTGGAAAGAAAAACTCCTGACCTATCAGTTGTATTTCCTGCAAATTGAAGGTGTTGCGAAATCGTGGGATTATAGGTGAGCACAAAGCTGGACTTGCCATGTGGGATATCTCCATGTGAACGGCAGCAAGAAGAGCCATCTCCCACCAGAGCCTTGGCCATATTTCCTGGTGGAAACCAGTGCAATTAACTTATGCACCGCTGGAGCTTCACATGTGAAAGGTAAGATCTGGAGTGCTGTAAATCCGAGTGGAAACATCACCCCGTGCTTCCTAAGCAGAGTGTGCCCAGTATATAACTGTCATTTCCTCGTTTAACTGGTGTTAAAATTAAGTGCTGGCTGGAATTGGTGGTACGTGAAGGGAGACCTTGTCGTTAAGGTTGAGCTGGAGCCTTGGTGCTTTACACAAATTAATTGAGCTGAGAGCCCTCGAAGGAAACAAAGACGTAATTAACAACTTCTGTATCGCTTTTAATAGCTTAAAAAGAAAACTAAACTGGGATGTTTGAGGCTTTGGGCAACCTGGTGTAGTGGAGGATGTCCCTGCCCATGGCAGGGGGGTTGGAACTAGATGATCTTTAAGGTCCCTTCCAACCCAAACCATTCTATGATTCTATGTTTTCTAAACCAGGATGTTTTCTAGGCGTAGCTGAGACTGGCAGCATGGCTCTGTGAAGTGCCCCCCCCTCTGCTGTCCCTGCCCCCCCTCTGCTGCCCGTGCCCTCGCTCTGCTGCCCGCCGTACCGGGATGGCCAAGGCTCGGTGCTGGCAGGCTGGGCATGGTTAGAGGGAAAACATTTTGTTTTCAGCGGCCACTTTGGGCTGTGTTGAACGTGGAGGTTGTGCTTCAGCTCCCGGGCTGGTGTGGGGCAGGGGGCACTGGGCAGCACTGGGGGTCCAAGCCTTAGAGCAGTTATTTTGATCGTTGCTGGCAGGGTGTTGATCCGTCTGCAGGGACTCCTCAATGTGGAGTGTTCCTCTTCCAGTGATGTTTTCATATCATGAATATTGAAGAATTGAGTCCAACCAGACCTTAAATGCCGTCCCCCAGGCCCAGCACGGTCCCCTGTCACCACCAGTTAAAAACATCCTCCACGAGGGAATATCCAGAGACTTGGGGGTGCAAAATTACAGCGTAAGCTTTAGGAAAAGGGGTATAAAATCCTGAGATAAGATATGTTTCCAAGTTAGGGCTTTGCACAAAGTCTTCTGATACCAACAAAAGCATTCCCTGTGTGTTTTGTAGGTGTTGGGTCCACCAGGCCATCTCCCTGGCACTGGGTGCAGAGGTGTCTGCTCTGCATGGGGCCCCAGAGCCTCAGGGTCATTACAGGATCTTCGTTAATTTTATTCATCTCACCTGTATTTAATTTCCCTAACTTCTGAAAACATCCATGGGTTTAACAGCTTTTCTCACCACTTGGTCTCGAGTTGGGACCAGGGATGCAGGAGGGTGGGAGTCATCCCTGAGAGCCCCCACGCTCTGCCCCGTGTCACCAGCATCGCTGGGGAATCACCAAGTGCCATGTTGCATGGTGGCATCTAGTGAAAGTTGTCTTCTGCTTGGCAAGATCTTGTTTCTCTTGATGATTTCGATGGCAAAAAAAACGACCTTGACTTCGATATCTTCAACTTGCTTTTAAAGGAGGGGGAGTATCTCTGGCTGCGTCCTGGCCCCACTGGGTGATACTGGTGTAAATGACAAGTTGGCTCCCTGAGCCCAGCTCTCTGTTACTTTTTTCATTTATTCAGTCTGTAAACCCGCCCGTGTTTTTGCTAGGCAGAGTTAAAATGTTGTTTTGCCTCTTAGGACAGATGGCAACAGAAGATGCAGGAAAGCTTTTTGAAGAAATAACAAATTTGGAGAAAGCCAAGGAGGTACGAAATTATTCTCGAGCTCTAATTATTCCAGGGAATGAAAAAACAGCCGTCTTGAACTTGCCTTCTCAGGGTTATATTAATATGAGGCGTTTAATCATTAGGGAGATGGAATTAGTTCACCTAGATTGATCTCTAAGCTGAACTGGAAAGTTGGACAACATAATCATTTCATAAACTTCCTTAGAATAATAATTTTCCTGAACAATTATGGTGAAGGACATCAGCTGGTAACCTTGTGGGGCTCTGATGCCCACTCGTACTGCAGCTGAGCAGCAAGATGGAAAAGTGTTGCTGTTGTTTTTTAGAAATGAGAGTGGGAACGTTTTGTTCTCAATGCACACGTGCACAGCTGTGGATGTGGAGGTGGCTCTCAGACCTCATGGGAAGGTCTCCAAGATCTTCAGTGTTTCTGCTTTTTTTTTTTTCTCCAATGGAAAGGTTTGATTTGGAAATATTTAAGGAAAGTGTCTTTCTCCTCCCAATTTTCCACTGTAATTTTAGCAGCTCCTGTTCAGTTTTTACACTTGGGTGCAGACAGGTAGAACTGTCAGAATTTTCTGCAGGGTGGAAAGAACACAATAATAATTTATAAAAAATTTTGCAGGTATTTACACTAGTAAGAGGAATGTGATTCCCAACTAATCATCAGAAGGTCTTCACAGGAGGTCAGGACATTTACTTCTGGCTTCTCTTATCTCCACGGGACTTTACTGTCAGTCCAGCGTGGAGATGGTCCTCGGTCAGGGTTTGAGCCTGCAGGTGAAACGTGCTCAGGGGTGTGAGGGCATTGCACGAGGTGAAATGAAAGGTCTTGACCTTGTTTGTGCCATCAGACTGGATTAGACCAAATGCATTCTCGTTTTCATAAAGCCTTTTCAGGTCAGAGGATAAAAAGATGTTGTATAGCTGCACATCATCGCTGCTGCTCATTGTTAGCCATGTGATATAGGTAGATGTGGTTGGGCTCTGTTTTTCCCTCACCTGAAGTTTATGGAATATTGGTCTGGGCATGGTGGGATTTCAGTGAACAATTTGCCTTTCGCTGCATTTAGTGTTTGAAATTAAAAATTATCTATGAGTCAAATCTGGTGGGTATGAAGCTGGTGCAGAAGCCTCGCTGGCAAGGAAACGGAGCATAATTCAGGATTTACCTAACCTGTGTGCACTGTGGATCAGCAGAGGACTTCCAGTCTGAACTGGGAGCCAACCAGGTTGATTGTGGTCGGTTAGGGGCACAGCCAGTTGATTATCTAACTTATATTTTTAAGTGTTTTTCAAACTTTTCAAGCGGGGTTTGTCATGAAAGTTTAGTATAAGAGAAAAAAAAATCATGTATAACATAAGAAATGACTTAAGGATTTTTTTTTTTTTTAAAATCATGTATAACATGAGAAATGATTTAAAGATTTTAAAAAAAAAAGAGTGTAGAAGAATCCAAACCAGTGTCTGAAAATACCAGAGACTGTTGCTACCTCTACGTCCTTTCAGGAGTGAAGATCAGCTGCATAATCTGACACTCCGAAACAGTTGTATTGCCAGAGTTAGCAGGGGACCAGGGGAAACTGGGATGTTTTATAGTTTAACTGCCTGCACAAAGGGCCAGGACGAGTGTCTGGAGGACGCAGCCCCAGCGAGCGTTTCGGGGGGATGCGCCGGTGGCAGAGCTTTGTGCAGGAAACAAAGCGGGTCTGTAGCTGGCTGCTGCCAGATGACTCACAATAATGACAGTGTTAGCAGTAAACAGTTCTAATTTATACAGGTGACATTTAAAATGCAAATCAGACCTTAAGATAATTGCTGGAAATAAGGAAGCCTCTGTTGGTTTAGGGAATATTTCCAGTTTCTATGGAAATTATTTATAATGCAGTGAGATCAATGAAGGAGCTCGTGTCTTGGAAGACTTGGCTGGAGTCGCTCCTTGGTGGCATCAAAAGACTTGTTTAAGGTGAGCGCATGGGGACGGGAGCTTGTGGCCAAGGTAATATTCTGGGGAAAAAAAAGCACTCAAATCTGTTGAAAAAGGTAATTTTTTCTCAATATTGGAAATGCAGGTGGACTGAAATTAGATGATATTACCACAAACGTGTGTGTCTAACTCCACGTTGCACATCTGCTTTCAAATTTAGGGATTATTTTTAATTTTTCTGTGTCTTTCGCACATGCTGTTGTAGGAGAGAGGGCTGAAGACTACAATGGCCTTTTGTTGACCAGTACTGGAGGTTATGGTGTGGTGAACTACCTGGTGGATCCACAGCTTGCTTTTGCAGGGGCTGTGAAACACAGCTTAAGGAAACCACCCTTCTGGGGGATTCGCTGCTGTTGAGAAGCAGCTCCATGGGAGGGCTGTGGGGCTCTGATCGAGCAGACCCAGGTCCCTAAAACACAGATGGTCCTAAAACTGCCTGCTGGGGCGGGCGTTCACAGCGGCTGCGCTGAGCGCTGCGTTTCTTCTTGCTCGTGTCAACTGGAGGGTCCAAAGCAGCGGGATGGGAGCACTGGGATGGGAGCAGCGGGACGGATGCTGCTCACTCCAGCAACCTTGTGTTTGGTCTCCTGCAGTGACCTGTGTCTTCCCTCTTCTGAAGCCTGGGCGTGCAAGCAAAATCCAAGCTCACCTGGGCTGATGGTGGTTCACGTTTTAACGTGGTTTGTGGTGTTTAGTGGGTTTTTGAGTGCTCCGCATTGACCTCCTCCAAAACAATTATTTCCTCCTCGTGGGAGGTGAGTGCTACCAGAGAGCATCCTCTTGGCGACGTCAGCATCTTTATCTGATTTATAATGGATTTCTCCACTCTTTACAACCACCAATCTTGGTTTCTGCTTTGATTTCATCTTCCTCTACTGAAGCTGGACTTTTAACTAGAGGCTGTGGGGATTTTTTGATGGTAGTTGTCTGAGTGCTTTTTTTCTGATCATACCCTTTAATTTACTTGATATTCATCTCTCTTTGTACCTTGCTTCCAGGTTTATTAGTCCCAATTTCAGCACCCCATGCCATTTACCCAGTTAGCTATGAGATACAATCTCGTCGTTTCCATCTGAATGGTTTCTCATTAGTTCCTGCGGGTGGGCACGTGTGACACCCACGTCTGTGTGTGCTCCCACCACTGTGGGTATGAAAGTGAATAAACATGCAATTCTGACTCGGGAAAGGACAGCTTATATGTATTTTTTGCTTGCAGTTTGCATAAGTGTTGGATGCATTTGTAGAATGTAAGGTGTGACCGGCAGCCGCGAGCGCGCACGGGGCAGATGGAGCAATTACATGGGCACATTTAGGGGCTGAATGTGACAGAGTAGCTCTGTTGGTGGTGCTCAGTGGTGCCAGCCTCGGGTTTGCTTCTCCTGCTAAACCCATGCTCTCAGCTGGCTGCTCCCGTGTTCCTGGATTCGCTCCGTCCCCTGCTCTGTCGGGTGGCGATGCCGCGGGAATAAAGATGATGCGAGGCCGTAGCCACCTCCCAAAGAGGCGTTGTGCTGGATGAGCCCAGCTGCATCCCCAGGGAGGGGATGCAACGAGTTTGTCTTTCGTGTTGCCCGAGCTGGTGTGCCCACGTGCCTCTTGGCACCGCCTGTGCTCCACCAGTGGGGCCGTGGGACTCTGTGCTGCCTTGAATGAAGCGTTTCTGGGTGTATTTTCAGTAAAAATAAAAAAGTATTCCTTTCCCTACCTAGATGCTGTTGTATAAGGAAAGATGAACTGGTCCTTTTACCCCGTTATCGTATCGTATTCTCCATAGCTGCTTGTACAATCGGTCTCCCCTTGGCTGTCATCCCCCCTGTAGCTCTTCCCGCCTGGAAGATTCATCTCAGCTCCCACCTGAGGCTCTGCCTGACCTTATAACTTCCCACCCAGTCATTCATCTACCCCAGCACCCCTGTTACCGTGAGACCAGGCATGTGAAGTTATTTGCATCTGTCTGGAGCCAACCCCCTTGCAAAGGTGTAAATTGATGCATTTTGGTAGAATCAATTTGGCTGCCTACCAGTGTGAGCTTGGAACCCAGCATATGCAGGAGGCTGCTGATATATTATTCATTTCAATGGTATCTTTTAATTCTTTATTCTTTGAATCTCCTAGACCAAAACCAGAGCAACGTGCTGTTCTGTCTTTAATTGGGCTCTCTTATAAGGTTTAAATACACTTTTATATTCAGGTTAATTACTTGCACTTGCACTTCACATTAATGTTTTTTATTAAATAATCAATTGTTTCTGCAGGTTAGAGAACTCAGCAAATTCGTAAGCTATTTATAATAAAATCTGTAACCACCTGATGGCTATTACGAGCTATTTAAAACAACGTTATTCACGTTTGCTGATGTTTATAACAGTTCCAAATTCTTAACCGCTTATAAATAATACCTAAAAATTGGGGTAATAAGCATACCAACGTCTTTGCCCACCTTTCATGGCAACCTGTGCTGAGGGCTGTGGACAAAGGGGATGCTGACTGCAAGGTATACTGTCCTGCCCCTCGCTGCCAGTGCTGGTGGTGGCCGCTGTCCCCATCACCGACGTGGAATGACGTGGTGGCTCGTTAGCAGCCTCAGAGTATCATGACACACACGTCTTGTCTTTGCTTTAATGCCAAAGGCAAGGCAGGACTTGGCAGCAACGTTGAGTGTTTTCCTGTGATTGGGACTCCTAAAGGAGTCTTGTGCTGAACCCCCAGCCCCCACTGAAAGAAATTTTGAGCAGAAGCAGCCCCTTGTCAAAACGAACATTAAAACCAGCCGGCGTGTTGCTTTCTTGCCATACAGGGAAATCGAGAGTGGGTTAAGGAAATAAGTGTTTCTGTCCTAGAAGAAAAAAGGATGCTTCTACTCCCTGTGCAAAGAAATTGCTTCAGGACTGACATTCTCTTTGGGTCACCACCAGGTATCTAGTAAGGATGTTCTTCTGTACTCTGTAACTAAAGGAAACTCTTAACTGACTCAACTGGGACAAGGTCTGAAAGGTTTTCATGTCATTCCCAGCTCTGCGATAACTCTTGGGGCGGCTCAGCTGTGGCTCTGCAGCCACAGCAGAAACCACAGGTCTCTGGGGTGGATGTTGAACTCTCGGGGTTCAGTCAACGAAAGCCAAGTTTTTGGAAGAAGCCAAGTTTTTGGAAGAAGCCAAGTTTTTGGAAGAAGCCAAGTTTTTGGAAGAAGCCAAGTTTTTGGAAGAAGCCAAGTTTTTGGAAGAAGCCAAGTTTTTGGAAGAAGCCAAGTAATTCCTCTCACCAGTGACTGGTGACGAGTCTCTGGAGAACGCGCAGATGTTTCTTCCAGGACGAACAGTTCCTTGCTATGTGTCTGCTCTTGTGCAAATGATCAATAGGGACAACGGATTGAAAATAATGACCACCTTGCAGCTACTTTGCTCTTTAAGGAGGACAGCAGTGGGCTATTTTTAAAAGGTTGTTCAAACCCCAGGACTATTATTGTAAAGCTGTTGTGAGCTGTCAGGTACAAAACCATAATCTTCACCAGTTATTGTGGTGCTTATGAATTCGATATCAATTGCATGAGCTAAAGGACATTGATTAGAGGGTTGACTTCCACATGGAGCCAAATCATCTAATTTTTACACTGCTGGCTCAACAAGTATTAGCTAATCATCTGGAATGAATGGTTTGAAAATACCCCTTTGCCACCGTCGGCCGGCCAACGACCATTGATAGATTATTTATGGGTGAAAAACCACCTTACACCGCAGCAGCACGCACAGTCCCGAGCAGGATTGAGACCTCGCTGTGCCAGGGGCTGAACGAGCTCGTGAGATGCCTGTCCTGCCAACGACTGGGGATGTGCCGAAGGACAAACGAGGAAGCAGAGTGTCTCCTGCCCTTTCCTCGTTCGATCAGAGGGTTTGGTGTCACCTGTGACATGGGTTTCTGGTTTAAAGCCTGTACTCAAATGATGACATGCACATGCAAACAGCTTTTGGTGACATGCTTGCTTTTCTTATAAGAAATTATTATAGTGATAAAGTCTGTTTTTTAGGGGAGCCTCAATCTAAATTAATTTTTACCCCCTGTAAATAATGTCTTGCTGTTCTGGGGGTGCAGTAGAGTTTATATGCCTAAATTAGCGTGCTCAGAGATGCCCGGGATAATGACAGTGGGAAATCCAACTTTTCAGCTGAGGCTGGGGGAGAATCACGCTGCCACGTTCGTGGTGGGACTCTGCCATCGCTGCGGAGGTGGCAGGATGCTCCATCTGCCCATGGGAGCTGTTTCGTGTGGATCTGAACCTGGTGGAGTTTTGGTAGAAATTTGTTGGTTAATGAATTATTTTTTTTTTTGTTTCAAATATACTGATATTATGCAAGGAACAGGGCAAATTGTGTAGCGTTGTCTTTGAAAATGTACATTTTGGGGAAAACAGAAGTTTTTCCTTCAAGCAAAGCACCCGAGAAGCACCACACGGTTACGAATGAGGATGGAGTGTGGAAGGCTTTGTGGTACACACAACTCGTGCAGCTGTGTCTCTTTGCCTGGTTGGGTTTCTGGTTTGTCTTGTCTTCCCTGTGAGCTGGAGGCTGGAGCCTGTGATGGATGCACTCCTCCTGTATGAACCACCTGAACTTTGGTCCAGGCAGATGCTCAGCAAGTCAACCTAATCGATGTTAATCCTATTGTGTGAAGCTAGAGGTGACAACTCAGCACCCAAACTGGAAAAAGAGTTTGACTGGAGACAGGGCTCATCAGTGGCCAAAACAACACGAACGCAGCAGAAAATCTGACTACAAATCAACCACTTTATCAGTATCTGCAGCCATCAGGGGCCGTGGAGTTCTCCCTCCGTAGGAGCCAGCTGCGTGGTGGTGATCTCCCCTTGCGTGGGGACACCTCTTGAGGTTGCTCCTCGAGGCTGAGAGATCCCTTACCTGACACCAGCCACCTGACAGCTTGGTAAGTGACCTTTTTTGCATACCTGTAACACTGGAGATACTATAATAAGCTTAAGTGATAATCTTTGTATCCCATCTTAACTGTAAGTGTAGTGAATCAGTGAACCATAGAATGGTTTGGGTTGGAAGGGACCTCTAAGATCATCTCGTTCCAACCTCCCTGCCATGGGCAGGGACACCCTCCACTACACCAGGTTGCCCAAAGCCTCATCCAACCTGGCCTTGAACACTGCCAGGGATGGGGCAGCCACAGCTTCTCTGGGCAACCTGTTCCAGTGTTTTACCACCTTCAGAAGGAAGAACTTCTTCCTTAGATCTAATTAAAATCTCCCCTCTTTCAGTTTAAAGCCATCACCCCTTATCCTATCACTACATGCCCTTGCAAAAAGTTCTTCTCCAGGTTTCTTGTAGAGTATTGACTGCCAATCCATCTCTACTTATTAAATATTTTACATACCTAAATTTACTGATTAGAACTCAAACTAGCTACTAGATCAGATGTGAGCAAACTCTGACTCTTCTCCTGCGACAAGCCCCTCTCCATCACTGAGGCTCTCGCTGGTGCTGGTGTCTTCAAGCATTGTCTGGTGCAGTTGGGATGGTGGGATGGACCCAGTGATGCCTTCAGGAGCATTGTGATGCTTCCAGTGGTTGCTCTTGGGGTTGGAAAGGCAGCCAGAGGCCTCTGTGACAATACCATGAAATTCCTGTGATTGCGACTCGCTGCAGTTCCGGAGCAGCGTGGTGATACCTGTGTCCTTGGGTGCTAGTAACACCACTCAGTGTTTTCCAAGCATAGAAACATCTCGGGTTTGTGTCTGCTTCTGGCAATCAGGGACTCTTCAGGGGTCTCAAGGCAAAATCTCCAGGTACGTTCTGAAATTTTAACCTGTATTTCCAAAACAAATGACTGTGGTTAGCTGGGGCTTATACTTGCCACTCTGTGCAATAATTCCAGTTTCTCACTATAGTTTGGAAAGAGGATATCTGCAAAAGATTGAGATGCAGCTTTCGAATGCTGGAGTGAAGAGCAGTGACTGTGATCCCTGGAGCTGGCGCCCCATATTCTGGGAAAGGCTGTTTCTGTTTCAGCCAGCATGACCCGTCTGTGCTTGGTTAGTAAATAACTCCCCGTTTGTAGACTAAGCTCTTACTGGGCCAACAGTGGAGTTGTAAAACGGAAGTGCCAGTGCTTAGTAGACAGTCCATAGGTGTTACAAACACCTTGCCAAGTGTGCCATGTGCTACAGAGGGATGGGAGGGCACGTGCCGGACGCCTGCTTCCCCGTTGGCATCGCTTCTAAGCACCCAGCCAGCCTCTAATGATCGATTTTCCACTCATTAAAACCTTAGACAATAATTTATCAAGTCTTCGTGAAGTAAGCCTCTTTGGTAAAGCCTGACGTCTTCGGTTTTACGTCAAGTAGTCACCTGTCCTTGTGGGTGCTGGATAAGACCTAATTCCTAGCTTTCTCTGGGAGTTATCCCTATTGTTGGACAAAACTCTCCCTACAGGCAATGTGGCTTATTCTTCCTGATACAGAACAGCTGGCTGTTTTTAAGGAAAATGCTCGTTTTCTAAGCAAAAATGAATGACTTCAGACATTGCTCTCAGATTAGAAATTTTCTTTCCTAGGCAAAGACAGGTGATGGGTGATGAGTGCAACCTCTGGTCCTTCTCTAAGCACCTCTTGCTGTAGGCGTGGGCGTTTTTTTTTTCCCACCTGAGCAAAGTCTGGATTAAATTTAATTACTGGGAGCAGCGTCTGAAACGCAGCTGTCCCTGGCTGGGATGTGGTGGCTCTGGCACGAGTGCCTAAGATGGTGAGTGGCTGCAGAAAACGAAGACCACGGTATCCGTTTGGAAGGTGGTGAGGAGCGTGGACACGCAGGGATGTAATCACCTGAACTGCAGCCGAGAGGTTAATTCCCCTCCTCCTGCAGGAGCTGCCAGTGGACTATTAATGGCCACGGGCTGCCGAGACCTCCGTTTTACATATCATCTGAGTACACAGAGTGCAAAAGTAATTTAATTCAGGCATCACAAGTAAGGAAACAATTATCTCTCGTGTCTTGGGCTGATCTCCAGGTCATCTTAGCATTATCCCTTTTGATCTCATTATGAATTTAAAATATGCAATAAATTGGCTCTTAATTCTATAGGAAAGGTCAAGCTTGCTTTCTGCAGGAGACAAGGGTGTATTTAATGGAAAGATCTCAAGGACAAGGGAAACATTTGTTGATGACTAAGAGAATAAATGCCAACCCACCTCCTGGGGAACGCTGTGCAGGACTTCTGCACGTGCACGACATTTCCATGGGCAAATCCTGCCTGAAGACATTTTCCCAAGAAGTGAATTTCAGGCAAAGTAGCAATTAAAAGTTGGTGCTTCATGACAAATTATTCTTGGGTGATCCAGCAACGAGGGGAGCCTCATTTTGTCAAAGGAGCACAAGGGTGACTTGAGACTCTGGGAACTTCAGCATCTCATTCAGAGATTTTTGGCAACCCACTTGAGAAGGTGGGTTAACAGGTCACTTTGAGGTTGACGGATCATTTTGGGGTTAACAATAGCTTGAACAAGTGGAGTAAGATGAATTGCACTAAGCTGAGCTGTGTTGGCTTACCCCTGTGAAGTTCTGATTTATGTAGGTTTTGCTCTTTTTTTTTAATAAGAATCGTGACGTGTTTATGCCATTATATCAAAATAAAAGCATCCATTCAAAGAAAGTTTAGTATAAGCAAGAAGCAACTATGTAACTTTGCTTTATTTTCTCAGATATGTACTTACAGCGAACCAGTACAGTGCTAACTCTGCTGGGCACACATGCTGGGCATCGTGTCACCGCCGGTGACGTTTGTGACCGTAGTCTGGCAGCAGGACCGCTGGGCAAAAGCCAGGTGAGACAGACTTGTTTCCCCACACCGAAGGACACAGAGCATGAGCACCATCTGCATTAATTTATCTTCCTTGCTTCTCTAACGGGCATCTGTGAGGACGTGCAGACCTGGAGTGGTTTGCACCATCTTCCAACTGGCACCTCCATTCTGACAGAGGTGGATAAACTCTTAATGCTATCACACAATTGAGTGCATGTTTTTTTTTTTAAATCTCCCTTTTTAAATAGTACTTATTTTTCAAAAAAATCAGGATATTCCTGTTGATCTTCTGCAGGAAAGAGACAGCCAGTGTCAAATGCAGTTTCTGGGAAGCTGCAGGCTGTTACGGCGCAGCGGCTGTCGGTGCATCACGCCTGAGCTCTGGTCATTCCATATGAGTTTTAAAGCCCAAACCACTGCACAAGCTGGATGCAATTCACACAAATCTGTTGTGTGCTGAGAGCACGGTGTACATTGCATGCTCAGTAATTTTAAAAACTGTTTCTCAGGGTGGGATGCGGGGAGGAGCGTGGTACGAGTCCACGCTCTGTCAAAGCTCTGCGAGTTTGGTAAAATGAACTTGTAGGATCTGGTGACTGACGGTTTCCCTTCCTCTGTCTGCCCAACAAAAAAAAAATCTTATGAAGAAAAAAACCTCCCTAAAATGAAGACTGCTGTATCTCTGGTTTGTTCCTGCAAATGGAATTAGTTAAATAATAAATCTTCCTGATCAAGGTTTTAATATAAACATAGGAATCCTTTGCAGTGTAAAAGGTGCTGCTAAAATACTGCATTTGTGTGACTTAAGTAAACTTCAACTTAAAAGAAGACGAGAACTTTTATCTTTTATTGGTTATTCTATTCACTTCTACTTTTTTCACACTTTCCAGAAGGCAAAAAATAAATCGAAACCGGACTTAACTGCAGTATTCTCTATTCAAGCATTTTAATATACATTGCCTGGCAGTGCAAAGGACAGATAATTACGTAGGCCTATCTTTTCTGCAGAAATGGATTATTTGGGTCAATATTTCAAAAAGAACTGAGCATACAAAGTCCTGGTTGCGATGTGAGGAGCTGGAAGCATCCGTTCGCTCCTGGAGCAGCTCCTACACCTGCTGGGGTCCGGCTGGCCCTGGCACTCACGGCAGCAGTTCAGAGTGGAGCTCACTAATCATAGAATCATAGAATGGTTAGGGCTGGAAGGGACCTTCAAAGGTCATCTAGTCCAACACCCCTGCAAGGAACAGGGATATCTCCAACTAGATCAGGTTGCTCAGGGCCTCGTCCAACCTGGCCTTGAATGTCTCCAGGGATGGAGCATCCACCACCTCTCTGGGCAACCTGTTCCAGTGTTCTACAACTCTTATGGTAAAAAATTTTTTCCTAATATCCAATCTGAATCTGCCTCCCTCTATTTTAAAACCATTACCCCTTGTCCTATCACAGCTGGCCCTCCTGAACAGCCTCTCCCCATCTTTCTTGTAGGCCCCCTTGAGGTACTGGAAGACCACTATAAGGTCACCCTGGAGCCTCCTCTTCTGGAGAAGCCCCAACTCTTTCAGCCTGTCCTCATAGGAAAGGTGCTCCAGCCCTCTTATCATCTTCGTGGCCCTCCTCTGGACCCTCTCCAACTGGTCCATGTCCTTCTTATGTTGGGGGGTCCAGAACTGGACGCAGTACTCCAGGTGAGGTCTCACGAGGGCAGAGTAGAGGGGGAGAATCACCTCTCTCGACCTGATGTAATGATGGTAATCATTGATGGTAATCTTGTAATGATGGTACCAAACCACAGACTTTGGTAAAACCAGCCTGATCAGGCTCTGGTGGGTGGTTCCTGGTGGCATCAGTAACACCTTCACTGTCCAGCCCATAACATCCATCAGCAGCCATAGCTGGGACGTGCTGGTGGGACACAGGTGTCTCCTCTCACCTGGGGAGGGATCTGCCCCTCTGTATTGCACAATTTTGCCAGAGTGTTTCAGTTAAAATCAGATAATTTTTAAAACCCTGGTGCCTAAGTAACTTCAAGACATGGCTGATTTACTGACATCAATTATAGATGGTTTAACTCACCTAAACGAGGGCACTTCTGACGAGGTTTGGAGGTGTGCCCCATCGTAGGACTGTACCCTTTTCTCTCGCAGCCTTTGAATGCTGAGTGCAATTTCGTGTTTACTGATTATTTTCCTTTTTGTGCCATGTTTTGTCTACCTTTGCATATAAAATGGCAGCTGGTTGCAGAAGTGAGTGAATTCCAGGTGGAAATGTAGACTTTCACCGTGTGAATCTTGTCTTTTGATTCCCCAGGAAGGCAGCAAGAGGGAGGAGGGAGCTGGGTGAAGATTTAAATCGTTAGCCACGCATACCCTCCGTCTGCTCCCGATGTGAAAAGTGAAATGATGTCCCAGCCAGCGGTCACAGCTGCTGCACAGTGGCTCCAGATGCCTGGTCTGGCGAGGTTTGTGTACCATGGGCTGCTGGCAGCGATGGGTAACGGCTCCGGGGCAGCTGGGTCTGAACATCTGGGCTGGGAACTTCGGGAAGGCGAGTATGGGAATTCTGCTGGGATGTGTGACTTGCTCAGATTCCTTTGAAAATCATACCTTTGCTTTGCTGCTGTGCTCAGAGCTCCGTGGTGCGGCTCCGCGCCAACAAGCGGGCTCCCCGGGCAGAGCATCTGCCTGATTTACAGCTGCCCAACCTCCAGAGGTACCCAGGGGACACCCCCCGTGTGGCTCATGTGCCCAGCGATGCTTGGAGTGATGGATAGGTATGTAAAAAGCGTGTAGAAATGAATCATGAATTGCATCGGTGCATCATTTATGAATATCACACAAGCAAAACTTGCCTTTTCCCTGCTGTATTAGAGATGAACCACATCAATCATTTATCAGGAATAAAGAGAAGCCAGGCAATCTGCTTGACCTGGTGGGTCCTGGGGATTAAAAAGCTGTGTCAATGTGGGACCCAGCACTCGTCTGGCATTCACACTGCAATTTTAGGAAGGTGAGTACAATCAAAGGGGTGAGGAAAAACTCCCAGGACCCACAGAAAATATGTTCTATCCCCAACAGAAGGCTAATGTCCTAAGAATCTTCTCCTGAAGACAAAATGGATATGAACATAATTACTTTTATGGCCTCTGTGCTTAATTCTTTCTGGGCACAAACTTCTTCAAAATAGTTGACAATAAACCACAACTTTTTTTTGAAAGGTTCCCTTCTCACTGTATTTTACCATAAATACTTGATGCGTTTGCCAAAAGATGGGGGTGAGCAGTTGGCCCTTGTCCTTCGCTCGGTGGAAGCGGTTGGATCACTGACGTAGCTGCGTGCCTGGCAGATCTGACAGGCAGGTCGCTTGAGGAATAGTGATGCCAACTACTACTGAGCTTAGTAAATAGAAAGGATGTGTGTCGTCTCCTCCAGCATAAAACCAGCTCATCTTCCTTCCCACTGGCTCTGCTTGAAAGGAGGTTTAAAGCTGAGGTGAGGCAGAGGCTTAAATGTGATGGTGTCTACGGGATGTCAGACATGGGGTGTTTCCCTTCACGCCTTCTTTTCTAGGGAAGTGTGTAGCTCATGCACATTTCTGGGGTTTTTGGTTTCATGCCTTCCTGCCGTGCCACGCTGAGCCCATCACTGCTCCCTACAAACCCCTTCCCTTCCCCAGCTCCCCTGTGGGGCATGAGGGGATCTGGTCCCATGTCTGCAGCATCCAACCTCCACAAGCCACGTCTGCAGCTTTCCTTCCTGGTGTAACGACAAGGAAAGGGTTAGTTCTGGTGGCCTCAGGGATGCCGTGGTCCCCGGGCAGCCCAGCAGAGACAGGGTGGGTGGGGATTTGGGGGGCAGTACCATAAACCCGTCGTTATGTCAACAGCACATCTTTGCCAGGAGAGGGACTGTGCCTGAGGACAGGTCTTGGTAAGAACTGGGAGATACCTTGTCTGTACTGGGGTGTGTGCCCACAGCCTCTTCTCATGAGTTATTTTGAATCCTATTAATAATGAACAAGTTTATTCAGGAGATGTTTCACAAACTTGAAAGCAGGGGAAAGCAAAGGGCTGTGTATGCATTTTCCTGCAGTGAGTGAGCCTGAGAAAAAAACCCTGCAGAGACCCTTGGATTTTTATTTTTTAGTTTGTTTGGTTTGTTTTTTTTTTTTTAAATCTAGATTCCTTACAAGCTGCAACGATTAAAAGCTTTCAACCTCCTTATATTTATCTGGAGAAATATTCTGTGAGAGAAATGAAATGGAACTGGCCCATAGACTCATTTAGCATTTGTAAACTGATAAATATATTTATTGGCCGCGCCTGCCAGGGGTGTGTAACACCTATTCTTTCTGCAGATGGCTCATTGGGTTTCTTCCCCAGCACTTAGAGCTCTATAAGGATGTTAGACCGCTCATGCCAAACGGTCTTGACAATGTTTGTGCTTTACCTCTTGTGTTTGGAAGATGAGGTTGTTGGGGGGTCGCTGGAAGTTTGCCATAATAAAAAGCAGGGAAGTGAGGAATTTGCTGCATGCTTCGGCGGGGGCTGTTCTGGTTACTGCAGGGATGCTGGACGTGACGTCATTAACTGGTGAGTGATGCGGTGGAGCATCCTCCAGCGGAGGTGCAGCTGCTGAGCCCACCTGTGCCAGGAACCCCTCGCTTGGAAAGATATGTAACATCTGCAATGTTCTCTTTGGGTTTTTTCCAAGGTGAAAAGCAAGTGGGATTCTTACCTCCTGCTCGGGTACGGCACGGGAATTCGACATTCCCGCACTGGTGGAAAGTGGGTTGAGAAAAGCAGCCAGAGGCTGGTTTGCTTTTAAATGAGAAAGAAGAGTGGGCACCCCCTGTGCTCCCCAGCCCTGCGGGAGCCGGAGGTGCCAAGGCTCAGTCCCGGGGAGGCAGCTGGGAGCTCCAGCCGCTCCGGCGCTTCCCGGGCAGCAGCGAGTTCCTCAGCCTTGGTCATGTTGCTGCTCTGGAAATCAGAAACAGCCTCTTGTCACCCTTCTGAAATAGAGGACAGTAAAAGTTAGCTTGCTTAGACCTCCGAGGGACCCTGCAGGGTAAGGTCTTGTTTACATTAACACAGTACAAAACATTTATAGTTTTAATAATTAAAAATAATTTAGATGGATTTTAGGTTTATAAGTCAAAGCACCTTTAAAAGTCATTTTTGTTTTACACCTGAGGATGTGAACCTATTTAATTTCTAGAGAATGTATTTTTTTTCTCATTTCGAGCAAAATTAATTTTTTTTTCTTTGCTGTTTTTATTGCCTCATTCTTACTTTAAAGCCCTTGCGACTCCAGCCCAGCATCCCGGCTGGTGTGTTTCTCAGGTGGATTTAGTGCTGTGTTTGTGTTGTAAACGCCACCACCTTCATTTCCTTCCTTCTCCAGTGAAAAAATAAAAAAAAATTAGCAGTGGAGAAGGGGAAAGAGCTCTGAAGCTTGGCTGTAAAACCCTTGTTATTGTTTATAGCCATGGCCCTGTGCTGAAATGCCACAGGAAAATGAGAGTAACAGTGAGGAGCAAATATTCCATCACTCTGACAGGGGAGCTCATGGTGAACTTTCCTATCGGAGACACGTGGCTGCGTATCTGCTCTGTCAGCCAAAGTTACTTTTTAAGAAATTGGGCTTTCCAAGCCTGCTGCACCCTTCTGCAGCACAGGCTTGATTTCATGTTGTTTGCCAACACCCCTTTCCCCTCCCCGGCGTGCTGTGCTCGCTGCGGGTCGGAATTCCGTGGTGCCGGGGTGCAGCGGGCACGGCTAAGGGTTGGGGGTTTTAATAGCTTTGTAGTTCTTCTTGGATACGGACCCAGTAAGCAGGATTTAAGCCACATCGTGGTCCCAGGAAACTGAGGAATGTAGAGAGGACGTTGTCGTTAATTAAGCCAGTCTGTGGTGTCCCTTGGTGGTGCCCGATTTTTTGCATCCCATGGTTTCTGGATGGGCTCTGCATGCAAAACAGAAAGTTCAGTCTCCTGGTGCTGAGCCCGCTGGCAGCCCTGAGCACCAAAAATGAGGAACCAAGCTGTGAAGCAACACTTCTGAGATGTTTTTTTTTTTTATATCCTCAGTCTTTCTTGCTATGCTGGCAAGTGGTGTGCCAGGGCTTGGCAGAGGCGGGCAGCAAGGAGCATAAAGACCCAGCTTTCCGACGACGTGGTGCCTTGCTGGCACGATTTCAGGTGTTTCAGACAATTTTTGGGTGGTCTCATGGCTCCCATGAGTGTAATGTGATGTTGGGTGGCTTGCCTGCTCCTCCTGGAACTCGGTCCCCAGCCAGCACTGAGGGTCCCTGCTGAAGACGTGGCACCTTCCAAGGAGGGTAGCAAATACCTGCCCCCCATTAGGAGACATCCAGGTAATTTCTGTGCTTTTAAAATGCTCTGTGACTTGCTTAAGCAAATCCCATGTGTTTTTGTTTTTTTGTTTTTTTTTTTTTTTAAAATGCAAAGGCTCTTTCTGTTGAACCTGAGCAGCTCTGTTTGCTCAGTGTCGGTGCTGGCTGCACTTGATCACTTGATGGATGGTGCCACCTCCATAAATCCTCGTGCTGTTCCACTCCTGCAATAACTTCTCATCCCTCCGAGCTGCAGCTCTTCCCTTGTCTCCTTCGGGTCTGTCCTGGGGGTGTTAGTGGAGGGTCACCCCAGCTGTTTCCATCTGGATTGGGGTGACAAAGGGGTGAAGGTCCCATCTGGTCTCTGATGTCAATACAATTCTTAATGCCTAACACTGAATTCTTCGCTATATAACCCATGTGTAGCGTGACCTGCCCTGCTAGACACTAATTAATACTACCTGCGTGGCAATTTGGCAACGTACTGTTGATGGACATCTATTTAGGAAAGAGCTCGACCGCTTTATTAACATTAATGAATGATGGTAGGCTTTTTTTCCCCCTTTTACAAAGGTCATGCTCAAATCGTCACATTCTCAAACTTAATTACAACAAGTTAATTTGTTGCTTGCCTGCCTCGCAGATGTTTAGGAAAACACATTTTGTACTTCATATATCACACATCTACGGGATTGCTCTTTATGCTATAGTAATGTGGTCGTTATAGCTGGCCGAGGATGATGGTGATGGGGGTTGTTGATGATTTGTTTTTCAGTGCCTTGCCAGCCAAATCCATTAATGATGGTGGTGTACTTAGCACAATGGCATCTTTGTCCCCAGCGATATGTCATGTCTATGTTTGCTTCTAGAAAAACACAAATACTAATAATAATAAATAAAGGATGACACCACTGCACAGGATGTGCTGCTTACAACGCTCCTGTGGCACTGTGTGTCCTTTGGTGTTCCCTGCATTGCAGGAAGATCTTTCTGCCTTTTCTTGGTCCTGGCCAGCTAAATCACTCCCCATTTCAGTTTTGCTGGAGATGACTGTGCAGCATACTGCCCCTTTTCCACGTTTTCTTGTCCTTTCTGGGTCCCTGGCTAAAAGCAGGTGACACACCATGGAAAAGCTGAAGTCCAAATCATCTTAAGCAGTAGTTGAGCCTGATGATACGTTTTCTAATGTAAATCGAGTGATCGTTTCAGAAAACCCAATTTCCTCCCAAAGCAGCGGTGCCTGGGCTCATGCCTGAAATCGCATCCCCGTGGGGGATCACACCGTTTCTGGTGCCTCCAGAGCCTCATTCCCACAGCAACACCACCCACCCAGGAGGATTTTTAAAGTTTATTTTATGACTGCGGTGGGAGGAAGATGCACGGTCTGGGGAGATGCTGCAGCTGGTGCCTCGCAGGAGGCTGAGCCCAGTGGCCGTGGGGCTCAGCCTCCTGTGAGCCAGCAGCTCTGAGCCTCCCTGCTATTTGTAGTCACTTTACTTTCGGTATTCACAAGTCCAAAAGGGTTTCTACAGTAAATTAATTGGCAATAAACGGCAGCTGTGTTGCTGCGGGGTGCCCTGCTCTGACTTGGAGCGGGTTTTCCCCAGGCTGTGGGAGATGTCAGGTAGGCAGGCGTACGGAGAGGCAGGCAAACAGCCACCACTGGCTGCTTTTTTTCCTCTTTTTTCCCCTGTTTTGGCAAGAGGTCCCCTGCTTCTTGTAAGTATTCCCCAGAGACAGAATGAGTGCTGCAGTCAGATAAGTCCGCATGAGCAGAATCCCGTTTTGTGGGGGGTTTTGGTAGGCTGGAGCTCGTTATAATTATCCAGAGGACCCAGCCAAACTGTTCAAACACCCTGTGAGCCAGCCAAACAGCCTGGAATAGCTGAGAGGATTGCTGGAAAGGACACATGGAAAGCCACACAATCTGCTTGGGTAACACCTCTGCCTTTGCTCCAGGACGCTTCCGCTCCCGCACGCCGCAGCATCTGCCCTCGCCCCTGGCTGGAGTTTGGTGTCCGGGGGTTCCCAGCTGCTGGCCACCCCTGTACCCCAATACCACTTCTTTAATCACCAGTGTGTATGTTTGGCCACCGAGCGGAGCGAGTAAGCCCAACAGAGACAAAAAGTATATTTGCTCAGATGAATGATGCCCCGCTCACCTGATGAGTGTGTTCAGGGCTGAAGTTTTGGGTCCTTTCGCTTCCTTCGGTCCCACGGCGTTTGGCCCCACTTGCTGGGCTCGGTTCTCTGGGCTGGCGTGGGAGTGGAGTCAAAAAATGAGCTGTGGAGTCAAAAAATGTGCTGTGAAGTCAAAAAATGAAGACATAAATAGTGATACCAGGCTATTGCAGAAGTGACTTATTTTTGTAAATGGATGCCTGGATTTTGGAAAGGGGTTTTATGGGCTTTATCAATCTTATTTAAAAGTAAATTTTGAAAATGCTTTCCAATAGTTACTGAGAGCAATTTACTGAAAATCATGTTAGAAAGTGGAAAAAAAATGATAAGAAATCTGCTGCAGATTTTTCCTGTGCTCTGGGCAGGGTGTGGGGAGGAGGTGGAAAGGGAGCCTCTTCTGTAGCCTCATCTGGAAACCACAAAGTCGTTAGCAAGGTGATAACAAAAATAAAGGAAAAGGTTTGGCATGTGTGCAAGCTCTTATCTCCTCCCTTTCATGAAAAGCAGAGAAAGACGGAGAGCAGAAAGGCTCACTGAGGCTTCACTAAATCCTAATTATCCCTCGATTACGCCAAACTGCTGGGATGAAGTTCTCAAATGTACAGTTTCTGTAGTAAATCCAGAAAACTGGCTCGGTAGTTCGACAGTCCCATTTATACACCCAGCAAAGCAGCGGTGGGGCCAGGTTCCATACTGGAGACGTGTGATGCCTGAAAAAACAGATTGTACCCAAAAGCTGCTCCGATTTATGCCATTGGATGTGCTGTAGGAAAGGGTTTTTTCACCTTCCTTTCCTGCCCTGCCCCAGGCAGGAAACCTGTTTGGTTCAGGAGGTGTCTATAATCCTGCATGTCTGTTTAGTCTGGGATATAAAAGTCCTCATGATACCTGGTTTTATATATATATATATATTCTTTTTTTCCCCCTCCTCCTTTCTTTGGTATTAAGGAATCACAAGAGCTATTTAGGATAAAACCCAACGTGACTGCCAGAGGATTAATTACTGAACTTCTCATTTCTTTCTCCAGGTACTCGAATTCTCTGGAAATACGAGCGAGCCTGAGGAACACAGGAGGAGGGAGACATCCCATGTAAGCACATATCCGTAGTCTGTAAAATGGGTATTTGATGATTGTTTCAGTAGATTTCAGTCTGTTCTCTGTGGTTCAGCTCCCCCAAAATGCTCAGTATCTGCAGCAACATGGAGTTTGGAAGAAACTGGGGAGATGAGCAGTTTGCTGGGCACAGGCTGCGTTTTCCAGCTGCAGGGGGGGATTGATTTCCCCCAAGTGACAGAGCAAAGAAGGTCTTACAGCTGGAGCTGGAGGATTTCTTGCTTCATGGTCCTTATTTCAACTTCTCGGGCAAAAGGCAGTGGAGGCCCAGCCATCCTCTCCAAAGATTAGCTGTTCAAATGCATAAAAAGTGATTCTTTGTATTAAAAAGAACATAAAAAGCAACTGGTTTATATTAACATACGATTCCCTAGATTGCTTGCAGAGCACAGCTTATTATGAGATGCACTTGCATCCTCCATGCTCCCAGTAGCCACGTCCTTCTGCCTGACACCGGTAAGAAATATCTCATAAAAATAAGCAGCACATTGCATAATTCTTATGGTTGGAATTGTATACAATGGCTCTGCACAGGCTGTACTGCTGACTTGGGGAGTGCTGGACACTGTTTCGCTACTGCATTTATTTCTCACTTTGTTAGGCAACATAATTTGGTATGGTTCTTGTGGCAGAAAGAAGATAATACCAATTTTGGCACCATCAGTTTTCGGTACGAATGGGAACAGTGCTCTGTGTGGGGTTCATGGTGAGGCTGAGTTTATTTACACTTGGTGAAGATGGATACAAACTGAAAAATCTCCTGTCAGGTTTTTCATAGAGTTAAATAAATACATTAAGTATACACATAAATGCAATAAACACACAAAAATCTAGTTAACACGCTGAATAAATGCACACGGTCTCTGTACACTGACTCCCTCTGATGTCCAAGGAGCATACTGGAGGAGTACTGGTGCAAATACTTGTATCAGGTGGTGCAGCCCTGCTCTGGCTGTGGATACCCCTGGGTGCAATCTGGAAGAGGGGTTATTACAAGGGGATTTGGGTTTATTTGGTTGCTGGATTATCCCAGAGCTATTACAGACCTTGGCTACTAGCGGGCAAAGCGCCAGGCACTCTTATGTACTTAACAATGTGCATTATTCTTGAATAGAAGTGAATGCTGTATGCAGGACAAAATTCAACATGATTAACCAGCAGTTGAGGAAAATGAGTAGTATTTGTGAATTATTTGGGTTTTTTTTCTGTTCATAGAATATGTTAGTTCCTGTTCAGTGCTGTTCATCGGCGTGTTTGCAGAGCCCTTCTCCCCAGACATGACCAGGAATGGGTTAGGGTTGCTTTTCCATGGGCACACGTGTTGGTGGCAGCTCTGCTCACCCTGTCTGGGCACAGAGACCCGGCGGGTCTGAGCTTGTCCCGAGGCCATGCAGCTCGAAATGCTGGTCCCTGCTGGGCTTCCTGGCAAAAATACAATTGGGAGTAAAGTCCTACAAGCAAAGTTCAGGGAAATGAGTGGAAAAAGGCCGGTGGGTGTCCCTGAGCGAGATCCCTGTCACTTTGAATTCTTTGGGATGGCAAACATAGAAGGAATTCTGATAGTTGGGTGGGGGAGTGTGTGTGTCGGCAGGGTTTGTGCCCAGGGTGAGGGAGGGTGCTCTGCACCCTCCAGAGAGCACGGGCTGGGGGACACGAGGTGAAATCCTGAAGACTTGAGCAAAGCAGTGGCGGACACAGGACAAACGCACCCAGTTAGGCACGCACTGGTACCGTATCCTGCAGCTCCGTGGCACCCCTGCGCTCCAGGAGATGGTTTCCATCGAGCCCTTTGGCGGGTGGCCGCATCCGTACCCGCCCCAGGAACCGCCTTCAGCCCACAATTAACGTCCGCGAGGTTGGATGAAGCGACAACCCGCAGCGATTCCAGCTCCTGGGCTGCCTGGAGAGGGAGGCACAGCCTCAGGAACCGCAGAGCTGCAGGCACACACCGAGCCCGTTCCCAAATCTCTGAGGTGAGATTTAGTTTGCAAAAAATGCCTTTTTTGTCTTTTTTTTTTTTTTTTGCCGCCCCCCCTGGCAAGCGGGGCTGGCAGCGCCCGGGCAGGGCTGGCTGCTCTCCCAGCTTCGCCTTCCGAGCCCGCGGTGCCCGGACGGGAGCTGGATGGGACTGGTGGGCGATGAGAGGAGGTTTGTGAGGGCCCCTTCATGCAACACCTGGCAAAAACTCCGCTCTGTCTGTGGTTCTGTCCTGCTGGGCTTTCGGTGATGAAAGGATGATGCAAAGATTTTGTACGGAGAAGGGAAAAAGGAGCGGAACACGTTTTTGTGCTGTTAATATGACTTTTCAAACTAAATAACTTGTTGAGATCAAAAGACTTTTGCTTTAGTAATTAGGAATTTCATTTTTCCTGTAGCTAACGACGTTTGCAATGCAGCGCTTTGCTGGATGATTTTTAATAAGAAGCTGGGACACTGATTCACATTCCAAAACTATCATATGTTTATGCCCATCCATTTTCTTCGGTCTTTCTGGAGATAATGAGTCCTGCCTCCCCTCCTCAGTGTCAAATTCGAGTTTGACCTTATTGCTTGTAAATAGATTAGAAAAATTAATCCCAGGCCATAATAAGGTCTTTCATTATGCTATGGGGAAGGTTATTTACGCTTTTAAGGCTTGTTCCAGCCTAATAGGTGTGAGAGGAAAGAACACTTCAAGCTCACTATTGCTGACTGGGATATTGTGGCTGAAAAATAAAAGTCACGGTGGGTTCAATTTGCTGACATTAAGATGAATATCAGCACCACAAGCATGAACTGAAGGATATATCTTTCAAGATAAGGGAAGTGGGTTTTACAGTGGCACATCTCAAATGCAATTACAGCTGCACACGATTGTGCATGGGGGAAAAGTGGGGAATCAGGAGAGGAGTTTCCTTCCCAGCTGGTTTCTGGCAGCTCCTGTAAACCAGCTGGGTGATGCCTCTTTGCAGTATCTCAGTTTCTTGGGCTATTTCCCCAAAAAATGGATTAAATGAGCTTTCTAGTCTCACTTGATCAAAGGTGATCAAAGCTGAATGTGGAAGACGCGATGCTGGTCCGTCCCTCTGGCAGAAGCCAGCGTTATGATGGGACCAGAGCAACGTGCCCAGGGAAGCCGGAGCGGTGATGGGAGCCCACGGCTGGAGGGACCTGGTGAGATCTCTGGTTCTGGAGGTCTTCTAGAAAAGGCTGGGGAGCTCCTGAAGGGAGAGGCAGTAGCAGGGGGTACGGAGGGGTCGGCAGGGCTTTGCTGGGCACCGAGGGTGATGCTCGCCAGCGGTGTGTCTCAGCCTGCGAGTCCCTGCGCTGCCATGGCCCTGGGTGGCCCGGCTGGTGACCTCTGCACAAGGGCTGCAAGTGCATATATTCAAAACATTCCTTTATAAAATAATGATTTGACAGACAACTTCGTCTTCAATCGCTATTAAAATTCAGGAGTACTGATGCTCAGGTGAAAAATACGGATATTATTTTTTCTCCCCTGCACCATCTGGGGGTTCGCTGTAATAAAGTCAAAATCCGTGCAAGCGGAAGGAAAGATCTAGCTTCATTTTCCTGGCTTTGTTCATGCTCAGTTGCTCTGTGATCTGTGAGCAGATCTGTGGACTTTGGGTAGGGTGAAGGTTTTGGAAACCCAGATAAGAGACAAGAACGGCCCAACCAGAAAGTCCGAGAGTGTGGAAAAACGTGGTTTTGTGTGTGCTGAAAAAAAAGAGTGTAAGTCTTGAGAGGATGCAGTGCACTGGGCGTGGAGCACCAGCCTCTGGATTCTGCAATTCAAATCCGGCTTCAGAGGCAAAACGAGCTGGTGGTCTCCCCTCTGCAAAAGCACTTTAAAAATGTTAATAAGCCCGGCCCCAGGGTAGGATGAAGCAAGACTGAGATGAGCTAAAGGATTACTGACGGATGAGTAAAACGTACCCAAAGCCTGGCTAACCCTTGCTTGGTTTGGACATCGCAACTTCCACCAGCACTTCTTGATTCTTTCGTAGTAGTTCTTTAAAAAAGAGAGAACGGTCCCGAATTGTCCCCTAGAAAGGGGATGGAAAGGCTGTCTCTTAACATAAACTTGTTCTAAATAACCATGGGGTCAAACCCTGTTCTCAGTTAAAGCCATCAGTGGCCAACGACTGCCCAAACTGCCCATTTAGCACCTTTTGTTGTCATCTGCCTGGCGGGGGCTGCGAAATGTCCTTCCAAAACCCGGAGTCTCTGTTGGCTCTGATTGCTCAGTGTGTTTTAAACGAGCGCAAAGCTGTGCCTCTCAGAACTGCTGCTTTCTTAATTAGCCTTGTGTACTTCGCTATGGCTTAATAAAGTGACTGAATGCCTAGGGAGAGGCAAAAAATAAGCTTTGCTTTACTTGGGATGAGAAAGGCATTTTCTTCTTAAGTTAGTTATTTAGGAGTTGCTTTAATTATAACGAGTAAACTGAGAGTGCTTATATTAATATAATTGATGTTACCAAATGCAATTTATGGCTAGTGAAGCAGTAATAAAAATTAACTTATAATAGCCATTAAATGGTTTGCTGACATCTTCCAGGCATTCCCCATTCCGAATAAGTGAGGAGTACATCTGCAGTCCTCAGGAAGGAACCCAAGTGGTGCCAGGTAGGGCTCCCAGGCCGGGCTGCAACCGCCACCATCAACCTGGCTTCTGCACCACTTGGACAAACTTTTTGTTTCACGACCGTGCTCAGGTTGTTGCTATCTTTACTACCCTCGTAGCTATGGAAAATGAGACAGAAGTAGACTTTCTAGCCCAGGGTGCAGCCTGAGGTGGTGGCTGAGCCCAGGCTTGAGCTCACCTAGGCTCGACCCAAAGTCCTGCCCGTTCTCCAGGGACTGCTTGGCATGGCAGCTCCGCGGTTGGGTTCTATTTATACCCAGATAACTTGCTCTCCATTATGAAATTTCTTTCCTGGCAGGGTATGCATCTATCATTAAATCAAAATCTTTCTGGAAACAGAACAGAGACTTGAACTTCAAAGCTTGCCACTATTTTCCGTGGAGCTCTTCTTGCTGGTTGCCTGGGAGGCTCACTTGAAATTATGCATGGAGACGGGCAGAGAGGAATGATTTCCAAAGTCGTCATAATTATGGCCCTGAGTGGGCGAGAGCTGGAAACTGCTGGGAGCGCAGGAGATGCAGGGACAAGAGGCAGCTCCCTCCCTACGCGGTGAGCTGCTCTGAGCTCCATCACAACCAGCACCCTCTACCCAGAAAAAACCCTCAGGGGCCAAACCCCCCAGGGACAGTCCTCTCTTTCCCATCCCCTCCATCCCTACAGATTATCTAGTGAGCCCTCGTTTCACATGTGCCTTCCATATCATCTGCTCTCGCTGATTTTAGAAGGCTGATGGGTACAAAAATGACAAAATACTGTCTGACGTGCTGCCCTTCACAGCCCTCTGCCAAAAGAGGATCCTCACTTTCTTACAACAGCCCGGAATCTCAGCCACGCTGTGCTGAAAAATATTATTAAAAGGCTCCTTTTGCCTTAAAATACTGTCACTTTTTAAAGCTTTACATAGCTATTTCTGTTCGTATAATCATGATGCATTGAAACGGAAAGTAATTAAGTCTCAGACAGACAAAGAGTTTTCCAGTGTCTGGGAGAACTCAGTGCCTCGGTGCACACAGCCCCTCTCCAGCAGAAACCTCCATCTGGTGGGTCTTGGGTCAGAAGTGTTAATTTTGAGCAACTTTTAAATAACGAGGAAGCGTCTGCTGTGTGCAATGAAGCAGCAAAGAGAAAGCACTGCTCTCGGCCTGATGTGGAGGATCAGCTGTCAGGAGCTGGGTCCTGATGTGCTGATCCTTCTGCTTCTGGTGAGATGATGCTCCGAACCTGCGGGGTTTGATGGTGAAGCGTGTTGGTTCGTTGGATGCAAGCGAGGGACTTCATGTGGCCTGGTGGGAGCTGAGAGGTTGGTGTTTGGTGAAGTGTACAAGGGGATTCCACTCCCCTGTTGCATGGGATCTTCCCTGTAGCCTGGAAAGCTCTGCAGAAGAGCAGCCCTTGGTTTTGTTGTTGGGGAATTTATCTTCAGCTCCCTCGCACAGGGATGGCGTGTCAGGGGATGTTGGCAGCAGAAGTGCTTGGCATGCTTGCTTTTGTCCTTTTCAATTTACTGTAGCAGCAGCCAACATGATAGAAGATGTGCAATTTTGGATGCTTTCAAGGTTGCCCCATTTTTTAAAAGGATCGCTTTTGCTGTGCGGAACAGCATCGTGTCTGGGGACCATGACACTGTACCCACCTCTGAATAATTGCCTCATACCTCCCAGAGTAAAAAAGCATCACAGACCGGTCCTTTCCCAGGGTTTTGGTCCAGCCCCGGCCTCTGCCTTCTCCTGGTGGAAGGGAAATGCTGTGAAAGATGTGCTTAGGTCAGCAAAACGATTGTGACTTGCTAATGCAACACAGGCCTTTTCTATATCTGTGTTTTACAGTTCCAAATACATCCCCTGCTGGCACAGAGCTTAATGGTGCGGAGGTATCGTAACGTAGGGACCTTGTGGCCCTCTGCTGTGCCGTTCCTTCCGTGGTCTTTCTCTCCTGGGGAGTGCAGGTAGGGAACTGTTAGCGGATACTGAGCGCTCTTTGGGTCAATGGGTGATTTCAAATGTATTTTTAGATTTATACAAACTTTCATGTGTAGTGGATTATACAGTGTAATTGTGTCTTGTACGTATTTAATCTGGTTTCCATAAAAATTGATGGAAGCAGTTCTATGATTTTGTTGGGAATGTGTGTGCCTGATAAATGTTGGGGAACAGGTTTCACGCAGTACTGTGGGAAAAATGGAAGGTCACTCTCATATTTTTAGAGTCTAATACACAGTCAGACGCTACCATGATCTAATTAATGTCTACTTCATTAGACTGAAGTGAAAGATCTCAGAACATGAAGCCCAGTGGAGGTGTATAGTTGATAACGTTGTTGTTTAGAAAATCAAAAGTGTTTCTGAGTTTGCCCAAAGGTTTTACATGCAATCCACATTAACACCCATCCTCATCCAGCTCCCGGCGCGTTCCACCAGCCCCGCTCACGCTTTCTCACGAAGCAGGTGCAAATCAAACCTTGCTCAAAGGTCTCCTGCATCCCAGTCACCCCTTGGCAGCTTTGCTGCCCTGGCAGCCCCTGTCCTCGCTGCCAGCCCCGTGCCGCAGACCCCCGCGCCCGGCACTGCTCCTGCTCCGCCGTGCGGCTCCGGCACCCGGCTCGCTCCCGCGGAGGGGCTGCCCACTCCTCTCCTCCTATTTCGGGTTTGCATGTGTGCGTTGGCTTTTTGGGTGTGCTGTGAATCCACGCAGTCCTCTTTCACACAGCTCTTTTTGGCGGGGAGAGTAGAGATGCTGGAGGGGGCTGGTGGCAGTGATGGAGCCCACCACTCTCGGCACACCGCTCCGTCTGAGCTGCTCCTGGAACCAGGCTGGCCCCTGGCTTCATTTACTTGCAGCACAGGTTCACGGCGGCCACCGCTCTCCGTAGTCAGGGATAAGAAATGACTGGTTCCTTTGAATGATCCCTGCTGATTCCTGACTCAATTCCGGGTTAATACCAAAGTTATAAGAGATTTATTCACTCCCGGCTACTTGGGTTGGCCCAGAAGAAGTTCACCTTAGGGGATTATGCTCTCACTAAGGGTTTTGATAAAAAATTGAAATGCCCTTTTGTTGTCTTGCAAGTCATTATGTTCACATGATAAAAATGATTTTATACCTAACTCTACCTATTAATCAGAAAGGTCAGTACGATAAATAGATTTTATCTTTTCTGCCAGAACCTCCCCATGGTCTTAGGAGCCGATTATAAGAGAAGATGTAGACGAAAGAATAGGATCTCAAAGACTGGTTTGATCAATGTGACACATAGACATGAATTATTGCTGAGAACTTAGGGGGGAGAAATAGAGTACTTTGATGCCAGGGAGAAGTAAGGTTGCCTGAGTTTTCAACCTCCAGGCATCAAAGGTGAATGAGGTAGCTTCACTCATCTTAATAAATTTATGTCTGGCGTCTGGTTCTGAATGAGATTGATTTTCCTTTTCTTGAGATATATATGTGTGTGAATTTATGTATAAAAAATATGTATATATATCCGCCACCCCGTTGCTTTCATAAACCTGACCATGAAACTACTGACTTTTTCCAATGCATCTGATTGCAAACTTTGGGTCAAGGTGGAGTTTCTGCTTGGTAAAGCCCTGGGTTTTACGTTTATTAGTCTGCTCACTGATGACTGCCTGAAATCTTCACTCTGTCTTAGGGTCGGAGATGTTGGCAGAGTCACTGATGTTACAGCGTTTTGCGGTGGTGTGTTGCCAGGACGCTTGGCACACGAGGCACCCTGGAGTTGGCTTCCCCTGGGAATCTGCCAGTCCTGCTGAATCTGGGGGCTTTGTCCTTTGCTTCGTTAAGGTTTTACTCGTCTGCAGTGACCCCCCCCCCCACCTCCATTCCCCCTGAATTCCTGGCAGTTTGGACATGCAGAACATCCAGCTGCTTCTCCTTCCCTAACAGAACGTTTGAGCTGGAGGAAGAACACGAGCTGCTGCAAATGTCACGAGTAGAAAAAAAAAAAAAAAGCCACAAATGGCATTTACCTTTCTGGTTATTCCTTCTCATCCCCAGCACTGTCTGTACGTTTCCATTACAAGCTTGTGTGTGACGAAGAGTAGTTAGATTTGCACTACAAATTCACCTGTAAATATACTCACGTCCTCCCGGAGCCTCTCCAGCAGTGGATATGCTCTCCCAACGCTCCGTGGTCTGTCATCCCTCCTGTGCCTGGAAATACGAGCACCACCTGGAGCCTCTCTTCCCTTTTCAAACACCCCTTTAAATATCACTTCTCTGCACCCTAAATCTTGAGGCGCATCACTAAAAATGATACTTATGTAATCTGAAGCAGATCTCAAGTTCTTCATCTGATTGTCTTTCCTGTTGTAAGTCTGATGGGGGAGACATCCAGTGCCGTGTCCAGGGGTGGCCTCCAACCCATAGTAACTTATTTAGTGTATAGAAATGAGGATATATACAGGTGCCTTAATGGATGTAGCACTGCTATAGCTGTACTCTGGATATCTGAAAATAACTTTCTGCTATGAATGTTAAAATACCAGCTCGCAATGTGGTGTTGAGAGGACAGATGGATGTTTTGCCATGTGATGTAGCCTAGAAAACAGCTTTGATTTAGTGTACCATGCTTGTCTGACTTTTAAACTGGTATTAAACAGAATTTCATAAAGGCAAACTCCACATAAAAATCTCAAATAACAGGGCACTTGGCGGGAGGTTACTGAGCTATGAAAGTTATTGATTCATTCTCCTTTCGTTTCAAATGGGCAGATGTGTATGAATATTTATTTACTTCGAGGGCTTTTTTTAGAAGGGAGAAAGGTCTTCAGTAGGTGTTTGGATTTCACAGCGCAATCAAGGGAATTATTGCTATGTATAAAACCGTCGCTGAAGCCGTTAGATTTCTGAACCCATACCCACGTAGGAGAACTTCCTCCCAGCCCCCATATAAAGCTGTTTCTTTTTGTTGCAGGGCTCTTGACATTCAGCCTTTGAGATTATTGTGTAGTGTCAGTTCATCATCTCTTCCAAATGAATTTTGAAGATCTAACCGCTTGCGAACAACCGGCTCAAGATGCTCTGGCATTATCAGCACCTCAGGTGAAGGCTTCATGCTTTTCCCTAATTAGCTGACTTGTGTGAGCTATGTCTAGGCATGCCAAAATAATGGCCAATTTACAACATTTGATGTGGGAAGGCCAGTAGGTTTTTGCATCAATGGCTGCTCCAGCTGTGTTGAGATAAATGGAAGGATTATCTTTGCCTTTTCCTGAAACGGCTCATTTGTTGGGTCTTACGGGAGGGGATACCTGTGGTTCCTGGGCTCGTTTTCCAGACATGGCCTGAGAAATTCATGCACAGTTACACAAATAGTGCCCAAAGGGCTTCAGACCCTGCTGCCAGCGATCTGGGAGCACCCAGCACCTCTGGATATCCAGAGGTCCCCTCTGATAACGCTGTCCAACTCAACATAAGAAGCGCTAAGGTGGGCTTGGAAAAATCCCTCATGTGCTTGTGGTCTGCTTCCCGGGTGATTTGTGTCCTGAGGGCTGAGCAAAGTCATCTTACGGTGTTACCAGCTCGAGGAGGGCAGTTTCATCTGCCTTTCACATGTGTGTGGTGGTTCTGCAGAGGGCACAGTGCAGCAGAAGACCGGACCCACCGTGTCTGAGGGGTGATGGCTGATGAGAAGGTGCAGGTCCGCACCCAGTGACCCGAACAGTTTGACTTGCCTCTTGCTAAACCAATGACAAAAATAAAAAATGGTAAAATATTTCCTGAGCAGAACCCACCATCTCTTCTCCAGAAGTGCTGGAGACACCCTGGAGTCTGTTTTGGAAATCATGACAGTATTGAGGGCTTGTGTGAATGTTTCCAGAGAAACAGGGCTGGATCCTGTGCAGCAGGATGGAGCCTCAGCTGCCTCGGCAGGCACCGACGCCGTGTGGAGCACTTGTGCTGAGAGTTGGGAAAATTGACTCTCTTAGTCAAAGGCAGTTCAGAGAAAGTTTTGGATGGACGAATCAAATAATACCTTCAAGATATCAGATACTCCAAACAGATTCAAAAAGCGTTCTGGTCAAAATTACATGGATAGTTTAGACATCATTGCAACTCATAAAGCAACATCTATTTTAATTATTTATTATATTAATTACATTATCTCATACAATATACAGTTGTTTTATAATAGCATAGAATAAAATGTTATTGAAGTGTATATATTAAGATATACCCCATGTATTTATTATATAACATATTTGTTATATACTTACTATATTTAGTGTTCAGACGGCTTCCTAATAGGACAAATGGTCTTTCAACAGTAATGTCGAAATCTGGAATCAGGCAAAATAGGGAATTATCACTGTAAGAAAGGAGAGAGTTAAGATCAGATCTTTTTTTTTTGGACAGTATTGCTTTGGGGCTGCACCATATGGGGCTTTTTAAAGTTGAGATGAAGTAGGAGAGAATGGGAAGAATAGATTGCCCTCGATTTGGATAATCACAGAGTACCAGCATGACCTGTTTTTATGGATGAGAACCTTCAGTCTACAAAGTTCTTGTTAAAAGACTTTATCTCGCTGACCAGATGGTGCAATTTGTCTGGCATTGACATTTGGGAATATCTGCTGAATTTTGCATAAGGACAACTGTTTTAATTATCCAGTGTCTTGCTGCGTTAATCTTATTTGTCTGCAATGACCATCTCTTTTCTTATTCCTGGTGATCATGTAGCTGTGTTGTGGCCACTTTTATCCAACTCTCTTCTCATCCCTACTTTTTAAATTGCCTACCCCTTGGATATTTCTTTGGGTTAAACTTCTCCTGTTGAGGGGAAATGACATACTATGGAAAATAAACCAGATGTGCATGAGCCTGAGATACTGAAAATCTCTCTTCCAAGTTAATCCTTTCATCAGAGTAAATACAAGATTCTCTTAAGATGGAAGTAGTAGATAAGATTAGGGTGAAGAATGAGCTGTGAAGCTTGGTTTTATGACTGCAAAGGAGATTGGAGTTGTAGCTGCAGCTGGTTGTGTGACCAAGTTCCCCTTTTCAGGAAGGATGGAAAACAGACAATTCAAATATTTGTAGAAACACGAAAAAGCAGCTCTGTAAGACACAAAAGCCATTGACCTTCTTTCCATTACCTAAAGGAAAAAATGTTTATGGAACTCTCCCGTGCTTTCCCACGCTGCGGACTGCTGCGTCTGCAGTGGTGCGGGTGGGGATGCAGGGAAGGAGGGGCTGGGGCTGTGAGCAGCGGTCCCTGGCCCCCCCGTGTGGGGTGACAGCACCCTGCCCATGGTGGCACACTCTCCAGGGCTGTCCCTGGCGACAGAAGTGTGGTTTGGACACACTGGTAACACACCTCCCCCAGCCCTCCTCCTCGCCTACCCAGAGCCCCTCTGCCCATCCCAGTCTCCCCCGAAATAAAGGAAACTTAAAAGAAAACAAGTGGATTTATGCCCAGCAGACCCCCGTGTTGTCCCCTGTTGACCCATCTCAGTTTGGATCATTCATTACAACTTAATTTAGGAAATTCAGGGCCAGGTTTGTGTGTGCAGAGGAAGCAGCTCATTATAGCTTAATTGCTCCTGTTGCCTGGAGCAATACATCTGTATCGATACAGAGCAGCGCGGAAATGTGCTATCCATTAGAGCAAACCTATTAGTGCTCCGTTATAACGGTAAGGTTTATTACTTAATATTTAGACTATATTTGCAGTCACACAAGGCAGAGCATCCTTTAGCTCCCAGTAGCATCCCTGGCTCGTGCGGCCACCTTTGGAGGCAGGTCCATGGGTGCCACTGGCAGTGCCCAACTGGGGACTTACACAGCACGTGTGAAGGACATAAACGTGGTCTGGCCCTACGGAGAGAGCTACTGGGGGTACTGAAGCACACCAGCATCCCGTTGCTGCTGGAGCTCCTCTGAACATGCCCGTGCCTGCTGCAGCTGCCCAGCCGGCCCCTCTCACTGCCCGGGCTCGGCTGCTGTCCTTGGGAGGACGTGGTCCCCTGGGCATGATCCTGCCACCTCTCCTTGTCACGCCTGGCTATGAAACAACATGAATTTGGACATCTTAGCGCCAACCCCCGAGCTCTGCATGCTCAGCAGCGGGCCAGAAGAGCCACAGAAATGATTGCCTCTTCCCTGGAAGTCACTGGTCCTCAGCAGACGGGCGGCACATGGCTGTGAGTGATCCTGATTCCTTTCCTTGCAAATGTTTAAAAGTTCTTTGCAGTCATTTTGCTGCTTTGCAACGCTGGAGCACTCAGGCCACTGCCTTTGTCACCATTTGCCCACCCAGGTTACCGTTCGGTCCGTTGGGTTGGCAACTCGCTGCCACGCTAAGGCTACTGAATTTTGTAGCTGAGGATGTGTTTAATGTGCTGTTACCACTGGAAACTGTGATGGATTATGTGCAACAGCAACGGTACGCAACTGAACAACCAGGTAGTTAATTACTGCAATTATAACATTTTATGAAAATGGTCATTCATTATGATGATGAATTTCCCACATTTTATTACCAGGCATCTGCACCACTCGTACAAATAGCCAGAGTCCCATACAGAAAGACCTCCCCCCCCCCTTTCCTTCCCTCCTGTACATGGAGGAGATGCTGTTGTTAATGTGACAGTGTCTAATTGCTCTGGTGTCCAAATTCAATATTTATATTCATTTGTACATATTACTCACATCTGAGTGTTCTGTCACACGTTGCGTGGTTGGCTTTTATAGATAAATTTATAGCTGGCTTTCTATAACCAGTCTAATACATATAAATGCTGGTCTTAAATCTGCAGAGAGACCAGGGAGTGAGATGTTTTGGCAAATTGTGTAGAGCAAGTGAAATGACAGGAATTGGGAAGTGGGAGTATTGCTTGGTACGAGATCCTTGACTCTTGTTGAGTGATAAATTTGCCGGTACTAAATAGCTGGCACATTATGTTACATGGGGTTGATGGGTGCAAATTATTGGCTTGGTTGTTTCTAGACAGAATGTTATTAGCTGTAGGGAAATATGGCAAACAGCCAGGAGCAGAGCGTGAACTTCTGTGTACATTGTCTTGAATTGCAAAAGCAATCGTGTGTGCCTGTTCGGATTGGCAACGGGGAAGTCGCTACCAAAGCTATATTTAAAGTGAAGAGATTGAGCCTTTTCCAATACGGGCCTGAGACCCTGATCACGTGGAGGATATCAGAATGCCATGTTAATTAGAAACAGCCTGTAATCAAATAGCTGAATTTCCTGCCACATTGACATCCTAACACACAGGACTGAAAAAAAGGATTGCAATTACGTGATATGAGAAACTAGAGTAATAAATATTTCAGAGAGGGTATTGAGCTCCATACTTCAACCAGTCTGCAAAAAAAAAATCAAGGTGAGACCTCTTGAATGGATGGATAACCCCCTGCCCTCCTCATCTGCCATGAGGTTCTTACATCTCCTTTCTATGCACTGGATGCCTCCCGTGAGCAGGGGTTGATGTTGGGCCAATGCCTCGTCCGGGCTGGCTGCTAGTGTTTTCCTTTTTTGCACTGACCTCCAAAATGTGCAGTGTTACACCAGCCCACACACACACAGCATCCTATTTTCATTGTAATTTATTTTTGGCAGTCAATATGCAAAAATTCTGAAACCAAATGATTATCTCAAAAATGCCCGTAATGCGAATATTCAGCAGTGGAAAATTTTCCCCGGTCTCTTCCAAGCTGAGGAACATTGGAAATCACTGTCTTTTTTTTCAGCCCTGAATACCATTCAAGGTCTTCTGTCCTTCTGAAGGTCTGCACCTATAGCCCCAAGCAGATTATTATCCCACTGATGTTTTATTCATTGTAACGCTGCCAAATAGAAATTAATATTTTCATGTTAATGAGTGGTAATTTGAGCATTTGGAAAAATCCTAACGTGTGGAGAAGCAAAAAAGTATTAAGAAAGAAAAGAGTGCTAAAAACGAAGGAGTACCTGTGCCATGGATGGCAGGTTGTTCAGTGACGAGGATCCCATCTCCTCCAGGGTGCAGGGATACGGGGCAGGGTGCTCAGGGCCCTCCCAGGGTGCCAGGATGCCCACAGCCATGCTTGTGCCATGGTGCCCTGGGAAGAGCAGCTCCCCGATGCCAAGTGGGTTGTAAAAGCCACTGACACAGCTTTTACTGACTCTCCTGGACGTGTTGTGCCAAAGGCATTGAAAATGCACTCAGGGATTAATGTTAATGGTATCTACTAAAAGTAAGAAGTTAATAATTTATTAGTCTGCAGTCAGTCCGTGCTGGGAAAGCGGCTCCGGAGAGCGATATGGCATCGGCACAGGGTGCACAACGTCAGCTGCTCTTCCTCCCACCATGGGGTCTTTGCGTTGGTGTCCATCCTCCTTTGCAAGACTGGCTCTGATGCTGCTTTAAGCACGTTTTCTGCTTCCCAGATAGTGCTGGCTAAGCCTCAGATAAATTATTAACTAGAGAGCACAACAGCCATTGTTAAAATGGGTAGTTTTCTTCCCAGGAGGAATCAGGGCTGCTGTGTCCTTAGTCTTTGCTGCAGAAGTCCCCTGGCCCAGGAAATACTGGTGAGGCTGGTGTCTCTGCTGCTGGACCCACTGCCACGTTCGCTGAGAAAACCCCTACTGAAGGAAGCAGAAAAACTTCCCCCTACAGAAACCTCACGGTTTTGCCAAGCTGCAGCCAGCTTGTTTTTGGGAAATGCCAAATATTTGTTCACAGTCAAGGCAAACATACTGATCTGGTGTCAATAAACGTCTTGATTCAGTTCAGTTTTTGACAACAACGTGTTGGCCGCAGCCAGATCCGTTGGTGTCATCAGCGCCGGTTCCTGCACGAACTGCTCAGACTGGTTTTGTTTTGACATAACTCACAAGATCGCTTTTCATCGCCACCAGCAACTGCTTTGAGAAATCTCTGGAGCTGACAGTCACATGGACTGACTGCAAGAATTTGTGCTGGATTTTGTTTTCCTACAAAGATGTTTGGTGTGTCTTTGTGGGTACCGGCTCGCGGTAAAACGTGTTTTGGGCTGGAGGAAAATTAGCTATAAAATCTTCTTTTTACTGTTACAGAAACTCATAGCCGTCATTTTCAGCTTCTGCTGCGTTTTATTACATTTTGGTATTGACAATGTTTAACTCTTTATTTTAAATGTCCTGTGGCTGTTATGTTTCATGAACACGTGTTGCCCTGTGCCTCTGCAGTGAAATTCAGGATAAATTCCCGCGCCAGAACGGCCGCCTGGTAACCCAGCAGTTACGGAGCATCGCTGCTTTACTCCTCTTTCCTTGCTGAAATAGCCCTGAAAGAAAGTCATTAATTCCCCAAAGACAGATTCATTTCCTTCCTATATGCTAATTACGGCCATGTGTGCTGTTATTGTGTGACTCATTCAGCCTCACATATGACACCACGGCCGGATTTGCAAAAATGCTGAGTGACCTGCAGGCTCTGTTGACTCCAAGCATTTCACAAGTATTTTAGAAATGAAAACACAGAACTGGTTTTTTGTTTTTTTTTTTTCCACCACCAATTGAAATGGGAAAAGCGAATGGTAAGTTAGGAGCTTCTTTTTGTCCAGCACCTTATTTTGGTACC